>NC_064811.1:187445353-187503089 GCF_023721935.1 Panthera uncia
GGGGGGGGGGGGGGGTAGAACAATCCACAACAATCAAGGGCTGGCCTTTTTTCAAAGCTGAATTTAGCAACTGGAATTCAATATATCTGTATGTATAGGTGAAGACTCCACAGTGGACCCAGGGAAGGAGGAGGTAACCATTAGCGACAGGGAAATGGATGAAAACAGTGATCAAGATTACTGTGTAAGGGAACGTTTGATCTGTTCTTGTCCCGTGAAACATGGCCATTTTGAAACTCTTCCATTCACCGTAATAAAAAGACTACATGGAGAGAAGTGTACGTAGTTTAAAATAGTCTTTGCACCAAAAAAAAAAATTTAAAAAAATTAAAAAAAAAACCAACCCATGCTAATTCTAAATTTAGAAGAGAATCTGGAACACAGGGGCATGATATGCTTTATTGAAATGCTTATTCAGACATTATTGGTAGAGATAGAAAGTTGGGGACCAAACCAAGTGATTTTTTTACAGGCGATGCGTAAGTATTTTAGCCATTTATTCCATAAGAAAAACTTTTTTGACATTGTAAACCAATCTTTATTAAGTGCATTAAAACAGAAAAAAACCGACATTTTTATAATATGCAATAAATAGTATTAACATGTCTTTCTTCAAGTCTTGACATTTAAAAGTAATTCTGCTCTTAAATTTTAATTCTATACACAGGCACCAATAGTTCTTTAGATGTGTCATGGAAATTTTAAAATGCCACCAATATTATGACTTTTCGAGAGAGAAATCTAAATATTTTTCAGTTTGGAAAGAAAACCCCCAAATGAACTTTAAAGGAACCTCTAAAAATAATACGACTTGAGCCCATAAAGTTAAAATCCATGGTAAACTTCAAAACAATCAAAACTTAATATCGTAACTAGTTTTTTTAATGCTTATTTTTTTTATTTTAGACAGAGAGAGAGGGAGAGAGAGAATGAGCCAGGGAGGGGCAGAGAGCGAAGGAAGCACAGAATGCGAAGCAGGCTCCAGGACAGAGCCCGACGCGGGGCTCGAGCCCACGAACTATGAGATCATGACCTGAGCCAAAGCCCAACGCTTAACCAACCACGCCACCCCGGTGCCCCTATATCATAACTCGTTTTAGGTAAAGGCTACCTCCATAAATTCCAGATAAGCTAATAAAATTGTTTGCAACAGCATACGGCTGAAATTGCTCAAACTGTGAAAGGTTACATGACTATTACCTTACAAACTTCATTTAAAAAAAAATTGCACTTAGTGACTGTGAGGAGAATGTTTTCTTTCAGGCCCAAAATCATATTCAACCGGTTAATAATAAGATAAGATCGTTTACATAAAATGTGAGACCCCCTCGGAGTTCAGAGGTTCTGCTGTGTCACGCGGGGAACTCACCCCCCAGACAATTACCTGCTGAAACAGCAAATCCGCTCCCTAGAGTGTCTTTGTTCCTTTCCTCTGCATTTCCGAAAATCTATGCTAAATATTAACTTGTGTCTCTTTGACCCACATTCCCAAAAAAGGTATCAAACACGGGAAAGGATTCTTCATGGGGTCCAGGCCACCAAAATTCCCAAAGACGGTTTTAAGAAGAGATTCCTTTGATGTTTAATAGAATCAGACATTTGGACTAAAATAGTCCTGTCTCTCTCCTCTATTGCCGTCACCACTGCTAACAATTATAAGCTTTCAGTGCTCTGAATAATTCACAATCTCATCTGTTCTACTCAGTGTAAAGACAATGTTGAGAGGACAAGGTCACTTTTTTTTTCCCTTCCCGACTACTGACTTTTCCAACCCGACACCAGTCTGATTGCATGATTCACCTAGTGTTTGACACGCTTCCCCTGACAGCTTCTTAACAGCCGTTAGTCTATTTAGCTTAGGGTGTGAAAAATAATAAGGGTGCAATGGAGTGTCAGATTTCTTCCACCGTAATAAACACACGTTCAGCGTTTTCCCGTTCATTTTACCTCGATACACTTACACCATACCACACTTTTTATGGTACGTAATATTGACAGATATCAATCCACCAATATTATAAAATACCAGGCTGCCGGAACATGAATGGTACTTTACGTATGACATGCATGTTTGAAAAATCAAAATTAGAATAAGCTGTTTACGACAGATTAACACCTGTGAATGTGCCTCTCTGGGGTCATCTGGAAAATCTTGCAAACTTGGAGTCATGCAACCTATAATCTTGGAGGAGAAAGGAGAGCGGCAACCTGACGGTGCTCAGATTTCATTCATTCATTTTCACTGGAAAGCGACACCAGTCAGGGGAGAGAGGCAAGTTTTTGTAACCCTGAAATAAAACTCTGACTGTAAGTGTTCAATTATTTTTTTTTTTACTTTAATTAAACTCTCTCCTGTCTTATAAATTCAGCCTTGGTAAAGGGGAAATATTGTTAAAGTTCTTAAAAAGGAACAGCCATACAATAAACACTTTACGCGGAAAAACGATACTGCAAAGTAATGTTGGGTAATGCACATGCCTCACATCAAGGCTGCACAACCACAACCACAAACTGTCAAAAGATCTGCATTCAGCAAAGTCTCTGGGTTAATATTTCTTACGCTGCTTGAAAATAATTCCCTGTCTTCTTTTTTATTGTGAAAAATCTCAAACATACTCAAAGATAGGAAAAAACACTGGACAACGAACCACCGAAGACCCACCACCTTCCTTCAAAAATTACTTTCCTAGTCTTTTTTTTTTTTTTTCTGAAGTATTCCAAAGCAAATCTCAGGTAGCCTTTTATTTCAGCACATACACCTCAGTACTAAAAAGCATTCGTTTGTTTTTCTCCATTCTCATTAATTTTGGAGAAGCAACATTGGCTACTGCCATTTCTTATTCCAAATTTTTCCAGGAGTTAGGAGGAGCTCTCCAGGTGAGGCTGAACATTCCCATCTCAGGACCGAACCAGAAATGTTTACATAGGCACTTTCCTCCTGGAAAGTGTATTGAGAATCAGGAATGAACTGCTACATCTAAATTAATCCAAAACAGCGTGGTCATATAGGACAACCTTCACCGTTTTCATGTCAACAGACTTGAGTCCAGGCAGAATGACTAACGGGTTATTTATAACAACGACACATGACTACAACAAAGCAAGGAGCATATGGTATGGGAACAAAGCTCCCCTCTGTCTTAACCACCATCGTGAATTCATTCAATTTTTTTCAGTTTATTTATTTTGAGAGAGAGAGCACTCACGCACATGTGTGGGGTGGGGGTGGGGGAGCAGAGAGAGGGAAAGAGAGAATCCCAAGCAGGCTCCATGATGGCACTGCAGGGCCCCACGTGGGGCTCAATCTCACGAACCATGAGATCATGACCTGAGCAGACATCAAGAGTCACATGCTTAATCGACGGAGCCACCCAGACACCCCAGTTCATTCCATTTAGTGTCAAGAAAAGTACAGATAAAATACACGTGCTTTATTTGTATTATTGACATTTTTCTTATAAAGGTGGACCCATAAACTGACTATACCATTACAAATACACTTTTAAAAGAAAACAAAGGAAAAGAAGACTTGCTGTTGCTATTTAATTCTTTAAAATACAATAAATATCGGAGCACCTGGGTGGCTCAGTAGGTTAAGCGTCAGACTCTTGATTCTGGCTCAGGTCATGATCTCACAGTTCATGAGATTGAGCCCCGCGTCGGGCTCTAGGCTGACAGCATGCAGCCTGCTTGGAATTCTCTGTTTCCCTCCCTCCTGCCCCTCCCCTGCTTGCTTGCATGCACACACACACTCTCTCTCTCCCTCTCTCAAAATAAATAAATAAGCATTAAAAAATAATAAAATGCAATAAATACCCACACCTATCAAATCAGGAAACCCACACCTTTTTCAGTTACCCAAGTACTAGGCGGTATTTTCTTTGTTATAAATTGTCAGTAGATTGACAAGGTGGAAGCATTTCTATTTTATTCTTGGTTTAAAATAATAGTTCACGAAATATATTACTGATGTAAGCACATACCAAGAGATATTTGACTGTGAATTTTTATCCAGTCTCTTTTATAGTTTTATGACAAAAATTTCAGGTTCCAGACAAAGAAAGGAACATTGGTACTCCACGCCTACTTTCACTTCCTGATGACAGATACGTACTGACGATCATCGTATTTACATGTTATTAACACACTGAAACTACTCTTGAAAAACCATAATGCAAACCTCAGGATAGAAGGAAACTGAAAATTTTATCTTTGCTTTTTAACACAGCACACGAAGACAAAGAACATGCTAATATAATGGAGGAAAAGCCAGAGAACTCAATATAAAAATATAAGCTCTGACTACTCTCTTTGAAATAACGTAGCAGGGACCTTCCTTGAAGATGTCTGTCCCTCCTAAACAGTTTAGGAATGGGCATGCCCATAAGAAGCAGACTACGCTGTAAGACCATGGCCTTCTGATCCAAGTCTGTTAGTATCTGAATTATAAAGCATGTTATAAGTGTTGCTTTAAAGCTACATTTTTCTTGTTGATTTCTTAAAAGCTGGCAGTAATAAAACTTCGGTTGTTGGATAATAATTAACACACTCCCGATAAGAATTAAATTTTAAAATGACAATGTATTATTATAACATCGTAGAAATTTGGCACATCAGAGTTATAATTAAACATGTTGGTTTCTGCTTCTGTGTAGAAAAATATTCAAGGTGAATGGAGAATCCAGGAGTATTGTTTTCTTTTGAACGTTGGGCTCTATTCAATCTAATATCGAAAAGAGTTTATAATGGCCCAAAGATCTCTGGGGGGAGAAAAGGTCTTATTTTTTCTTTATGTCCAATCTATGGGAAGGTCTTCAAATATATCTGTTATTAAAGTGACAATTACATAGGCAAATGGTAACCAAATACATGCTTTAGAGTATTAAGTATTTCCAAATTGCAGGAAACCCTACCAAAACTGTCCTGGGGAATCATCAAAGATAGAGTGACCAGATGTGCCACTTTGCCTGGGACGGTCCCTATTAAAGAAAGAAATGACAGTTTTACAACTTAAAGATATGGAAGAGACTAGAAGTCAATCTCCTACTCAATGAGCTTTTTACTTTATTAAAAAGGAACAGGAGGAGTGTACGGGAGAAGTTACCTAAGACAGATGCTCAGCTGACCATCACCAGATAGTGCTGCCTACCACTCGTTTCTTCCAGAACCACCTGGGTTTAGACACAGGAGAGGTACCTGGCCCACTGGCTCACAAACTCTGTTCCTGGGGGCTCCCTGGGGGATTTCTTGGAGGCTTTGCTAAAGGCTACTGAGCAAAGAGACAGGGTCTTTGCTCTCATTTAAGAAATTCCCTCCACTCTTCTCAGTTTCACATCAAGTTTCCAAAGATTCTGTGGGTAAAGAGTTCGAAGATTCCCTCTTGTTATACATGACCCCCAGAGAAGTCAAGTTACAAGTCCGTTCGCCCCGCCAGGCTTGTGGCACAGCTGGAGCCAGGGCAGAGGTGTCTGGATAGGGCTCATTTCTCCAGACCCTGCTGACTGGCAGCCTGATGTGGCTACTGAAATAAGGCTTCTGATGCACAACATGAAAGGGAGAAGAAAAGTTTATTTTTATGCAATGAGTCAGGTTCATACTTGGTAAGAATAGATTTTCCACAAAAATAGAAATTAGCTATTCTAAAACTGAAAACAACTCCGTTCTCTGTAAGAGAAGAAGCATTAGATTCTTTCCTTCTTTATTCAAGAAAACCTGGGGGACCACAACTTCTGGTGGAAATGATGGACTGACCAGAAGCAGTGTGCCTTCCCCCCAAAACTAAACACACAGAAGTGCTGAGTGAAATACAGATTTTACAGTAAGTACAGGGTCTGTATATACACATGCGGATGGATGTTCGCCTCCGGGCCCCTGTTCAGCACGCAGAGGTCTTGGGAACCTGAACGGGTGCATTGGGGCCCCGCAACCAGGGAAGCTGCATTCGCTCTCTGCATGAACCTAGGTGGTAAAAAGACTATCACATCTCTGAGAAGGCGACTGCAAGAAATTCTGTCCACGGGCCCATGGTCTGGGCACAGAGGTGCTCTACGTTACAAGTAGAAAAAAATGTTTTTCTACAAAGAAAAGAACCTGAAGTCTTTGCAACACGTAGGTGTCAAGGCTACGTTTTTATAGTCTTGTGAACCCTTGACGAAGACATTAAATAAAAATGGATACGAAAGCCCAAGGGCCCAGCAGAGGCAAATGCACACACATTCCATAGGGACACTGTAAACTGCCCAGAGTGTTGGGGCTGTGGCTGACAAAGAGTCTTATAAAGCATGTGGGTAAAATGACTGCTATGCACAGCCACGATGGGCAGAAAGCACACTACAGGAAGTACAGAAAAATGAAAGAATCCAAAAGAGAATTTTAAAAAGAGAAAGAAAACAGGGACTGCATAAATGGCTCATGAACATGACATACATCCTTATTTTCTGCTCTCATTTTCTTTTATATATTTAATAATTATGTAAGCATGAGTATCTGTCTTGATAGATTGCTGGCTTTTTGAAGTAAGGCTTCCAAGATGGCTTTATTCATTTATCTAGTCTCACGGCACGGTAGCCTGCATTGCTCATGGGAAAACAGGCAACACTCCCAAAGTATCATATATAGGTAATGAATTTCAATGCTCTTCTAGGCTATGAAGAGTCCCGGCCCCCATTTTATCCTAAAGATGATGCTAATAATAATTCCAAGTAATCCTATCAAAAGCAATAACTCTCTCTCTATATATACACACACGCACACGCACACTTACACACACCTATATATGTATAATCTGTTATATTCAACAGAAATATTTTTAAAGCCCAACGAGAAAAAAAGGAAACAAATATGAGGCTCAGAGCAAAACGCGAGAGCAAATAAGGAAACTGTAGATCATTAAAGACAAGGCAGTAATTTTAGTAACTGATGTGGGTTTTCTTAGCCTAGCTAAGCATCTTTAAATCGTTGGTTTGCACACTGCGGTGAGTGGAGCCTTTCTTATTCTTAGGTCTTGTACCCAGATCTTGCCTGGGCCCCTCTACCCCAACCGCTCTGCCCCCCTGCCCCCCACCCTGTCCCCTCCTCTCTGCATTTGGCCCCTTGGGGTTTGTTCACAGCCTCCCCTCTGTGGTACTTACTGACTGTGCTGTTCGTTTCAGCACAAAACATAGAGCACGCAGGGCATGACACAGGGGTTTGTCTGAAATCTCTTTTTATCCCCCAAACCCACACTAGCACCATGCTGCCCACAGTTGGTGCTCAACCAATTTCCATCTCTATTGATGGCCCGCCAGCTCCACTGTACGAGCTTGTTGCGTTAAATTAATCAAATCATGAAATGTCACAGAGGGATGGAGCTTATTCTAGCTCCTTCTTTCTGCACACGAGGGGCTTCTGGCACGGGGACGGGTCAAACAATAGTCCATCCAGCGGCAGAGTTGGGTCCAGAACACTTGGCCCCCAGGCATGTCTCCTTTTTCTTTACACAGCCACCTTCATGACTAGAGACACAAAAGGAGCCCCACTGCTCACTGGGGCTCGTTATGGCCCAGGCACACATCAACCCCAAGAGACAGCGGTTAATACCATCCCCATTTGCCTAGTGAGGAAACAGAAAATCAGAGAGGGTAAGTTGCACCGGTCACCCAGCTGGTCTGAGTCTGGTCTGCATGGAAACAATATAAATGGCAAAAGAGAAGGAAGAAACAACAAGAGACCAGGCGAAGGAAAATCAGAACAAGTCCCCAAGTTACCTGCATGTTCTCTCCCTATGTAGTAAACATCACTGGGCCCCTGGGTGGTTCAGTCAGTTAAGCGTCCCAGTCGGCTCAGGTCATGATCTCACGGTTTGTGAGTTCGAGCCCCGCGTCGGGCTCTGTGCTGACAGCTCGGAGCCCAGAGCCTGCTTCGGATTCTGTATCTCCCTCTCATGCCCCTTCCCCACTCATGCTCTTGTCTCTCTCTTCAAAAGTGAATAAACGTTAAAAAAAATTAAGTAGTAAACATTATTTAAGCAATTTTGCACTACTGTTTCAATAGGGGGCTTCCTCTCGAAACCTCCTCAGGTGCCTAGAATTTAAAATTACCTGCTGAGTAGCATCTACTGAAAGAGCTGGATCGCTTTGTAAAATAAAGAAGAAATAGTGATGTTACTGGCAGCCAGAAGAGTCTTGCCTTCAGTAGCTGCACATGCTATAGAACTGGGACTCTATCCTACTTTGTCACCCCGTCATAAGGAAGCACCATACAGCTCAGATAACTCATCTGGCCCTGGGAGGTGTCTAGGCAAACAACTCAGCCAACAGGGTCTGCACTATTATGAGTGAGGAGTAGCTATAAAAATAAACAAGGACAACACTCCTTTTCTTGAACAGGAAGCTTATTATTCTGTCTACCTTGGAGCAACTCACAGCCCAAAATGGAATGTATAATTTTGCTTTTTAACAGTTGTCATATTAAAGAGTACTTGAAAATACCTGGTTTCCCTGGAACAGATGGAAAGGAAAACAATAAAAAATTAAAAAAAAAAAAAAAAACAGCAAAAAACCCCACCCCTCTACCTCTACGAACATACTTGCCTAACATAAGGTTTTTCTGAAATGAGATATTTTTCACCCCAGGAAAATCTGTGGATTTGGTTAACACTGCTATCTAATCTTGCTCTGAATATTCAACATAAATTAATCCCACCAAACTGGATCTTATTCTGACCACACTGCAGGGTTTTTAAATCTATTATTGCCTAGTTTATGCTTTCTCTTGAAACATTCCCAAGTAACGGGATCTGACCTCACAGTAAAGCCATGTTTTACGATTTCCATTTCATTTTTCAAGTCAGGACATTTTGTTCTGACGTAGACATGAGAGGTTCCTGCCAAGGAGGCTTTATAGAAATGTTTCTTGCTTTCTGTACTATTCCTCACAATAATAATGAATGAAATTAACACAGCTCTATTTAACAAGGTGGTGCGGTAACCAACACAGAATTCAGTTCATTCCATCTTACTCAGGAGACTCTATGCATATAGCAGAGAGCCATCGACATGTGCCAAATGGAGAGGCACCTGGCTGGCTCAGTGGGTGGAGTATGTGACTCTTGATCTTGGGGTTGCGAGCTCGAGCCCCATGTCGGGTGACAAAGTACTTAAAAATAAAATCTTTTAAAAATGTTGCCAAGTGGAGAGGTGTGTACATACATGCATACGGACAGACTACACTAAATATGTCACTTCGACAGATAATAAGCACAAGATAAACAACGGAAAATCAGATAACCTAAGAAAATTTAGCTGACAATTTTCACTGCAACATTCTTTTCTCTAGGCGAATAACAAAGTTAAACGTTGTACGTTATTTAAAATAATTGGACAGCCGTGTTTAAAAATATGGCAATGATTAATTCACTTTCAGTGGGAAAATACCTTTGACGATTTTACTGAAAATTTGTTTATAATATTTACTGATCCTTGGCATTTAAACAAATGATGCACCGTACATTTTTTCCAGAGAGGGTAGCTTTCTAGTCAAAGGATTGATGAAACCTTATGCTCTTTTCAACACACTATCACAGATGTTTATCTCCAAGAGAGCTAAGGGGTAAGTGCCCTAAAGAATATTCTGTCCTTTAAAATGCTAAACCATGATGTCACAAATGGTTACCTGATAACTATTTAAGTTTACTTGCATTCTACTCTTTTCACTTGGTAAAAGGTCAATGGGGGCCATCTGGTTTTGACCATAAAGGGCAAAACACCTTCAGTTCAAGCCCTATGCTTAAATGGGAAATGATATGTCTATCTGGTGACACTGGCCTTTTCTATTCCAGGAAAACAACAGAGGCCATCTCTCTTAGGGTCTATGGGCCACCTGATGTCTCTGCCTGGAAGGCCGCCTCCCGAAATCCTTGCGTAGCTGGGGACTTCCGGTTATTCTGGCCTCTGTACACGTTCACCTCCTCAGAGAGGCCTTGCTTGATCAACCAACTGAAGTAGCCTGCTTCCTACTCCGACACATAACATCTTTCAAAAAATAACTCTCAATGGGCAGTTCTCCAAAGAAGACGTACAGATGGCCAACGGACACAGGAGAAGGTGCGCGACGTCACCAACTATCCAGAAAACGCAAATCAAAACCACCACGAGATATCACCTCACCCAGTCAGAATGGGCCAAAATAAGAAAGGTGAGAAATAATAAGTGTTGGTGAGGATGTAGACAAAAGGAAGCCCTCATGCACTACTGGAGGGAATGTCAGTTGGTGCAGCCACTATGGGAGGCAGTGTGGCAGTTCCTCAACAAATTAAAAATAGGAATACACCATACGATCTAGTAACTCGACATCCGGCACTTACCTGAAGGACATAAAAACACTAATTCGAAAAGATACACACAACTCTGTGTTTACTGCAGCATTATTTGCAACAGCCAAGATATGGAAGCAACACAAGTGTCCATCAATACGCGAATGGATAATGAAGACGTGCTACAAATACACAATAGAGTATTCCTCAGCCAAAAAGAAAAAGAATGCGATCATGCTATTTGGGACAACATGAATGGACCTAGAGGGTATAACTCCAAGTGAAATAAGTCCAAGAAAGAACAGGTGCCCTCTGATTTCATTTATATATGGAATCTAAAACAAAACAAATGAACCAACAAATAAAAACAGAAAGACCCATAAATACAGAGAACGAACTGGTGGTTGCCACAGGGCGGGGGGATGGGAGGAAATGGGCAAGATAGGTGAAGGGGGTTCAGAGCTACAAACTTCCCATCATAAAATAAGTCAGTCGTGGAAATGTAATGGGCAGCATAGGGAATATAGTCAACAATATGGTAATGACTTTGTATGGTGACAGACGTCGCTCTGCTTATTGTGGGGAGCATCTCATCATCTATATAATTGTTGAATCATTATGTTGCACATAATGCAATATTGCATGGCAACTATACTTCAATTAAAAACAAAAAACAAAAAAAGGGCATCTGGGTGGCTCAGTCCGGTAAGTGCCCAACCCTTTGTTTCAGCTCAGGTCATGATCTCACAGTTGGTGGGATCGAGCCCCGTGTTGGGCTCTGTGCTTGCTCTCTCTCTCTCTCTCTCTCTCCCTCCCTTCGTCTCTGCCCTGCTCTCTCTCTCTCTCTCTCTCTCTCTCTCTAAATAAACATTAAAAAAATAAAAAATAATTAAAAATACAAACAAAAATAAAATAGTTCTTACTATCCTCTGAAATTATCTTGTTCAATATCTGTTTACTTCTTTATTACTCTAGTAAAATATACATGCCATGAGAATAAAGATCTTCTTTCCATTGAATTCCCAGGGCCTCAAACATTGCTTGCCAACCTATAGATGGACAATCAAAATCTGTGAATGAATGCATATGCCATTTGAAAAAGTCGAGTAATATTTCCACAGATCTTGGGGTAGGGCAGAATTACAATATAGCAGGTGCTGGGAATATGATTAGATCTCTGCTCTTGAAGAGCTCCCAGGCTGTCCGAGAGATGTCTGATGATTGCCCGGTATCATGACCCATAGCTGCCCCTCTTCAGTCTTTCCTGCTCAACAGAGAGAATGTCCAAGAATGGTCCTCAAAGCAGGTTCCAGGCAGACGGCACACAGCTGGGAACTCTCCGCCATTACATGGGACAATAACGAAAGCCAACCAGTGACTAATCAAATCAATAAAAGAAAATAAATCAATGGTCAAATCAATAAAAAAATTCTGAACGAACAAGTAAGGGGCCATTTGACTTAATCTCTGAAACAGCCCTTTAATCTCCCGATATCCTGCACATTATGTATATTTTAAAACTAATCATTATCTTGCAAGTTTCACAACCCAAGTACCATGCCAAAAATTCTGCCTTTCATTCCATAGAATTTCGACGTATCACAGCTTACTTACGTGTCAAAAACAGCATAAGATGCTGCTGTTAAGCAAGCCTGACTTGAGGTGACTTGGGAGGTAGGAGAGGGGGGGAGCACGTGACCCCAGTCACCCTTACCCTCCTAACTTCCCTTCTGTCTCTTTCCACCCCGCTTCTGCATAGTCATCACTGGAGGTGGCAAATGTGTCAAGACTGCTGCTTAAGTCAAGGGGTAGATCACTTCTTCGGTCTTAGGGGTCAGCGTACACAGGGGTCTCTATTTTCAGGACTGGCTCCTTTCTCCTTTCTGAAGAGGGGCTGGGTACACACAGTTTCTCTCCTTATGCCACTACACAGAAATAAGATTACAATTTTCAACCAAGTCTAGCCCGTAGCAACTGCCACCCACTCAAAACATTTTCTTGGTTCAGCTCTTCCGGAAGTTTCTTCTCATGCAAACATTATCATGGCAGCATTCCCCAGGTCTTCACCTCTAGATGGTTCTTCTCGGTAATTCTGGCCTCTAGCAAGACTGCCCCCCACCGCGCCCCCGGACGTATCTTTCGCGTTGTTACTGACTTTGTTCCTTGCTCCAACAAGTCCCTCTTTGGAGGAAAGAACACCTGTACGTATACCTGAGAAGATGCTCTTCTCACTGAAAGCACGAACAGCAGGAACATCCTTCCTAGAAAGATAACTATTTTTATGCTTTAATCTTTAGAATACAAAGCTCCTTAATTAAATGTAAACCAAAATATTTTTGTAAAGCTCAAATTCTGAACTGGCATTCCTCCACGGTTCTCAATTTGCACAGTCCCTTTGTCCGTGGAAAACCGGGTATTCACTGCTTTAAATTGCCTGGTGTTGAATGCGGCCTCGTCCTCAAGTCTGAATAGGGTCAGCCAAGCTCTTGGGGGGTTTTTGTCCTGATTTTTAATTGTTTTTGCACCTGCCTTCTACCAGAATGTACACGTTTTCTCCCCCTTACAATCAACATGTACTACTGAAATGTACAATCAATACCGCCTTCCTGGAAGATGTCTAAGGGAATAAAGATGTCGAGTTGAAAGGAAACAAAGCCGGGACTTGTAGCCATATCACGTTATTGATTCGCTCACCAGAGTGGAGAGGAGCATGCTTTGGTCAGACTTCTTGGGGGTGCCCTCCCTGCCTGAAGGACCTATCTTTCAAACATCTGCCAGGTAGAGCTTCCCATGAGAAACGCTGTGAACTCTGGAGCCAGATCATGGGAGTTCAACCCCCGCTGATGGAGCAGCCACACCTCAGGCAAAAGTCTGCACCTTCTCAGCCACACCTTCTTCAACTGCACCAGAGGATAATGTTCGCGCTTGTCTCTCTCAGGGACGCTTTGGGGTCGAACCGGGGAGCACGGTGCCTGACACGTGGTCCCTCCTTAGCAGGTGTTAGTTATTTTGTTATAGGTCGGGAAGATTGTTCTGTCTTCCTCAGGGGATTACCGAAGCATCCCCGACCTTCATTCCTCACCTGATCATGACTCTCCTCAACCCTCCAACTCACAGTTAATCATCTTTTACACGTTTAAATCAGACCCTTCGGGGCCTTATAGGGGCTGGCTGCTGCCTCCAACCTCTGTTCTTGCCCTGCTCCCCTTGAGCATGTCTCCAGGTTAGGAATGATCCCCCCTCCTTGTTCTTGGCACGGCTGGCTTGTCAGCCTTCACACCACAGGGAGGCACGAGGCCGATGCTCCTGACCCCTGGGTCCGAAGGGCGTCAGGGCCTCACCCTTAGCTGTTCCCCCTCGTCGCACTCGGTTGATCTCACTCACAGCGCTCATCACGAGCTGAAATCATTTCATAACACGTGTTCCTGCACCCTGAGTTTTCCCCGGTTTGGACTATAAACTCTATCAGGGCAGGAACCACATCTGTCTTGTTACTGTCAGAGTCCCAGGAGCTGAATACACAGTCACCGGATAAATGCGTATTTCTATTTATGATTACAAACAGTAGGCATGAAAGTTGTTATCCTGTGTTGTCCTTAAAGACTACACACACAGCATACGTGGCTCGTCTGTGCAGGAGAATACTGTCTGAGACAGACAAGAGTTCTGAGTCTTTATGTAGTTGGTAGAGTTCTGTTTCTTCCCTTGCTCTCAGAGGGGCCAGCTTTGGCTTTCTGTGTGTGTGCCTCTAGATTTGCCCTAGTCTGGTTTTATTTGCTCGTTTACCTGGTGAGTCTGGTGGAGGTCTGTTATCACTACGTCTAAGCATGTGGTATATGAGCTCTGAAGAGTTTTTCAATGAGTAGTGCACGCTGGCCTTGTGTTATTGGTTTACAGAACTGGGGCGAGTGTT
This sequence comes from Panthera uncia, assembly GCF_023721935.1. Classification (NCBI taxonomy): domain Eukaryota; kingdom Metazoa; phylum Chordata; class Mammalia; order Carnivora; family Felidae; genus Panthera; species Panthera uncia. The sequence goes on from NC_064811.1 coordinate 187,459,558, forward strand.
TTTAGACTGCTGGGTCATTTCTTTTTCTCTTTTCCTGATTCTTGATATTAATGTCCTAAGATAAGTAAGTCGTTATCACGGGAGAGAATGTGAATTCAATAGCTTAGTCGACCCAATCTTTGCAAAAGTCAGTCTATTCACTCAACGACAAGACTACGCCTTGACAGGATCTATATGGAAACGGGTCGACCAAAATTTTGGTTACGTTCATCATACAAGAAGTCACCCTATGTCTTTATATCTTTGTTGATGGGACTTTCTGAAAACAAGCTACATCTAAGCAGCTTAAACTGGTCTAGCAGTCACAAAGACTCAGCGAGGGCAGAACCATATTCCACGTTCATGCAGCCTTAGTGAATTTACCTGGTAAATCCCCAATGCATCTGTTCCTACAGGAAAAAAAAAAAAATTAAAAATAAAAAAATCATCTCAGAGCTGAGATTAGACTTTTAGACCCTCCTGAGAGATAATCCTTACTCCGACACTGACTTTCTTTGTGGGGTTTGGCAAATCAGTTTTTTTCCTCTATAATACAGGGATAATAATGCTTTAGTCAAATGGATGCTGTGAGAATTAATTACTGTTGTACAATTTATTGCAGATGGGAAGTCCTATAAAAATATTGCTACTGCTTATGGGATTGAGGTCCAAAGACAAGGCATCACACACAGCCAAGAAATCAACACATCTCAAAATCCCTACTGTTTCCCTCTCTCACGGTGCCTTCGTTCTTATTGCAGGTGAAAAGTAGGCAAAACAGTCTTCAAGGACATGTCCCCTTCTTCTGTGACAAGAATTGAAATGCATCACTGGGTCCACCTGTGCCTGATGTGCTGTGCCCCCTCCAACGTACGATGGAAGGACAGAACAGCCTTCTTTACAAGAACTGCAAGGGGGCGAAAAGGAGAGCTTTTGTTTCCTATGCAATTCTTTTGACCCTGAACCAGGGTCTTTTGGAATCAATGGATGCCCTGAAGACTAAATTTCAAGGAAAGGTCTTTTCAACAGCACTTAGGAAAGGGGTGGTCAGACTTTGAACTGTCAAGAGAGAAGAACGAATCCTGCTGTAAGGTGAGAACTAAGTGGTTATAAAGATTGAGCCCTGTTTTAAGGAAACGTGATCGGTTATAATAAACACTAAGAGCCCGCAAGACGCTGGTTGTCTTAGCGTGAGGAATTTCTATATCCTGAACTGCAGTTTTAAAGTGGACAGAGATAAGAGAACACAGGCCCTGGAGGAATTAAGGAAGGTGGAAGCTTGATTTTTTTCCCCCGAAACCAAAATAAAGCAGTAGAATGTAAAACACCACCTATGATCCATGTTTGTGTTAGGCTTTTTTTTTTTTTTTTTTTTTTTTTTTTTTTTTTTTAAGAGAGCTGTCAATCAGCTCAGGATCCACTATTTAGGTCCCATGTAGGGATAATACCATTTTCAGAAAGGCTTCATAGTAGGGCCAGAGAAATTGCAATTTTGAAGTGACCTGTAAGAATATGAAGCATGAAGAATATTCTGACTATAGAATCTGTCTTTAGAGGGTCCAGATCATAAATAGAACTGAACTTGACCAATACAACTCTACAAGAGCATTTTCTAAAAGTGAAGATTTTGAGAGTGAGGTTTGGGCTACTGTAGATGTCCTTCTATGCTGTTTCCCCAAGTTACTGATTGATTCATTCATTCATTCAATCATTCATTCATTCAGTCATTCATCTAAACTTATTAGCATTATTTGAAAGCGCTTTTCCTTAGTGAAAGGGTAGAGATTAGATACTCTCTGAGATTCCCGTCCACTTCATTTTGCAAGGCTCAGTTCCCCTTAGTTTTAAACTTTTAAAAAAAATGTTCATTCATTTTTTTAAGAGAGAGAGAGGGAGAGAGCGACAGAGAGAGACAGAGAGAACAAGCAGGGGAGGGGCAGAGGGAGAGAGAGGGAGACACAGAATCCAAAGCTGACTCCAGGCTCTGAGCTGTCAGCAGAGAGCCCAATGCCGGGCTCGAACTCACAGACCGTGAGATCATGACCTGAGCCGAAGTCGGACACTCAACGGACTGAGCCACCGCGGCACCCCCACACCCCTTAGTTTTAAACCTCAGATGGGGAGGAAGAAAAGGCAACGGGGAGACCACGGTGGTCCTACTTTACATTCACAAGGGGGGAGAGGGTCTCGTGTGCGGGCACCTCTGCTGCTCTGTCCCCTGGATGAAACTCTACTTCATTCATAGCCCTGTCCCTTTGATCCACTCAAGAGCATTTGGAAAGTCACTGCCATGTGCCATAGTTCCATATCCTTTGTCAACTGTCTCCAAACCTTCACATTCTTATTTTGTGAAAACAAATCACATCTTTTAACTTCTCCTTCCTCTATATGAATTTCTTTTCTCGCCCCTGCAGGTGCCTGAACCGTCTTTGGGACTGACGGGTCAGGGCTGTGACACGCCTTGCCCATCAGGGCTCTAATTCTTACAGAGAAATGGCTGCAGATCAACACAGAGACTGCCATCTAGTCGCACACATGTGAAAGTAATGATGATCTCTCAAACCTGTCAAAAAAAATTAGCATGACCAAACTCTGTCCATTTCAAGATCTCTGCATTAATATCTCTGAGTTATAGATATAGGATATATTCTATATTTCTGGATATAGAAATTAATATCTCTGAGTTCTCTGAATTCAACAAAAAAGGATAATAAAGTTTGAATGTAGTCACCATCTCGGTAGGGTAAGCAAACAGCTTTTGACATTTTAATAAAATTGCCTAATTAAATCCTTTAAATTTCATTTAGTTGTGTCATTGAGTTATTACAAATGCCGTGTAGTCATGAGACGATCAGGTAAGGCACTTAACTGGTGTTAAAAAATGCGTTTCTTCGTTATTTATCTTCACATGTGTCAGTCCCCCGGAATCACAGTGTTCATGCCTACCCCCTTTCCTTTTCTTACAAAAGACGCGTCGCTTCCAGAACGATATGTGGTTGGGCTGATGGTCTTCGCAATTTTCACCGAGAAAAGTGGTGAGAACAACTTGGGAATCCTCCAAATCAACTGTGGAAGTTCCCAGAGGGGTCTCTTCTCTGGCCTTGGTGAAGGACTGGCTAAAACAGCCCATTGTGCTCGGGGAAGCGTGTATGCAGTCGAGGTAGGACACATAACGTGTACTTACATGTAAGAGGACGATCTGGTGCTTACACTGACATACTGGCACTTTCAGAGGGGGTTAATTGGGGCGTCGCCCAAGCTGTCTCCGTGGGGACTGACCCCAGTTTGGGCAAGATTGCTTTGTATAGTATTACCTTCTTCAGAACAAGTATTTGCAAATACTCCCCAAAGCTGATATTATATTCTCTTACTTTTCCTATTCTCTCCTATGAGAATCATCGTTCTTTATTAATTTTTTAATGTTTATTCAGTTTTGAGAGAGACAGTGTGAGCAGGGGAGGGGCAGAGAGAGAGGGAGACACAGAATCTGTAGCAGGCTCCAGACTCTGAACTGTCAGCACAGAGCCCGACGCGGGGCTTGAACTCATGGACCGTGAGATCACGACCTGAGCTGAAGTCGGACGCCCAATCGACTGAGCCACGCAGGCGCCCCTGGAGATGCTTGTTTTAACACCGCTTTGCCTACTTTTTTTCATATTCCCAATCAAAACAGTCAAAGAAAGGAACTAAAACAATAACTTCCTTAAAATATTCGTGAAAATAACTTATAAAATTTGGAAGTGGCTCCCTAGAATGTCCCATAAGTTATCTGTAGAAAACAAGCATCATGGTCTGATCCCATCACCCTATCCTGTAGTTGGGGTCCCCAGAATCAGAGCACACACACCTATGCAGAGGGAACCCCACCTAGTACTTAGCTTTATTCTTCTCTACTATTTCCCTGCCATCTTCTAGCTTAGGGTCCCATTGAAATGTGAAAGATATAACTAGCTTTACAGACAAAGGTATCTGCCTTATCTAATTACTAATAATTAAAAACTAATATTAAAATAAAAACTAATATTAAAAAATATTTTTAATGTTTATTTATTTTTGAGAGACAGAGAGAGACAGAGCACAAGCAGGGGAGGAGCAGAGAGAGAGGGAGACACAGACTCCAAGTAGGATCCAGGCTCTGAGCTGTCAGCACAGAGCCCGACGTGAGGCTCCAACTCACAAACTGTGAGATCATGACCTGAGCCGAAGTCGGACACTCAACCGACTGAGCCACCCAGATCCCCCCAATTACTAACACATTTAAAAGCTAGTTGTCATTCTCCCACACAAATTCAAAAAGCCAGCCAAACAGAAAGCACAACAGGGCAAAAATATACACGCATGAGGTTGGTAAGCATTTTCGACGCCGAGTTTCTGGAGCCAGTTCCAGACAAGCAAAGCTTTGTCCTTCACAGATTGATGTTTATGTTACAAACGCTCTCTGAGAAGAGAGGGTAGGTTTCTTTGTTAAAACCACCTCTCTAAAATCCTGACATTAGTTTAATAGGTAGTCACAGTAGGGTCTTGTACAAAAAAGATTGTGTAAGATGGTTGCAAAATTCAAAGATTTGCTTTTTACACGGTGGGATTGAAGTCTGTAACGCTTGCAGAGTTACAAGGAACAAGCTGAAACTCAGAAAGCAGTGGAAATATCTCACTCGGACTCCTTACATGACAATACCTTTTCCTTTGAATTGCAAATTCGCCCTTGGCCAGATTTCTTTCTTTCCTTTTTTTTTTTTTTTTTTTTTTTGCTGTATTTTTTTGAGGGGGAAAAATGGCTTTCCTGAACACACTATGCAATTGAAAGTATGTGGTCATCGGATACCTAAGTGAACAATGTAGTGAACATTTCCACTGACATTGTTCTGTTTACAGTTGTAAAATATGAAAATTGAATCTGCTTTTCCCCATGAGTATTCCTTTTGGATTGAAGTTATTAATTGTCTAATGAAGTCATTATAAATCACTTAAAATATTTCATATAAAGTACTGGTGAGTTTTAGCAAACAATATGTTACCCATTAAATTCAGTAATATGCTCAGAAACCAGAAACACATGTAGTAGGATTTCATTTAGGTTAAAAAATACACATGTGCACATACCTGTTTGTATATGCATAGAAAGAACTGGAAGCATATACCACACACTACATATATTATCCTATGTATTTGATATGATTATTTATGAACTATGTTGTATATGGTATCTACATGGTACGTATATACTCATATATACGACACACTATGTCCATGTTTTTTATACATTTATACTATGTACTCCTAAACCCTGTGAACATTTTACATTCGGGATATATTAATGCGTTGCTCATGCATCACAATAATAACACAGATCTGGCAATGACATTTATTGGTGGGGTAAGTACAGCATAAACGGCAAAGTCTTGTTCCTTCTCCTCTAGATGCAGCATCGTATGAAGGGTAGCAGTTTGGGGGACAGATGAACAGGTGTGAGTCTCAATTCTGTCATGGAATAGTTTTATGACCTACGTGTTTTCTCTGATTTGTGAATTTCTCATCAGTAAAATGAGGGTAGTGATGCCCATGACCAGGGGCTGCGGTTAAACACGAATCGCAGGCACAGGAGATCCACTGCGGATCCTTTTGGCCTCAGTGGTTGCTGTCCCTTTGAGTCACCAATCACGCCTCCCTCCAGGTTTCTGCAAGTCAGTTACAGCCATAGCAATGAACCCTTGGGCAGTGGTAATGCAAGGTATGCTGTGTCCTGCAGATGCTCAGACTTCTGTCATGTCAAATATGCATTCTCCCACTTCACTTCTGTTAGCTTCCTTTTGTCCCAACAGACCAATTGTTTCAGACATTACTGGCGTGGCTCCTTCCATAGAATCACCACCTACAGTGTCCTCCAGGCTTGGAGGGCAATCGTGATCAGATCCATGGATGTGCCTTACATTACACCATCATATAACATACAAAAATATCTATGTACGTAAGACCCATACACACACACACACACACACACACACACACACACACACGTTACATAGGAATGTGGACAGGACGGTTACGCAGAGGTTCTCAAAGCATGGCCACAGATCAGGGGGCTCAACATTACCTGAGAACTTGTTAGAAATGCAAATTCTTGAGCCCCAGTCCAGACTAAATCCAAGTCTGAAGTGGACCAGCACCCTTACCCAGCCTTTCAAGTGATTCTGGGGCAATGCCAGTGTTTGAGGACCGTTGCCAAATGTAATAACCGTTTTGCTCCATAGTAGCTACAATCTGCTAGTATCCTTGAATGTATTCGGGACCTTTTTTGACACCATTCCTACTCTAAGTGAGGTCTGTGTGAAGCTGGGAGAAAAAAAAATGGCACTGGGAGTGGTGGTAGTTATATATATATATATATATTTTTTTTAACATATATTTTTATATATAATATATATCTAAAGCAATGTTTGAAGGAAGAAAAAGAGTAAGCTAAAAATAATAATCCAACAAAATTTGGCCTACAACTATTTCCATTTAATTTGGCTTTATATTGGGCTATATTACAAATGGAAACGCTCCAACCGCAGCTGAAATCTTGCTCTATGTGGCAACGAGAATATCCAAGTTCATAAGAATTTTAAAATAAACACCTGAAACAAACTCTACAATTGCAATGCTATGGTCTTTTCTCAGACAAGCACATCAAAGGCCAAAGGCCACTTTACAAGAGAAAAGCAGGAAAACAAAATTACAGGTGATTATGTTCACCAACCCCTAAAAACTGGTGTTGAGATTCTTCACGGGCACTATGTCAAACTTTTGAGAGCTGGAGAATCTTAAGGAGGAGATGAAAGCATTTTTCAGTTTAAGGTTTTATCTACGGAATACAGCAGTAAATGCATACTCCGAAAATGTTAACGGCTAACGTACAGAGCTTGCAATGCGGTCATCAGTTTCAGTAGACGAATGGGCAGTTCTGTTCGTTCAGAAGAAAGTCTTTTAAAGGATGAAATCCTTCCTGAGTGTTGTATCATCTGCCACCCGCCCCTTTCCCGGAAACAGCCCCACACTTAAGACAGCCTGAAGTGGAACCCATAATATATTCTAATTTGATCCATTCTTCTCTGTAGCTATGGCCAAAGGGGAAAAGAGACAATTCTCTCATGCATTTTATTCTTACAACTTTCGGGCTGAAATAATTGAGAATGATCGGGATAACCTCTGGAAGCAGCGGAAGGGAAGAAGCTCTGGTTTCCCCATCATTTGCAGGACTAACGGAACCTGCTCGTCTGCCGAGCTGATAGTGCAGAGTGGCCAGGGCCGGTGGTGGTGCCCCAGAGAGCTCAATGTGCCCTTAATGGGCACCGCAGGGACACCGAAACCCACGTTTTTCTGATGGAAAGGATGAAGTCATAGAACAGCATAGAAAGAACAGGAAAGAAGGAATGCATGAAGGGCATATGAGAATGCAGATGTGGGGTCGTGCAGGTTAAACACCCAACACCTTCAGAACACAGCTTGTCAGTGCTTCAGCCTTATCCTTTAGGACAAGACAAAAAAAAAAAAAAAAAAAAAGATGGTAATAACGAAAAACCCAGGTTTCGGAACTGGCTGTGAAAGCACTGATCTGATTAGTCTTATTCTCTGGACCCATCCTCTCCCACAAACAAAAAGTCCAGCTCTGGCAGGCCATGCAAGCTCTAAGGGACAACTCCCCTCGGCAACTGCTGCCTGTGCTGGGGACAGACTCGTTGCTGGCCCTTGGAAGGCCTGCTTCTTTGGGAATCGCTGTAGCTCCACACTAATCCCCGAATCACACCCGGACCTCTCAGCTTGCAGGAGATGCTGGCACATCTGGAGTCTTAGCATCGCTATGGAAAGAAGAAAACATAAAAATTCTCTGAAAGCTTTCATTTAATCTCTTTTCCCATACAATCCAGGGTGAGGAAACAAACAGAAAGGTGGGGCAAGCCCTGGTGCAGGTCCTAGGTTAATTGCCTTATAATAATGAGCTCTTTTCTTTCACTGTTGATCAGCTCTCTTCCTAAACACAGCTAATGATCTCTTCTATTAAACATTTGAAAGTGTTTATGAGGTTTGTGCTTTGGGGGTATATTATGATGATGGGCTTATAGAGCTCCTATAGACTCAAACTGTCTTAGGAGGTTTACCCAATAAAAGAGACATAGATCTGGCTACTGTGCAGAAGGCGAAAGCCAGCGGGGTCCCAGAGGGCTGTCAACCTTGCCAAATGACACAAAAATTAAGCTCTAAAATTTAAATTATACGCAACTCCTAAGGTTTCGGATAAAAACGGATTCCTCTGTGCTGCATTCAAATTTGAGACAGTTCCCAATTTTCAGAACGTATTCAGTCTTTCGGTAAATGAGTACTGATGGAATTGCCTTATGGACATATTCACATACACGTGGCCAATGCGTAAACACGATGCCCAAACTTAGCGTGTTGTGTTCATTGTGCTTTTGCTGACTGTCACAGCCTTGCTGTCATTTCAACGGACTGATGGGCACTGATGTATTTGGTGCCCCAACGGGCTGGGTTGTTTTAGTCCTAATGTCTCCGGAAACCTGAGACTGAGGACACAAACACAATATGGCAACTGAAATCCCCAAGTTAAAAAAAAAAAAAAAATAATAGGTTGTGACCAAAGAAATAAAAGGCTTTTTAGGCACGTCCGAATTCCTCCAGCTTAATATGTTTAAGTGAAAAAAATTTGCACTTCAAAAGGATTACTATTTTCAGTGTAACATGTACCTAAATAAGGGAAATTCTGCTCTGTTAACCAAAGCTTTCTGCTGCTTATAAAGACCTAAAAGGATGAGAAACATTCCTGCCTTCCTCAAGGCATCCATAACTTGAACAGAACTAAGTACCAGGAGGACCACTTTCCAGTACAGTTTTTAAGTCAACCAATATTCTTGCGAAATATTCTTATCTTACTCTCTTTTGCAATTTTTTCAATGAGGATTTTTTTTCCCTATCATGTTTTAAAGCTTCAAAACTACAAAAAAAAAAAAAAAAGTTCTCAAGAAAGGGAGAGAACAAGGCAGGACTGAAGGGGATGTGCCTCAAAGGGTCATCTAGGGGCAGTAAGAAGCCTCCCCAAATCCCTCCCTGTCTTTACCCAGCACTCAGCACAGTCCTGTGTTTAACACCATACCTGTAAACTTCACAGAGAGGTATTAAGCTTTGGATTTTTCACTCATGAGAAAACATGCTCCATCAGAAAGAACACACTTTTTGGCATTGAGAAACCGATGTCCATCACGATCCACTAATTCAAACCTTTTCCATGCAGGAACAGAAGGACAGGGAAAGGTTCACAGAAGGGGTGCCTGGGTGGCTCAGTCGGTTGAGCATCTGCCTCTTGACTTCAGTTCAGGTCAGGATCACAGGGTCCTGAGATCGAGCCCCACATTGGGTTCTGGGCGGACAGCACAGAGCCTCCTTGGGATTCTCTCTCTCCCTCTCTCTCTGCCCCACCCCTGCTTGCACACTCGTGCTCTCTTTCTCTCTAAATAAATAAATAAATAAATAAGCAAACAGGCAAGCAAGCAAGCAAGCAAGCAAGCAAGTGATGGGAAGGTAGGTTCACAGAAGAGTAACAGAAGGTCCAAGCAATGAGCCTGCAGCCTGACCGGGGACACAGAGATTTGCTAAGAGCAAACACAAAAGCACAAAATGCATACATCTATCGTAAAGTCAGCCAAGGGAACTGGCATTTCAAGAAGACTCTTTTCTCTCAGAAAAGTCCACTTTTTGTCATAAACTGTATTTAAAAAAAAAAAAAACATTCACTGTGTTTGTGACACCTGTTATCTCAATTTTGAGACAAATGTCACACTGTCTTCAATCCCTCTGGTAAGTATTAACTTCATTTAAACAAGATAGATTAGATAACGGTGATTAATCATAAAAATTAAATGTTCGCTTCCATTTAGAAAAGATAGTATCATTTACTTTTCAGAGCCTGAAGATTGTGGGGAGGAGAAAGAGGGAACTCAACTTAAGAAAACAAATAAGGAGAGTCTCGGGCTTTTGGGTATCAACCAAAATGTTTCTTTGTCTAAGATACTGGAATTTGCCTTCAGTATAAAGAGGTCTAATTAACCTGAAGCCTGGGAAATTCTGAATAATCCCATCAACTTCTCTGGTTCTTCCTGGAAATAATGGATCAAAAAGAAGGCAGTGCCTTTGCATGTCCATAGGCCATATCAAACCTTAAAATAAAACGTGTGACACCGGAGAGATCAAAGGCTCTGTCGGTAAGAAAATAAAAATCACTTTATCTTTCCAAAGGTAACGTGGGATCTGGGAGCAGCGTTGATCAGGTAGTACAGCCTAGGCTTTTGACGGCAAGAATCTGAGTCCAGATTCTAACCGTACAAATTCTGTGACTTAGGGTAGGCATCTATACCCTGCAAGAACTGGGTTTCCTCTCCCGCTGGACCAAGAGTAACTATTGTTCTAAACCGAAAGGGCTTCCGAGGTGTGATTAACTGAGACACATGCTGGCACTTAATACGCACTGAATAAACTGCCATTTTGATTCCTTTTATTGGCCAGGTGTCGTTTTATGTATAAAATGTCTCAACTCAAGGACTGAACCCAAAGGGATTCCAGAACCTTCGCACAGTAATTATGTCCATTTAAGTACTCAGGTGAATTCTGTGAGGAGAATCAGACTTCACCTGACAGTGATCTTGAAAAAATAACAACAGGAGGAACTCTGAAGGCGTATGGAGAAAATTTTAGTAGAAAAAGATCTTAACTTAAAAGTCAAGCTCAATAACCAGCAAGTCAGTAGTTATGTTTATTGCATCCTTTATTTTAATATTCATGTATTTTAAGTATGCTGATTTGCCAACTGCACACTAAATCACTTCGTTATTTAAATTTTTTTCCCCTTCCAAATCTCCATGAAAGCAATTTCTACTTTCACAGCAGTATACATCTGATGGAGAGATTTTAGAGGTCTTAAAAGCTTTGCACTTCATATTTGTTTGACTTATAAAGAGCATAATAATAGAAAGTTGTGTCTTTACTTCAATAATTAAGAGTGATTGACTAGTCTGGGCATGTGACATTATCAGCAATCACATATTTTAATTTAAATGCAAGTATACCCATTAATGTCCCGAAATGAATAAAATACCACTAATATAAATCACTATCATCGATAGATCTCATGCACGGTGACCAATAATTTTATGTCCTGTACCCATTTTAACTCAACATTCGAGAGAGTATCTTTACCTGTAAGATATACACTGTCAGTATATATTATGACCATAAACAGATTTCTCCCACTAAAGGAGATAAAACTTTGCCTTGGGGGAAAATAGAATCCTAGTAATTACTCAACTATCAACCACTCCGTTTTATACCTTGAATTCAGAGTTGTAAAAAAGGTGAGTCTAATTATACTGGGCAAAAAGCCTCATCTAGGATGAGAAAGCGTAGCGGTGATTTCCTTTGCTCTCCACACTCTTCCATTTTAACAGTAAAAGCCAAGTTCTCAGGATGACTTTCTCAGTGGAAGAGCTTTTTCGGACCCCAACTGATGCCCCTGGAGAAGAATCACTAGGAAACTCAGACTCCAAAATGCAGCCACTTAATTAAGGCCACAGATCTCTTCAAATGAAAATACCTTTTTTGACTATGGACATCGAGAAGAAATTTCTGACTCGTTGGTAAAAGTCCTCATCACTCTGAGCAAATCTGTTGCGCTGTTTTACGGACCTTTAGATATTGAAGATAATCACATACAAGCAAACCCATGTTTGCATAACTGATTATTATACCCATCTGAAAATCTTGCACCATTAAAGCTTCTGCTGGAGTTAAGTCGACACTGACACGAGAAACATTACCAATTAATTGTTCCATGTTTAACTGTTCCTGTAGACTACCTGAGAATTCCTACAAATGTGCATGTTTTTCAGTGTTTTTCAATAGAAATAGAACGTTTTCCAATAGAAATCTACAAGTTCTTATTTTAAAGGACTAAATCCTCAATAATCTGGAAAACTCAGCCAGAATGACTAATTGCCTTATAGGTTTCAGACAGCTTGAGTTTCACTCTATTAGCCGGCAATCATCCACGTACCAGAATTTTTCATCTGCCCAAAACGGAATCAAATTCACGAGGAATTTCTCTACCAACAGGCAGTATATTAAAGTGAAAAGCCTAAGGTTTAGGAGTTCAGGTGTTCAAAACCTGATTCAATCCTTTAAGAATTGTTATGCAAGCTATGCAACTTTGCTGTTTCTGTTCAGTTTGCTCACCTATCAAATGGGGATAGCAAGGCCAATAGGGCTAGGTAAAATCTAAGATGTAACGGTTGAGAAAGGACTAGAACAGTGCCATGCACTTAGTAGAGTGTAAACAAATTATTGTTAAAAATGAACACGTTTCTAAAAAATGCTCACAATTGCTCAAAATATTTATAAGTCCTTTCTATCAGATTCATTCTCCAGAGTCCGTCTCCGGTGTCCTCACTGGGTAAGGTGGACATTTTCTCCCTATTGGCTGTATGATCTGCTCTGGCCAAGACGTGGGCAGAAGTGGTACGGTCTGTGTCCAAGTATAAGCTTTAAGAGCCATCACATGGTCTGCCATTTTTCTTTTTCTCTGCCGTGACAGCAGCCATGCCTGAGATGATGGCTTGTCCTTCTAGTATGAAGACAACACGGAGAAGAGCCACAGCCACCCCCCCGTACTCATGTAACATGAGTTTAAAAATAAACCTTTGTTGTCGCAAGCCACAAGATTTGGTTGCTGTTCCCTACCATGGCGTAAGTTAGCAAAAGCTCGCTATTAATCCAATGGTATTACTGCTGGTGCTAGGCAGCTGTGGGGTGCTGAGAAAAGTCCAGGCCTTAAAATGAGAAAAACTAAATCCAACTTGCCTCTGGCAGTGTGCCCCAGTCCCCTGCATGGCATCATCTCTCCCCTTCTACAGACACAGTGCAGCGGGTGAGAGTCTGTGCTTTACCGATCACTAGCTGTGTGGTCATGGGCAAGTGAAGCTCATCTCCATCTCAGTCTCAGATAATACTATCTGCTTCACAGGGTTGTTGTAACAAGTAAAGGAGCTGAGACCTGTAAGGTTTTCAGAGGCGAGCCTGGCACGTGGTAAACAGCACAGGTTAGTTATATTATTGTTTTATTATTATTACTCCTCTTCTGTAGGTTGTGGGAGGGTTAAAGCTATTAGTGTTTGTGAATGCACTTGGTAAACTATAAAGTATTCTACAGGCACATAAGATTGTAATGAACAGCTCATTCGTCCCCTCATTTGCAACCTTCCGTGGTTGTGAGGAACTCTAGGAGCAGGGAACTTTACATGTTTGTTTACTGTTCGACCCCAAGCCCTCACACACTACCTGCCGTACTGCAGGCTAGTAAATAGTTGTTGAGTTAATGAAGGAAAACCAGGGCCTCCTTTGTATCCCATTCAATGCCAATGCCTTTTTAAAATTATATTCCTACTGATGGCATCTCAGCCAGTTCCATAAATCGAGGCTTCATCTGTGCAAGCTGATTTCAGGTATTGGGTGTATTTAACTATCTACTTAAATTATCCAACTTACTAGATCTATGTTAAATAAAAATACCATATGTCATCCCTTCTCAGCAGAGATCAGAATAATTGGTGCTACACATTAGAAGAATCACCTTAAATTAAAGAACATACCGTAATAACGTCTTTGATCAACGTACAATAGAGTACATGTCAACATTTTTCATACTCTGAATTATGAAACTAGTCTAAGAATTTCAATGTTTTTTTTTCTTTGACATTAAGGCTAAGACTATTGAAATTGTACTTTTTTTAAAAAAGGAAATGACAGCACATTTCAAAAGCAAATTTTAGCTAAAGTATAATGAATAAAATAATGAAATGTATTTCATATGTGTTTGGTTAAAAGCCTAAAGGCAATTATGTGGTGCATTTCAGATCAACTTTCAAAACCCTACATTTAAAGGCCAAACGATCAGAAAATCCCCTGTAAGTAAATTATATTTCTGCTATTATTTCTAAACAGCAATGATGTCATTGTCTATAGCTTTAGGAAATGTAGGATGGGGTGCTCGGGGTGGCTCAGTCAGTTGAGCATCTGACTTCGGCTCAGGTCATGATCTCGTGGTTCATGGGTTCGAGCCCCACATCGGGTTTTGTGCTGACAGCTTGGAGCCTGGAGCCTGGTTCAGATTTTGTGTCCCCCTCTCTGTACGCCCTTCACCTGCTCACGCTCTATCTCTCTCTCTCTCAAAATAAATACACATTAAAAAATTAAACAAAAAAAGGAAATGTAGGAGAGTTTGCTTTGGGTGGCTTTGAGGTCTGAAAAGAGTAAGAGGATTTGCTACAGTTTGAGAGGTTATTTGTGACTACCCACCAAAAGTCACAAATTTCTTCCTAAATAACTTTTCTTTTTTTAATATTTAAAACAATTCTGTAAAGAAAGACAGATACCATATGTTTTCACTCATATATGGGTCTTGAGAAACTTAACAGAAGACCATGGGGGAGGGGAAGGGGAAAAAACATAGTTACAGAGAGGGAAAGAGGCAAACCATAAGAGACTCTTAAATACAGAGAACAAACTGGGAGTTCATGGCGGGGGGGGAGGGGAAAATGGGTGACGGGCATTGAGGAGGGCACTTGTTGGGATGAGCGCTGGGTGTTGCATGTAAACGATGAACCACGGGAATCTACCCCAAAGCCAAGAGCGCACTCTACGTTACTGGCCAATTTGACAATAAATTACGTTAAAAAGAAGAAAAAAGGGAAAGAAAACCATTCTGATTTCACACATATGACTGAATTATAACACCCTGAATTAGGGGTGTTCTTAGGGGTCGCTTAGATCCATCCTCGGACCCACTGCTGCTGCACTTTGGTTGTCCACTCCTCCAGCCAACATTTATTAAGTGCCACCTGTCAAGTACTCTGCTAGCGTGGTAACACACATATATAAGGTAAGAGTCCCCAACAGCAGTGTCCAGCCTTGCCTGACAACACTTTGTGACCAAACACAAGCAGCCTTCTGAGCTTGCTTGTTTCACTTTTGGACCAGGCTGAGGGTTCAAGTCCTTCACTGTAAGTCGTACGGTTCTGCCTGGCGATGGCCCCATCCAGTCCATCCAGCGGCCCGAGGTTACTCTGTCACCACCCCTGCAGCTCTTCCAATAGAATGCTTCTCAAAGACATCTTCATGGCTCTCCTCTCCGGTCTTGTCTTTTCAAGATAACTGCCTCTGGCACATTTTAACTAAAGCGTCATGAATAAAGGTTTTGTAACTTCTCATAATTTTTGAGTTCACATTTATGTATCAGTTCTTGCTGGAGCACCTCAGCCCTGATCAGCACCCAGTAAAATGCGCTGTCTTCCTTTCCAACATCATCTCTAACCATGGTCTCCTCGCTCGCTGCATGCCGGCTGATACTTTTCTGTTCTTCAAAAATTCCATTTTTTTTTTTTTTAACCTGTGAGTCTTCCCATTCGCCCATCTCTGTGTCTTCTCACAGCTCCTGACGTGGCTGGTTCTTTCTCACCCTTCAAACTCCCGTGTACAAATCAGCCCCTCAGAGAGGCATCCCTCAGGATCCTAACTAATTAACTTCTCCTCCACCCCAGTCACTACCTGATGTCTCTGTTTTATTTTCAACTCAACATTTCCCATTATCGGAACATACCCTGCTCATCTGTTTATGTATTGGCCATTTCCTCCCTAGAAAGGAAGTTCACCCCTGCACTGCCAGAGCCTAGAACCGTACCGGACAAATGGAAAAAAGAAAGGGCAGGAGAGAACTGACCCTGTTCTGGATCTTGTTTGGATCCACGTCACTATATGTGTTATGAATACAGTCAAGACTGGCACTTAGACCACGTTGGTTATTTCAACTAAGGGCAATAAAACCATGACATTTTCACATATGGTGAGACATTTTGGTTTGTTTATCTTGAGAGAGAACGAAGAGGGGCAGAAAGAGAGGGAGAGAGAGAATCCCAAGCAGACTCCACACTGTCAGCACGGAGTCCAATGAGGGGCTCAATCTCACAAACTGGAAGATCATGACCTCAGCCGAGATCAAGAGTTGGAAGCTTAACTGAATGACCGACCCAGGTGACCCCAGATGAGACACATTCTTCAGTGGCATGACTGTACTGTTGAATTCTAGAGGAAGACTGAAATCGTTGGATTCGACCCATTAGTCTGGCTCGATTCTGATTTTCTCATACTCAACACTGCTATCTCTACGTACTTGCTGTCGACAAAGACTTTGATAATTACAACACCTACGTCCATTTCTACCTCATGTACTCTTTTAGGCAGGCACTGTGTCTACCCATGTGGACGTAAATGAACTGTCTCTAAAATATTATTCTAGGGAGTTAAGGTGGGCTATAGGATGAGTCTGATCCATAAACGCTGCTTTGTTTTCTTTCTGTTTTATCGTCCTCTTCTTTTTCTCCTTCTCCTTCTAATTCTTTCTCTCCTTATTGCTTAGGGCCGCTGGTGGTGGTCAGAAACCCGGCTGGTGATCCTGGGGTTAAATACTCACTGACACCTAGTTACTGTGCATGTGTCAGTGAGAGGACTCCTAAGAACCTCATTTCAGGCATTTATGGGGTAATCATAACCACAGATGCCACTCTGTGCTATAGCTCTTACTGTCTCCGTTTGTTCAACACGAGACACAAGTTAGCCCTTACGATATTTGCCGTTCCTTGTAGAGTCAGGGAGAGCACACAGGAAAAGGAGTTACTGGTAACTACAGAGTATCTAGCAGTGGCTCCTCCAGTAAAATGTGACGTTGGCATGGAACAGAAATTAGAAATCGCTTTCCTGGGGCACCTGGGTGGCTCATTCAGTTAAGCGCCCAACTCTTGATCTCAGTACAGGTCATGGTCTCGTGGCTTGTGAGTTCAAGCCCCACATCAGGCTATGCGCTGACAGTGTGGAGCCTTCTTGGGATTCTCTCTCCTCCCATCAATAAACAAACAAACACACTTAAAAAAAAAAAAAGAAATCGCTTTCCTCAAATTCTTGGGTTTCTTAACTCCCACAATCCTATAAAATCCATGAGGACAGTTACTATTCTACTGGTTTTATTGACTGATGATGGAAAAGTTAAGAAACCAGCTCAGAGACTTAAAGCACATTGGGTGTTGACGTAACCAGCAGCCTCTCCATCCCTCTCTCGCATGTGTGGCTGGCCCCACAACGGGGTAAGTTTTCCATCCTACGGCCAGGTCACACATCGGCATCCTAGGTTACCTAACAGATTATTTCTAACAGATTCCAACAGGACGCACAGTTGTCATGTTAATCTAAAGCGTCTCAACAACATCTGGATTGCCACGGTTCGGAAAACCACAGTTGCTAAACAGAGAAATAAATCGGGCCGCTGCACTGCCTTTATTTAGAAGATGTGACAGAATTCAAAGAAAAGTACTGCATGCTGGAAAAGCAAGAGAAAATCAAAACAAAATTTACAACCTCAACAGAAGATGTGTGATTTACACTCGGGACCACCTGAAAAGCAATGTGCGACACGAATAAACAACAACAGCAAAGAAATGAAGATCAGATAAATTCCTTCCCACCTGCTCTTGGCACTTTCTGAATGAAGCCGGAAGATGCAACCTCACAGGAGACGGCAAAGTTGCGGGGGCTCACTGCCTCAAGAGAACTCTGCTTCTAGAAACAGAGTTTCTAGAAATGCGTTCCTTGAAATAGTCTTTAGGGACAAAGGCCGCAGATCCAGCAAACTCATCCAATGACCCATTTCTGGGTAAAAAGAGAATGATTTCAGGATGCCACAGATTGTCAATACCCCCATAGCAATTGACCTCTGCTCATTAAACAAACAATACTGTAAAAGTCTATGGCTTTTTTTTTTTTTTAAATGGTTCTCATGCCTCTATCTCATTCCCCAAACACTCGAGAGTGTCACGTCATTTAAGGGGACTAAAGACATTCATTGATTATAGAATGAGATTCTGTAAATTTAATTTTGTGAAGAAATGCAAGCTGCTCATTATTTGAATTAGAACATAAATAACATCAAGCACAGCTAATGAACTTCAGGATGATTTGATTTGCAAGAAGACATATTAACAGGAGAAATCAAGCGATATTTGCCACCTCTCCGGAAATTTTGTAGTGGTAAAAGTTTCCTAAATAGTCTATATATTGTAAGGCTGCACAAACACTGGTCTCCTCTCTCTGCGGTGCCCGCCATGGGAGTTACACCCATCTGCGACCAGCACAGCACAGTGGAGCTCCTGAACCACTGGACAGAGGAGCTTGTGAGTCAGGGATTCCAGGAGACCATGTCTGCCTCGTCCTAATCTCCTTTTCTCCATCAGTCCGGGAGCCAGGCCAGTTGCCAAAGCTTACATATGTTCCAACTGCGGAGTGGAAAGCAACTATTAAAGCTAGCCTGGAGGCCATGTAAATAAGTGCAGCCGATTATAAGGCCCAGTGATGTGCATGGGGCCCACGTTCCCATAAAACCCTTTCAATGAGCAGCTGTGAATTATTCAGACACGTACGGCCGGTTCGAACAATGCCATTGTCAAGATAATAAAATTTTTAAAAGTTAAGTCAGCCCAAAGCAAACCAGCCAAAACCCATTTTTTGATTGCCTTGACCACCACAATGCTCGAATACTCTTGGCTGTATGTTGTAAGAGAAAAGATAAATGATTTCACTCTTGAAAGGGTCTTTTAGTTTGCACGTGAAGAAGACAGTCGGCCATGAGTGGCCTGCCTTCCTTTGATTTCCTTACCTAAGTTCTGGAAACTCGGTAATAAAAAAGAAAGACAGCGGGTGACGTCAATAGGCATGTATTTTAAATTATTGTGTTGATGTGAATATCCAGTTTACAATTTACATAAGGAAGCACAAATTGCTGAATTAGTTAGTGGTATTTTTGATTTGTACTGCATTTTAAGTACCTTGAACTGCATTTCTCCCGGGCTTCCGTGCTCCAACCCTACCCAAGTATCCTCCTACATCTCTGTTTACTTCTCAGTCTTTTTTTTTTTTTTAATGTTTATTTATTTTTGAGACAGAGAGAGACAGAGCATGAATGGGGGAGGGTCAGAGAGAGAGGGAGACACAGAATCTGAACCAGGTTCCAGGCTCTGAGCTGTCAGCACAGAACCCGACACGGGGCTCGAACTCATGGACCGTGAGATCATGACCTGAGCCAAAGTTGGACGCTTAACTGACTGAGCCACCCAGGCGCCCCTCAGTCTGCTTTTTAGACTTGCTTTGCCCTGCCTGACACTCCAAGTTTTAATTTTTTTTTTATTTTAAAAGTTTATTTATTTATTTATTTTGAGAGAGAGAGAGAGAGAGAGAGAGAGCAGGGGCGGGGGGGTGGGTGGGGGGAGAGAGAGAAAGAAAGAGAGAGAGAGAGAGAGAGAGAGAGAGAGAGAGAGAATCCCAAGCAGGCTCCGTGCTGTTAGCACAGAGCCTGATGCAAGGGTTAATCTCAGGAATGTGAGATCATAACCCGAGCTGAAATCAAGAGTCAGACACTTAGCCAATGGAGCCACCTGGGCACCCCCCAATTTTTAGACTTGATCCTTTCCTTTTCTCATCCTCTCTGTTTACTCTACACTGTCCATGCCCTCAATTCCCAATTATATATGGGTGGCTCAGCAATATATCCTTCACTTACCCTTAGTTCCGACTGCTCCTCCAAGCCTCCGGACCGAACTGAAGGCCTCCTTCACATATATTCTCGGAGATTTCTGAGACATCTTAAGCTCAGCCCGTGTAAAGTGGAACTCACGACAGCCTCCCACCACATGGTCCACTCGGAGTGCCTCCTATGTCAGGGGTTATCTTGGTTCCCTCCTTCTCTTACTCTTCACTTGAAACACACCATCAGCTCTTGTCAGGTTTGTCGTCTAAGTATTTCTTTAACCGGACACTCTTCTCCATCTCGGATAACCACTACCCAAATACAAGCCACCATCATCTGTCACCTGGACAACTAGGGTGGGAATATCAAGGGCAGGATTCAGGGAGAGTGGGCAGGCAGAAGAACCGAGAAAATTTCAAGAAGGCACACTGATGGGAAGGGCATGTGGCCAACA
The DNA here is from genome assembly GCF_023721935.1 of Panthera uncia. Classification (NCBI taxonomy): domain Eukaryota; kingdom Metazoa; phylum Chordata; class Mammalia; order Carnivora; family Felidae; genus Panthera; species Panthera uncia. The sequence continues at coordinate 187,479,657 of NC_064811.1, forward strand.
ACAGGAACTACCTCTCAGACTGGGACTGAAAAGAGGCCACTGGATTTAGGAATTAGGAGGTCACCAGTGACCTCTGAGAGTCATTTCAGAAGAAACGTAGAAGTGAAGGTAGGATGATGATGGAATAATGCAGTCAGAAAGTATAAACTATTTCAAGAATGTAGCTCTGAAGTGAACAGGTGTTTCAGGGGGAGGGCACGCGGTTGAAGGTACATTTTCCAAAGGATGGTCGAACTTGTGCATGTTAGGACCCGACGGGGAACAGGAAGAGAAAGGAAGCCACTGAAGGTATGAGCATGGGGAAAATTAACAGTGCAAAGCGTCCAGAGGAAGCGGACGGAGTCCCATCCAGGGCACAGGAACACAGGGTATCACTAAACAGAAAAATGGATGAGAGGGTATCATTTTTTTGGTGAAGAAGAGAGAAATACATGGAGTCAATGTCTGACGCCCTCTCATTTCTTAGTGAATTCGAAGGAAGTGTTATCGGAAATGGAAAAAGAAAGCTGTTAAAAGAGATCGGAGTGTTTGGATAATTAATTGATTCAACAAATATTTATTGAGTGTGTACTATGGGCCGAGGGCTGGGTGGCAGACCGGAGAGAAGCCACCACAGTTCCTAGGAAGACTGCAACTGTCCCGAGGGATAAGGTTTCCGCCCATATTAAATCACCAAGGAGGGGGGCAGATTCAGGGAACGTGTGGTAAGAAAATCTTCAAGCCAGATGCCAAAAGCCTCAAAGAATGCAAGGGGACAGCGTGGAGGTTGGTAGATGATGATGGGAGGTAGGCTTCAAAGAAGGAGGAAATACTATACAGAGGCAAGTAGAATGACCGTGTAAAAGACACAGTGAAAAATGCTGTGCCTCCCAGAGGGCTCAGAGGCCAAGTGTGAGGTGACATAAACGGGTCTGGTTTCAAAGCCAGGTAACAGGGTATGAGTCCTCTCACAAGCAGGCAAGCAAGATGCTCCTTCAGCCGCATTCCGTGTGGGGTGTTTATTGCACCTGCAGTCAAGGCCCTATGAGTGCACTGGGAAACCCATGAGGCCGCCCCCGTGGGGACTGTCACAAAAGAGGACCCGCGGCTAGGTCCTCCCTCCCCTCCTCCCAAGGGGCGGCCCGGCCCGGCCCGGCCCGCCTTGCAGGCATCGCTGCTAGGATCTGATGGTAATCGTCCACCTGTTCCAAGTTCATGTGAGATAACTTCAAGAAAAGAGGAGGTATTTTCACTCTGAGATCAGCATGCTGATGACACATGGTCTACATCTCCTCTTTTATCTCTAATCCTGACACCACAATTTCACAATTTATTCGGCATCTGAGGGGCCCATCGGGGGACTGGGATCAAAGTCAGCCAGAGAAGGATTAATCCAGATAAGACAGAGGTTATGATGATAGTCAGGAGAAAACATTTAAAGAATGTGGACAGCGTGCTTCTGCGTTTCTCATAGGAACATATCTTTCCCCTCCTTCCCCAGTTACTTCGGGCATCCCAGTTGATGTCTAGGACACCTGATAGAAGCGAGCCTATTTATAGGGCCCAACCCGGAGTCAGGGACAGACGCCATAGAAAGTGATTCTCGCTTTGGAAGTTCTGACTGTGGCTGACCCAGATCTTGTTAAAGGCCAGGCCTCTCCCTCCCCAAGAGTTCCCTCCCTGAAGTCGTCAGCAAAGCCAGAAACATTACTCGACTTTTCTTTAAATTCACACTCTACAACGGTTACTGTACTATTGTTTTCTCTAACCAGTTTAATTAACGTCGTTTCGTGAAATTTCTTCTGAGTCTCTTCCTCTGACAAATGTAATTTGAGAAAGCCACCTAAAATTAATTACTTTATTTTTACACTTGGAAAATAGCAAACTATTCATCGAGTTTCGGTTTTCCTTTATAATCAGATGAGCGTAATGATTTTCCCCATTAAACCTTCTCATGATGATTTGGGATATTCTATCGCTAGAAGCATCAAGCATTAGATATTAGTGCCCTTCCTCCTTATTTCATCTGAAGTGTCAACAAGGCTATTTCCTGCCTCCTCTGTCTCTATTTGGCTTTAAATCTTTTCAATCAAATTTTCAACGAGCTCTCTTTCAAGGAGAAAACTCCACAAAGTAAATCATTTTTTTTTTCCCACTGCCAAGATAAACTTAACTCTTGAGGAAACCACTTATTTGTACAACACAGATATCAAAGTTTGTGTAGCATACTGAATGTTAGACTATAGTCTATAGTCTATAGACTATAGACTATAGCTCTTTTCAATTTTAAGAAACTAACAAAATATAATTTACTAAGAATGGAAAGAATTCAACCCTAAAAGGAGCAGCAGTTCTAATATTACATGGGACTGTAATTGAGATTTTTTAAAAGCTACATACATCTTAGAATATTCTCAGAGAGTTGTTCCTTTCATTTTGTTTTTAACAGAAAGAGCATTTACCTAGAAACAAAGAGCTGTTCAAAAATTATGATCTCAGCCTTTTATCTCTGTCTCTCTTTTCTCTTGCTCGTTTTTGACATGAAAAGACTCAGGCGTTAGTATGAGTCACTAAAGTAGGTAAGGGAATAAAAAAGAGGAGGGGGTGCCTGGGTGGCAAAGTCATTTGAGCATCCAACTCTTGATTTCGGCTCAGGTCATGATCCCAGGGTCATGGGATCAAGCCTGTGAGGTTCCGTGTTGAATATGTAGTAGGCTTAACATTCTCTCTCTCTCTCTCTCTCTCTCTCTCTCTCTCTCTCTCTATTTCCCTTTGCCCCTCCCCTGCTCACACACATGCTCTCTCTCTCAAACAAAAAAAAAATTTTAAAAGAGGAGAAAAATGATTTGTGTTTTAATTTTTTTTTTTAATCTTTATATTTGAGACAGAGACAGAGAGCAAGCAGGGGAGGAACAGAGAGAGAGGGAGACACAGAATTCAAAGCAGGCTCCAGGCTCTGAGCTGTCAGCACGGAGCCTGAAGCAGGGCTTGAACTCACGAACTGTGAGATCATGACCTGAGCCGAAGTCGGATACCTAACTGACTAAGCCACCCACGCGTCCCTGAATTTTTAAAAAAACCCTTAATAACTTCCATAATATTGTCATTGCCGTTGCCTAAAATTACAATAGTTTGTTTTATTTTTTAAGTTAAAATTTTTTTTTAATGTTTATTTATTTTTGAGAGAGAGAGAGAGAGAGAGAGAGAGAGCATGAAAGGGGGAGGGCAGAGTGAGAGGGAGACATAGAATCCGAAGTAGGCTCCAGGTTCTAAGCTTTTAGCACAGAGCCTAACATGGGGCTCAAACTCACGAACGGTGAGATCATGACCTGAGCAGAAGTTGGACACTTAACCGATTGAGCCACCCAAGCGCCCCTAGGTTTTATTCTTAAGTGTTCTCTACACCCAACATGGGGCTCGAAATTACAACTCTGAGACCAAGAGTCACATGCTCTACCGACTGAGCCAGCCACGGGAAACTGGGAGGAAAACGTTCTAGGCAGAGGGAAGAGTAACTATAAAGGTCTTGAAAGAATTGGCTTGATCACTCTCGTTCTTCAAGTTACTTAGTCGTTGGAAAACATTTGCGGAGTCACTTTGATACAGAATCCCTATATGGCTGGGAAGAGTCTGGGGTTCGTGTGGTCCCAGACCCACAATTCTGAAGATAAAGCAGCTAAGAAGCAAAGAAGGGATGGCTGTTATCTATTTACAACTTGGGATCTCGTGACTGTTCCTTGACACCCACCTTCACTCACTCAATCATTTATTCATTTTCCCGATTTCTTTAAAGTAACACTATTAACCAAACCACCCATAGTCATACCAGCTGGAGAACATAAGAAATCTGTATATTCCAAGAGGGGTAACTGGTACTTCCAGATATATTTGCTATTTCTTGGCCCGAGTCCCACAGACTGGATTTGGGAATTTTCCAAAATCTATTTTCTCTTATGTGGATTCTAAAATCTGGAAGGCTCTGAAAACTGAATGAAAGAAACTCATTTCATGACACGAACAATCTACACTGCCTTCTACTCTTCATTTATCTCACTAACTTCGAATGTTCGTGAGCTTTGTGGGAGAAATGTTAACGTGTGTCATCGGTAGATGTGGCCCTAGATTTCATCGGTTGTGTTATGTAATAGACAATTGCTTTTCTAGAATCCAAAAGTCCTGAATGCCGAGTGAGTTTTGGCTAAAGGATTCTGTGAGGCACCACAGGGCTTAGTATTGTATCCAGAATTCATAGCAAGGCCAATGGGCATTGCTGGCACTTTACTTATGACTATTAAAATGATGCCACTCACTGTATGTGTGAACGCCTGTGGTTGTTACCATTTCAAACTCTTCCCGACTTCATCAAAAACATTTCTTACTGGGGCGCCTGGGTGGCTTAGTCGGTTGAGGGTCCAACTTTGGCTCAGGTCATGATCTCGTGGTTGGTGAGTTTGAGCCCCTGTGCGGACACAGCTCAGAGCCTGGAGCCTGCTTCGGATCCTGTGTCCCCTTCTCTCTCTACCCCTCCCCTACTCTCACATACTCTCTCTCTCTTTCTCTCTCAAAAATAAATAAACAGTAAAAAAATTTTTTTTAATTAAAAAAAAGGTTTTTTACTTCATCTCAAAATGACCTTATGAAAACATTTCACATACAAATGATGTAACTCATAAACATTTTCCATGTAAAGTTCATGTAAATAATACAATTATTTAAAATCATTTAAAATCTACACTGGGGGATAAAAAAAAGTTTGTATGGGCCATTATAAAATCACATGAAAGAGAAGTAATTGCCTATGAATAAACATATCATGAAAGGAAATCAGGCATTTCACATAGCTGAAGTCACTGTTTATGAGAATTAATGTCCATATTATGAATAGACAGATGGTCTATTTAACCAAACATACTAGAGTTTGGCATTTCTTATCAGCCGCACTGATGCAGGAATAATCAGAGTAACCGAGGGCAGATTTGCAGGCAACTGTCCATTAAGAGGCACTCCTTAAACAGGCCATGCCAGAAGTGTTGATCCAGAAAGATGACCTCTCATTCAGCGTAAAGCACGGCGGTTTGGATCGTTACATATCACGTGTTTGGCATCTTTAAAAAACAGCCACAAGTCTCCATAACTTTTTGTTCCAGAGAAAATAGCACGCAACATGGTGAAGCTTCTGAGTTGGCAAAAGTATTGATCGACGAGGGGTTCTGCTCCTGCTTCTTCCTCTGTTCAGAAAACATTCCCTCCTACGATGAGCCAAGGTCAACACAAATCTGATCGTGTCACCTGCCTGTATCAAACCCATCACTGCTTCTCTTTGCTCTCGGGACAAAGTTCCCCCAAAGAGGAAGCTCCATAAGGATAGGGAATCTTTTAGACCATGTTGCTTGCTGTTCTAACCTTCCTGGCTAGGGGAGTGTCGGCCCATAATAGGTTCTCAACAAGTATTTCTTGAACGCTTCGGTACACCGAGCCGTCCACGTGTGAGCCCCGAGCCCCGTCCGTCTTCTCCCCTGCCTCGTGGTGGGGCCCCGACCGTTTCCCTTCGCCCACGACATCTTCCTGACAGCCCATTCCCCATTTCATCCATCATGTGTTGTGCTCTTACCCGTCACTGGGGTCTTCCTTGAAACCGAATCGAGGTCAGCTTCCGGTGTCACCATTTCCTGCTCTATTCCTTACCTCCCCGACTGAAATATTCATGACATTTGCAATTACTTACTCAGGATCTGCCTTCCCCATAAAACTGTTAAGTGTAAGGGGGACGGGGACCATGCTGATCTCATCCTTCTCTCTCTCTCAGCCCACGGCAGGAGCTCAGGACACAGGGCCTGGACGAATGAAAGCGTGGATAAGCCTCCATTCTCCTTCTAGTGCCAGGGCTCGTGTACCTCACTGGAGACACGTGCCCACGAGAGGCGGCTGTGTGTGCGGGTGCTCAGTTCCAGGCCTGCCACACTCTCCCTGCAACTCTGCCCTCTGTCACTCTTACCCCCAATCCCAGAGCATGTCGAGGCCAATCCTTTTACTCCCTAGAAACTGCAGAACGCTCAGAATTCAGAAGTTGTGCACAAATCACTTAATACATGTGATCTGCATGTTATACTCTTCCTGAAGAACCACCACTAGGAAGACAGGTTTTTGCTGCAAGGCCCATATAAAGACCACGTGTGACCACATATATTTTGAGATATTTGAGATCACAGACTTGGAGAACATTTTTAACCTATTACTATTTTTTTTCCCCTATAAATGCCCATATGCTTTCAATCCAGAATCATTACTATGCCCCAGAGGCATTGTAGAGCTATAATAAGCACAGGTGTTTGTGTGACAAGTGTGGTACTGGCCGATGGGGATAGTCACAAAATGAGGGCCACTGGCCTCCAGTGAGGTCAGGACGTGGCAGGGTTGGAGGAGGGGTGACTGAGGAGGGGTTTCGCGTATCAGCAGGTGAAGCACTGCTCACTGCCCTCCATACCCGCGTCCTGACGGATTCTCGGCTTGGTTCACACCGACCTCCTGTCTAAGAATGTCCTTTCTGTGCCTGTTCTCTGTGCATCCTCCAAAACTCAGCCCGGCCTAATTTCACTTCATCCAGGAGTCTTCCCCCATCCCATCGTCCTACAGGCTAGTTCGTCCCACTCGCTTTTGGCAACACTCTGCCTACGATCTCTATCAGTGCATTCTGAGAATATTCTAATTCTCTCTGAGCCTGGGTCGCTGACACTTTCTTGAGGACACAGACTGCGTCCTGTTCATACTTCCAACTCCAGCGTTTACCATGGTATGTGGGCACAGAGTAGGCTTGTTGGTAGAAAGAATGAACGAATGAATACTCTCTATGAATTTACTTCCGGAGAAAATAATTGCTGGCAGTCAGGCATGGCGCAGGAGGCCAGGCTGGGGTTAAAAAGGCAACTGTGCTCAGCAGGACTGTCCCCTCATAACACGTGGGCCACTGGCTCTGAGTGGGTGGACAAACCTCTGTGGACACCAAGCCTGTATTCTCACCTCTAAGACAGCGGTTGGAGAGGAAGGACCTGTGCCCTCCAAGGGTTGGTAAAGCAGAAGGAACTGATAAGTCCCATGAACCAAGAGGCAGGCTTTGGACTTTCCTGCATTTGTCAGAAACCCTAAACCAGATCCGCCCCTGTGGCTACTCAGACTAATCAAAGTAATCAACCACCCATGTCACAGCTACCCCCCCCCCCCCGTTAAAAGGGAAACAATGATAACAAAATCAGAGGCCTGGGAAACTGGAAAAGCTGAAAGCGTAAGGAGTGATTTTAGCAAGATAAAAACACTCCCAGAGAGTTGGAGCAAAAAGCCTGTGCTTACATCCAAGAGAACATGAGAGATTTCTACCAGACGCCTTGTACCTGCAGCTTCTTCTGAAGTGGGGGATGAAGGTCCCTCTTAACGTGATCCTTTGTTTGCTCAGTGGAAAAGAATTGGGAGTATCCTGTCACCTGGGATATTGTCCTTTGGCAAAAAAAAAAAAAAAAAAAAAAAAAAATCTACCCAAGCTTATCTTGATAAATTCGGAAGATAGCAGGGCTGGAATATCTACTGAAGATTAAGTGTGACGGTGACCTGACCATGTGTCAAATATACGGCCAAAGAATAAATGAAATATACGCTAGAGAAAGAATCCAAAATTCTGTGAATTTTAAACAGTTTCCAGAACGTCCTCCTCCCTGTAAGAAGCACAGAATTTTGAAAGTGTATCATACTGCCAGAAAAAGTATTAAATACAGGCAGTCCACAACTTACGAACAGGTTGCATTTCAGAAGTTTGTGTTTGAGGCAGTCGTGTGAGAATTTGGAACGTGCCTTTCCCACTGAAATTGCCACATACACGACAGTCAGTCTCCCGAGTCAAACTAACCCACAAGGCACGGGGAGCGTGCGTAACTGGCCACCCAGAACGATGCCACCGTGGGGACGTGTGTGGACGTTCACACTGTCTTCTGCTGGAAAACTCGCTGGGAGGCACTGGGGAATTTTCCTCGCTGCTGTGTGAGGTCCTCCTACTCCCGTTTTGCCAAGCCGGTGAAGGTCTCCAGGACCAATACTGGGGCCAGCTGAGAAGCAAGAGCTTGGGTTCTGAATAAAAGTGGAATTCTAATCTCTTTCAGCCAGTAGGGCAGGAGAGTTATGAAGCCAGTTGCCTGAATGGGACAACTTTTTTTTTTAAGTTTATTTATTTTGAGAGAGAGAGAGAGAGCATGAGCACAAACGGGGGACGGACAGAGAGAAAGGGAGAGGCAGGATCTCAAGCAGGTTCCTCGCTGTCAGCACAGACCCCAAACTCACAAACCATTAGCCAAAATCAAGAGCCAAATGCTCAACCGACTGAGCTTAGCAGACATTTTGCATGTAAGCTACCGACGATTAATTTCCCAAGACCGCCAAACAACGATAACAACAAGAGGCATGAGAACCCTGAGTCCCCCCTGAAGAATCAGTGGAAAGTTGAGGCAAGTGGTTTTAAATGCATATCACATACACCTACAAAAAATTATGCAAACCAGGCAGGGCTGTAGCCAATCTGATCTCTAAGGTGCTTTCCAGCTATTATATTTTCTTCTACCGATTCAGATCACACCCAGATCTTTAGACATTGTCGGGAGAGGCTGGGTATCATTCAGTAAACCCCCGGGAGCCTGCTGGTGTCCCCAGGTCCCAGCGCATCCGAGGCTTGGAATGTCGGCGAAGCACAAGGCTACCAGCTGCTCCAGGAGTCCGGCCCCGGTACAAAAAGCACGCTGGGGCCGGCAACCTTCAGCTGCACGTTGTTGCTATTCTAGGAGAAGAGCCACTCCTGAAACAGCTGTGAGGTCCTCGTGGAGGGAGAGCCAGGAACATTCCTGCCCTGGGCATCACCCTTTGGCCAAAACCTCTCTCCGATGCTCATCAGCTTTCGCTCCACTGTTTAGGGTTGTGAACAGCTGCCCGTGAAACGTGAACCCGAACAACTGAGCGCAGAGGTACAGATCGCCTGGCCTCAAGTGAAAAGCTTACCGCAGAGCCGGGCAGATCCATATGAAATAATAGACGTAATGATGAATGCTAGAAGTCGTGGGCCCAAAGGTGACCACCCCTTGCTTTCCTGTTTCCCCTCTACGGTCTTCTCAGTTGATAATCAAAGCTCTTCTGACCCAACTCCCGTTTCCAAGGCCAACACCCTGTGGTTCAGTAAGGACTGGATCAGAATAGGTCAGGTCCTCTCCTTGGAGAATCACATACTCGGTGAGAAGCAACAATACCGAGGAGAAAGAGGAAGAAGATGGAGTTTGGGGAATTAAAATCAGAAAAACATTGCTGGTGGGGAGCCTGGGTGGCTCAGTCGGTTGAGCGTCCGACTACAGTTCAGGTCGTGATCTCGTAGTCCTTGAGTTCGAGCCCCACGTCAGGTTCTGTACTGACAGCTCAGAGCCTGGAGCCTGCTTTGGATTCTGTGTCTACCTCTCTCTCTCTCTCTGCTCTGCCCCTGCTGTCTCTCTCTCAAAAATAAGTAAACATTAAAAAATTAAAAAAAAGATGGGCGCCTGGGTGGCGCAGTCGGTTAAGCGTCCGACTTCAGCCAGGTCACGATCTCGCGGTCCGTGAGTTCGAGCCCCGCGTCAGGCTCTGGGCTGATGGCTCGGAGCCTGGAGCCTGTTTCCGATTCTGTGTCTCCCTCTCTCTCTGCCCCTCCCCCGTTCATGCTCTGTCTCTCTCTGTCCCAAAAATAAATAAAAAACGTTGAAAAAAAAATTTAAAAAAAAAAAAAAATTAAAAAAAAGAAAAAAGAAAAACATTTCTGGAATCTTCTGGGAAGAAAGAAGCACAATGATAAAATAGGAAGCGATTCAGGGGCTGTTCTGTCCCTGCGATAAAGTGCCTGGTGGCCAATTCTCTCCTTCCTCCACCACAGAACAGGCCTTGGGCCTGGGGGCGGGGAGCCACTGAGTGTTAGAGACCCCCAGGTCAGGTCTGGGAAAGACACTCATTATTGTTCAGGGTAATCAGAAGGCAGGACTCTACCCTCTCCTTTGCCAGAAAATGTTCCTCTTCATTTGCTATGATCATGGGAGAGCAGGAGGTAGAAATGGGGGAGGGGTTATAGTTTGAGAAACCATGTTTCACATGGCTGTTGTTTTCACAACACGAATCCGGAAAAATGAAAATAATACAGACGGCAGAAATAAGGCTGAAAAATGTTTCCCTCTCCGATGAGGATGCGCGGGTTCGTGAAGGGAGGTGAGACCCCCTCGCTGGCGGAGGGTGGGTGCCGATGGAAATGTTAAAGCCTCAAGAGAAGGAACTGCGATACAGATCATCTTTCTTTCCTGGAATGCCAGCTCCATTGCAGCCGTAGTCATGGCTGTTGGGGGTCACTGCTCCACCGCAAGCACCCAGAGAGGAGCTTGCCACACGCTGGGCATGCCAATAAATATTTGCCTAATCAGGAGGTTAATCGGGTCTCAGGAGGAAATCCTACGAGGTGGGGAAAGAAATGCGGTCACCTCCCCATCCTTGGTTCACTGGCTGCCTAGCTAGAGGTAAGAGATCAGAATGCAGGAGAATAATTACTGAGTTCTCTTCTGACTGAGATTTGCAGGAATGCTCTGCTGGCCTGGGCGTGAGGAGGTTGGAGGAGGATGCACTCGGGGGCGCTGTGCACCCCGTGGGGCTGTGCCTGGAGCTGGAACCGTACCCCTGAAGAGCAGTTATTCAGAGATCAGGTACCCTGTATTCTTCTTCCTAGTGTCTGGGTAGAATTTTTTTTTTAGTATCTCCAAGCAAGCAGGGGACATGAAGTTTCTCTGTCTGCTTATATCTAATTAACGTTCAGTGAGTCTCTGGCTATTTAAAATAGGGAAATAATGCATATTTATTCACACATGCTTTGAGATCTGTGGATAAAAATGCTATATTACTACTAACCACAATGAATGCACATACTTTAAATATAATTATCAATTACCAGCTACCACCTGTTGAGATAACTAACTACAGTGCCTTTAAACACCATCCTTCCAAATTTTAGAATTGGAAACATTTTTCAGTGTTATGGGCGCTATATTCAGCCAATTCATTAAAGAAATTCTTTGTTACTCTTATTATGACTTACGTATCAGCAAGAGAAATGGAAATTAAGCTACATGAATTTCTAAAATGCCTGAGGACCTATAGTTAGGGTCTGATCTTACAAAGTCATCTTTCAAAACTCTTTTAAGATGCACGTAATGGCATCTATATAGTCTAAGGTCGTATTGCTGCATTTTAAAAGCAAAATTTTGCCCTCTTGGCAAATCAAATATTAAATGGTTAAGACGCATGCAAAGTAAGGTGCAGTTTTATAAATACAAAGCCCCTTGTGCAAATCAGTTCATAAACCACGCATAAATAGAAGGTATTATGTTACTCTTTCACACTTGGGACCATAGATTGCAGCTAAAAACCATAAGACGCTGCTTATAGATGGGCAATTATTACAGGGTTTTTATTCTTCAAAAGCTATTAACATTTTTATAGCATAAGCAAAGTTATTACAAACAACCTCTAAAATGTGAAGAATGATTTTCCTGAAACTCTTCCCAAACCCTCGCTTCAACATAAGGCACTGTATTTGTTTACTGAAAAGGGGGGTGGGGAAAGTAAGTAGGTTAAATCTGAGATAAAAAGGCTGCTGGCGTCATGTCAAGGAAGTCTCAATGAAACTCCAGTGAGCTGTTCCCCACAGCATATTTTTGAAGTGCAAGGAAACAGAATAGAAAGCAAACCTACTTGGGTTTTCAAGGCATCGTCAACATTATTAAAAATTTATTTACACAAAGTGACCCAATGGAGTCACCGGTCTCCAAGCCGGTAGGAGCTCCGGGCAGTCAGGACCTCGTACCAGCCCACCTGAGGGCAGCTTGGCAGTGACCTCTGGGACGTGGCCCAGCGGGGCACGCCTGTCCAACAACACTTGAAGCTTCTACATGACAAAGGAGAAGGTATCGGTGCCTACCTGCTGAAGCCAACAAAGGCATTTCATCTCACGGCACAAGACAGAGGTAGAAATCCCACTATTATGCTAGGAGAGAAGGAGGAATTTCTGAAATCTGCTCCTGAGCCTCCAAAAGCTTGATAGTTCACCCTAAAAGATATATCTGTGAGTATAAGAATACATTCTCTACGCATTCTTAATGAATTTTCTCGACGCCGTGTTGTCACAAAGTGAAGAGACACCTGATAACTAGATAATTTATCTGTGTAAGACACCAATTAGCAGTGACAAGGCTGACTCCGTTTCTCACGCTCATCTTTGAACCAGTAGGCGCTGGCATGTAGTTGCAGAGGCACCGGGAGAGAAATCAATAGGGCGGGAATGTGAAGGGAGAGAGCTATTCTTAAAGACTCGGTGGTCCAATTTCCAAGATGCAGCCCCTGAGTTACAGAGTGTAGAGCTGCAATGGGTCTTAAATAATATCATGTCCACCTTCAGTGTATTCATAAGCAAACGTAAAGGCAGCGCTGAAGAGTCAAGCGATTCGCTCAGAGTTTAGAAGGCGCCTCTTTGCTATTCCGCCCATTCTCACGGAATACCCACACACCCGCCTTACCCTTAATATGCTTTCCTTTAAGGAAGATTTCAAAAGCCCTGGACCTTGGGGCTAGGGTATCAAGAAAAAGGTAGATTTAAAAGTGCTGAAAGGAATTTTCTACTGGGATAGGAGTGCTTTGGTTGCAAGGCTTTATTTTTCTTTGCCCTGAAGCCACAAACAAAGGGATAGTTTGAAAGGACAACAGAATGAAGAAGAAAATCAACAAAATTGCACACAGACACAAAGAAAGCAGTAGACTGGAGGTAGTCTTCTAAGTCCCCAGTTTCACAGAAACCATTGCTTCTCACTCAGAGATCAGGTGCTCAGGGTGGACCCTAGAGCGATCACTGACACCAAAGATTCAGGAACGATTATGGAGATGTAACTGTGAGGCCAACAGTGGCCACACTGCCACTCCACTGAGAGTGGACACTGGCCAATAACCAAGGTGTTATTGTCATCAGAGGTGACCACTGTCATCAGAGAAGGGCCTGCAGTATTGTGGGGCCATGAAGTCAATGGGACCCTGTGATCATGTGACCACAAGTGGGCCTTCAGGGTAGCAGGACAATGTAGACCTACACTCACCGATGGGAAAGTACCACCGGGAGAAACCAGAGAGGAATGCGTTGCCCACTCTACGAGGCCCCAGGAGAGAAATCAAGTTCACTAGATGCAAAGGGGGTTAAGTTTAAAGAAAAAAATTACTTCACCCCTATTCCATGGACAGAAGCATCTACTGCTTGAGTCCTCTTATGAATAACTGAATTTACCAAATTCAAAGGGACAGAGACTCTTAGAAGATGAAAGAATAGGGGCACCTGGGTGGCTCAGTCGGTGAAGTCCAACTTCCGCTCAGGGTATGATCTCACGGTTCGCGAGTTTGAGCCCCACACTGGGCTCTCTGCTGTCAGCACAGAGCCTGCCTCAGATTCTCACTCCTCCCCCCCACCACGCCCCTCCCCTGCTTGTGCTCTCTCTCTATCTCTCAAAAATAAATAAGCATTTAAAAAACAAACAGTCTGTTCTTGATATCTGCCTCTTTCTCTTAAAAAAAAAAAAGAAGAAGTAGAAAGGGTGGGTTGAGACACAACGTTTTAAGCTGCCATTACGTAACTGCCATTAAATCCTAGTGACTCTTGCAGGGACACATTATAACTGAAGACAGTACCCAGTCAGAGCAGTAGAGCAATCCAACATGGAACCGAGGTGGAGGGTGGCTCAGCCTCTCCATCCTTTGGCCGTCAAATCGGCCTTGGTGATTTTCAAGATTCATAGCTGACTTGTATATGATGTAGTTCCTTACCACATACCTCAGCTTGCTCACAACTGGCTTGATTCCAGTTTATTTTAGTCTTATTTTCATTTTTCTCAATACCTTTGTTCTTGAAGAACCACGATGAAGAAGCCTATCTGGGCATTGTTGAAATGGAAACTCATTGAATTCCATTAGTCATCTTTCTTGTCCAGTTTTGGTGTCTAGATTGAGGCAATCAGGAATAAAATAGAGCTCCTGCCCTTGGACTCATGTTTCCTTCAGGACTGGCTTGCCCTGGATTTCTTTCCTCCTTAGCAAAGGCTCCCAGGAACTTTGCCCTATTAGCTGCCACCTTCTCTACTCTTCCAATTTCCTATCTCTTGGGCTGGCTACGGAGGAGGACACCCTACCCAGCTTTTGTGTCTTTGCTGTCTCGGAAAATATGCACACACGCCTTTTTCATGTAGGCTCTGTACTCGCCAAGAAGGAAATGGATGGAATAACAAAACTCAAATACAAGAAGTTATAAAGTTTCTAGCAAAATACGCAGGGCAATTGTCCTTGATCTAGATGTCCTGATGATTCCTTTCTTACATGATAGTTCAAGGTCTCTGTTAAATGATGCCTGTTACTAAGCTGAGCAGCTTAGCTCTGTACGATGGATTTAAAAGAGCCATTGCTGCAATCTAGCAAATTCTGATCCCTGAGAGACCCTGCGTTCTGACCTTCCCTCCATTCACGGCCCACCCCTTTGTCAGACTCATGGGTGTCTTAGATAAGAAAGCCATTCTCTTTCTTCGCCCCAAAAGCTTTTCCTCATGGGGTACAAGCAGCAGTTACCTTACGCCTCCCGAGTTGGCCCTTTTAAATCCCACGATTGTCCATGGTCCCTCTTTGTGGAGGAAGGTCTTTCTGTGAACACAGAACATTCTGTGTTCATCTCCATGTGTCTACTCTACTCTCCATTGACTTCCTCATGGTTCCGGCCGCAGGAGGTCCTAACTACTCCGTACAGCGTAGAGAGTCAGTTTCTTATCTGCCACCTGATTTACCTTTGGAGCGTTCAGTACCCGTTACTCCGGCAGGTTCTCTCTCTCAGTGAAGCTTGGCTGTTCTGTCTGTGGTCCCCCGTGAACACCTCGAGCACTCCATTCTCAAAGCAAACCTCCCGGGGCCTCATGCCCCCAGCTAACATCATGGCGTCCAGAGACCAAGGGCCCATCTCACCTCCCCACGACACTCCTCTCTTCCATGTTCAGAAATCCCTATCTCTGTGATGAATCCAAATGATACCTGTTCTCAGGGGCCATTTCAAAGCTTAAAAGCTAGATGTACCCTGAGATGGAAAACGACAATAATTGCTGTCACGTACGAAGTGCGCAAACAGGTTGTGCCAGGCGCCGAGTTACATGATTTTCAGAGGTTTTTCTGTTTCGTTTTGTTTTTTCCCCCTTGAATCCGCAACAAGAACCTACAAGATGGGATCTGCAACTCCATCTCTAGGTGAAGGAGTCGGGAGAGAGGTGAAATACCTTGCGGAGATCTGACCAGTAAGGAGATCTGACTTCAAAGCTAATGTTCTTAATGTTGGTGCTCCACTGCCTTCCTGAAGAAACACAAAAAGCCCAGCAGGATGTAGGTTATGACGGTCTGTACATACACTTCCTAACATTTCCCTCCGTCTCACCTGCGGCCAAGAAGCGGTTTGTTTATACGTCCAATTTTACCACGTAAAAACTTTCATATGTATGGGCGCGTGAAAACAATTTTAAGATTCGCACATAAAATGTAAACGTGAACACACACAATTTTCGCCCCTGAAAGCAGGGGATTATTTCACCGGGAGGACTACCCAGGCTAGAATGTTCCAGGCTACAAGGTACATAAATAACTGTTACACAGTTCATGCCAAGAAAAGAATGTTTTCCTATTGGAGAATTGCAGACAGAAACGTAGGGTCTGGAAACTCTCCCTGGTAAAACAAGCAAGGTAGGAGTTCCCGTTCCCTACGTTGTCTAATTTTGCAGCTTTTATTCTGACTCAAGAGAATATTCAGCAAGAAAAAGAACAGATCTACTCTTTCAAGGGCCCCGTATGTCTATCAGAAATAAAAACTGGGAGAAGAGCTTGCCTCATATTTCAATTAAAATATTAAAGAAATTTATCCAGAGATAACTTAAAATCTTTTAGAAAGCAGCTTGATTTATGAGTTAATAATATACATTGCGGGGTACATAAAGTAAGTCACGCTATAATCATTTTTCAGCAAAAATTCTCTCAAGTTTTGGATTCGAAAAGAGGATCATCTTGGAAGGACGTTTTAACCATCTTTCTCCCATTGCCTCCAGTCAAGTGCAGTCACAACAGATCACTTTAATTGGATTGAAATGATGTGTTGGACATTCTGTTGCTTATCTTAACACACGGAGGGCGATCCCTCGGCTGCCAAGTGGTATCGAATAGTACTAATAATTCACCTGTCAATTCAATTTCTGGTTTTTTACTAATCTATCTCCATTTGTGGTAGTGTCCTATGTGCTTACATTCACACACACATCCCCAAACACACGCTCTCAATATTCTAGAAACACCCAGCGCAAAGGGTGACTAGGACGATTTATTCATGGCACTTCACCTCTGGGCCTCATGTTCCTATTTATATCAGGGAGAGAATACTTGCTAATTTCTTAAAAGGCTTTTTTGTTTTTCGGAACAAATGGGATCACGGCAGGTGTGTTAAAGCATGTTGTAAACTGCACAGTGGAAGCATGTAATAAAACACATACGTTTATTATTATTATTATTATCATCCAGCTGATTCCACTGCTATTTTCTTTTTTTTTAATGCTTATTTATATTTGAGAGAGAGACAGAGTGAGAGTGGGAGAGGGACAGAGAGAGAGGGAGACACAGAATCCGAAGCAGGCTCCGGGCTCCGAGCTGTCAGCACAGAGCCCGACACGAGGCTCGAACCCACCAACTGCAAGATCGTGACCTGAGCCGAAGTCGAGTGCTTACCCCACTGAGACATCCAGGCGCCCCTCCACTGCTGTTTTCAATGCCAGCATAGCCAGTGCAGGCAAGTGTCACTAAGCAGAGTATATAATTTTAAAAATCTATGACCTATTTTGTTAAACTTTAAACCTAGTACTGATTTTAGGCATACAGTTTCTTTTTGAGAAGAAAAGATGTGATTTACTGTGGCAGAGTAGACAGGGGTAAAGCCATAGGCTGGCAGGAAAAGGGATATTAACAGGGATTAACTTGTTTTTGCCAAAGCAAGGAAGGCATTGTACTCTCTATCTCATTTTTCCCTAGTATTCTCTCATAGGTATTTATTCCATTCTTTTCACTGTCTCTCTCTCCCCTGTCTATTAGCAAGGTGCTGAATGCATGGAAACACTGTTCAGATCATCAAAATCCCCTTCCCATTTCTGGAGCCCGAGTGGCTTTAGGTCAGCCGCTGGGGTGAGGTCCAGAAGATAAACAATGTTTGACCCTCTCTCCAAAGGCTATTCCAGAAGATTTCTCAGGGGTGAGCTTGTGGCCGCTGTGGGCTATACCAGGAGCAGGCTGGTGTAATCATGACTCATAGCCAACCCAAACCCATGCTTTCATGTGAGGAGATTTCTTCAGAGCGGATATAGAATTGTAGAAGACGTTCCCCCCCATCCCATTGTAAATTAAAATATCTGAATAAAAAAAGTTAAGAGCTAAAAGTCAGAAACAATGGGAAAAAAAACCAGAAGAAAAATTGTTGATAAGTGTAAAATATGTAACCTGCCCCTGAAAATAAAAGCTCATCGTGTCATGTGATTTTTTTTTCTCTTTAGAGGAAACAAGCCAGCTTTGCAATGATAAAATGCTACGCAGGTACAATACTAGGTTCCTTTACCCATTCTTTGGAGAATATGTCTACTGACAACTTGTATAAACACATTTCCCCATACTTCTAAATAGACATGACTGGGAAGGAAAAAACAAACCAATATGCAAAATACATAACTGTGCATGCACACACACATACAGCACACGCACACACTGACCCATTTCCTAGATGCGAGTTTTGTTGTTTTCAAATGTGGGGAAGAAGGAGTTAAGGGGGTTTGCTGATTTGCTGATAGCATCTGTGCAGATAATTTTGTACATTTCAATGAGTTTTAAAGACCTCCATGCTTCACTGGCTATTGTTAAAAACATACTGAATTGGTTATGACAACCTGTGGGTTAGTTACCACCACAGTCTAAAAATTGGGAAATTCAGTTTAGAAATTTGATCAATATTCATGCCATCTCACATCATAATTCAATTGGCAAAAATGCAGTAAAAAACTCCCCAGGGCAATCTTGAAGAACAACTTACATTCTGGTGGTTTAACATGTGTAAACCTCCTGCTTGGAATCACTGATGGGGGTTGATGGAAGCCTTGAACTTTAACAAGGGCTTCTAGGTGATTTGATTGAGGGGTTAACTGTGATAGAACAGAAATGAGCAAATTAAAACGAATATGCCAAGGCAAAAACTCAAGATGCTTTTAAAAAAAAAAAAAAAAAACTCTCCAGGAGAACTCTCCCCAAAAAGCATAAAGAACTGTCAAAATAGGATCTTGCTTAAAATGCAAAAGGTATTTTCAAAGCGAGGATGACATTTGCATACAATATGTGCTGAAGACTGATATGCCGAAAATGTCTTACTTGTAGATTGAGTCTATACGACATCAAATGCCAGGATATTAAAAAAAAGGGGGGGGGTTCAAATTTTAGATTTAAAAATATTTCTTGATCTCTTTCTCTAATTAAACACTTACCTGAATTTTAAATTTCTGCATGGCACCAGGACCCCTGAAAACAGAGTATGTGTATTGAAAGGTGGGTGAACTTGTATTGTTAATTAGACAAGACTCTGAAAGATAGCAGCTAATGTGGTTTCAACTCTTAGGCTGCCAGCATCATTGTGATTTTAGCTCTGGTATTTTTATTCTACAATGTTCTCCCATGTGGCCCACCACCACCTTTTGGGTTGTGGCCACCTTACATCAATCCCTAGATCATCTCTTCATCTGGGGACAGCAGCGACGGTGCTAGGGTCACTTTTCTAAAGTTCAATTTCAATAAAGTTTCTGGTCTTTAAAAAATAAAATGTCATGGCAAATTCTTAACAAGATCAAATATTCTAGTATTATTCACTTGGTTCTCTGAGTTGAAAGCAGCTGACTTTTAGCAGGGGGCTCATGAAGAGAGAATGGCTTGTTTACAGCATGTAACAAAGGCACAGTGTCCCTCCCCCCTCCCCCCCTTATTTTCACAAAATCAGTGCAAATGAAATCAAGAACTGTTTAAAAATGTTAACATTTTCCCCCGGCAGTGTAACTGGATTTGAGCTCAGGTATTTAAGCACAGACAGAACAATCACGCCTTTCACCGAGAATTCTGAGTAACCTGACATACACAAATCTTCATTATTTTTGATTAAGGGGAGGGGTAAAACAAAGCTTTGCTAAAAGATTCGCAGCTTGAGAAGCTAAAGCACTATTGCTGTGATGATGCGGGTGGAGAAAATCCACTGACATTTTTCAAATCAGCAGAGAGGGGTCTTCCTTGGTGTCTTAAGCTAGAACCCAGAACTTGTTCCAAATAACACATACATAATAATAACTTGCCAAGAACAAAAAGAAGAGATATACCCTTCTTATGACGGCCGTCAAATAGCTGTGCGTTACGGTTTTATATCACACGCCATTCATTACCAGGTACTAAGGAAAACCCCCCAAAAGGGAAAAATTATGGTCTTGGTAAAACACATGAAATATACACTGTGCCTCTGCTAGCTATTAGGTAATTACAAAAAGATCATGTAATGTAATCATAAAGTTGCTATTTTTACCTAAGCTTTCGACTAGTAGGTGAATATTTCTACCTGTCAAGTGATCTCTGGCTAGCAGGTGGCACGAACCTTCTCCCGTGCTGTTTACTACCAATCTGTGGTGACACGGGCTCCAGTCCGGTCCACCCACTTTGGGACACTGCTTGGACTGACAGTCCACTGAACAATCCCACAGGAGGTTGTGGGAAGAATAAAAGGGTGAGAAAAAGGTCCAGCTGTCAGGGCCCTCGAGGGTTCAACACTAGAGAGCTGAGGCCAGTCACTGCCCACCCTTGTCAAGCAGGTTTTTTACAAGCCACCAAAACGGAAGATGTTCCTAAGGGGCCAGACAGAAGCCATACTCGTTTTCATTCCATACGGCCAAATTTAAAGTTGAGTTGTACACATGTTTTCCCCAAAATGGAAAACCCAGGACATTCAGAGACATATGAAGGATTCCATCTACAAAAACCCTTGACAAATAAAAAATGATTTTCCAAATCAGAGATTTCTTTCTCATTCTTTTTTTTTTTTTTTAGCAGAGTGAGCAGACTTAACCATTAGACTGACTGACAGCGAAAGTTGCTAAATGTCAATTTGCATGAGTTTGCAATGTAAACCGAAACAATTATTTTAAACCATCACTTGGATATTTTAAGACTGGATTTTAAAGAAGCAGACTCATTATATGTTTTCTTAGGTTGGATTTTAACTTACCACTATTCTAAGCGTTCAGATTTTAACTCAAAATATGTGATTTTAAGCAAACGTATTTGTTGACAATATTCAAACTAATAGAAATGAAATCTTCATTTTCAAGGGCTTAGTTCCTATTCAGAATTTATCAGAGTTTTTAAGAAATACAGTGCCAGCTGGGGCGCCTGGGTGGCTCAGTCGGTTAAGCGGCCGACTTCAACTCAGGTCACGATCTCACAGTTCGTGAGTTCGAGCCCCGCATCGGGCTCTGTGCTGACAGCTCAGAGCCTGGAGCCTGTTTCAGATTCTGTGTCTCCCTCTCTCTGACCCTCCCCCGTTCATGCTCTGTCTCTCTCTGTCTCAAAAATAAATAAACGTTAAAAAAAAAAAAAGAAATACAGTGCCAGATGGGGTGCCTGGGTGGCTTCATCAATTAAAACGTCTGACTCTTGATTTTGGCTTAGGTCATAATTTCACAGTTGTGAGATCGAGTCCCATGTCAGGCTCCACACTGAGTGTGGAATCTGCCTAAGATTCTCTCTCTCCCTCTCTCCCTCCCCCTCCCCCACTCATCCTCTCTCTAGCTCTCAAAAAAAAAAAGAGAAAGAAAGAAAAGAAAAAGAAGCACAGTGCCGGATATTAAATATGTGGGCACAAAATGAATTTTAACATGATTTTTGATCACTTTTTATTAATATCAATATACCTGAGCACTAATGAAAACACTTATACTGCCAAATTTTCATGACTTCTTTTCTTCTTATGCATTATGTTTGCAAATATATTAGGCGCTCCCTCCGTGTATTTAGCAATTAAATATAGGGAAGGGTTAAATTATCATTCACTAATTAGGTTTTGTATCATGAAACTGCCCACAACTGAACATTTTTTGACCTACCAAAATGGCACTCTCATATGGCTTAATATAATTTGGTAGAAAGTTATGTTTAAGCAGTAAAGTTGTGGGTTTTGAAGTCACTTACTGCATGACCTCTCTAAGCCTCACTTCCTGTTTTAATAGAGTTGATGATACCTGCTCATCGGGCTCATTAGGCAATTTAAATGAGATAATGCATGAATTTGGACAATGACTAACACCAAGTAAGCTACCACAAATTACTGCAAAAACTTGAAGAGCAATAGTAGACTATACAACACATTGAATCATAATTATTGTTAAAATATCTTTAAAGGATTAACAGGTTCACCCAAACACGAAACACATCCTTCCTTCCACATGGCCAAGATGACAGCTGTAATGATATGAAACGCTCAGGCTGTCTTCTCTCACCATTGCATGGAGGTAGGACAGAGTGATGGTTCAAAACAGTCTGGGGTCAGATACATTTGGACTGGGGACCCTGTTGTGCTGCTTCCAACCTATGTGACTTGGGGCAGCTAACTTGAGCGTCCATAAGATAGGACTTACCACACATAAGAAAACGCACCTAAAGAACTTACAACATTGCCTGCCATAAAAAAAAAATATAAAATATGTAATAGTACTAAATAAATGTTACCTGTCTACCCAAGTCATTTTTTAGTGGCTGAATTCCAAGAAAACGATTTTACCTTCACTGATATGCTGTCCAAATTTAATTGAAATCTTTATTTTTCTTAGGCAGCATGTCTTTCTCTTTATGGGAAGGTTTAATACCTGTAATATTATTAGTCAATTTCTCCCACAAAGATATAAAGAATAATTCAAAAGGGAAATCCCGTGTAATATCACAAAATAGTAGTAGTTATAAGTACCCGGGTTCAAAGCACACAAATCGGACCAGACTGTCCAGATCCAAGGCTCAATTCTACTTCGTTTGGCTCTGTGACCTTAGGCAAACTATGTAATATCTCTGTGCCTCAGATTCCCCATCTGTCAGTGGGTATAGGAATGCCATCCACATCATAAAAGCATTGATACATTGTATATATACATACATACCACATCTTCTTTATCCATTCATCTACCCATGGACACTTGGGCTGCTTCCGTAATTTGACTATTGTACATAATGCTATAGTAAACATGGGGGGACGTATATCCCTTTGAATTAGTGTTTTTGTATTTTGGGGGTAAACACTCCGTAGTGCGATTACTAGCTCATAGGGTAGCTCTATTTTTAACTTTTTGAGAAGCCTCCATACTGTTTTTCACAGTGTTTACACAACTTTGCATTCCCACCAACAGTGCACAAGGGTTCCTTTTTCTCCCCATCCTCACCAACACTTGTTTCTTGTGGTGTTGATTGTAGCCATTTTGACGGGTGTGAGGTGATCTTGGCCATAAAAAAGAATGAAATCTCGTCATTTGAAACAACATGGATGGAGCAGAGAGTATTATGCGAAGCAAAATGAGTCAGTCAGAGAAAGACAAAGACCATACGATTTCACTCACATGTGGAATTTAAGAAACAAAACAACTGAACACAGAAGAAAAGAGAGAGAGAGAAAGACAAACCAAGAAACAAACTCTTAACTACAGAGTCTGAACAAACTGATGGTTATCAGGGGGAAGTTCGTGGGGGGATGGGGGAACAGAGGATGGCAATTCAGGAGGGCACTTGTTGTGATGACACCCGGGCACCGGGTGACAACTGGAATCATTGCATCACCATATTGTACACCTGAAAGTAATATAACACTCTGTTAACTATACTGGATTTAAAACCAAAAACAAGGGGCGGCTGGGTGGCTCAGTCGGTTAAGCGTCCGACTTCAGCTCAAGTCACGATCTTGCGGTCCGTGAGTTCGAGCCCCGCGTCGGGCTCTGGGCTGATGGCTCAGAGCCTGGAGCCTGTTTCCGATTCCGTGTCTCCCTCTCTCTCTGCCCCTCCCCCGTTCATGCTCTGTCTCTCTCTGTCTCAAAAATAAATAAACGCTTGGGGCGCCTGGATGGCGCAGTCGGTTGAGCGTCCGACTTCAGCCAGGTCACGATCTCGCGGTCCGTGAGTTCGAGCCCCGCGTCAGGCTCTGGGCTGATGGCTCAGAGCCTGGAGCCTGTTTCCGATTCTGTGTCTCCCTCTCTCTCTGCCCCTCCCCCGTTCATGCTCTGT
>NC_064811.1:187503189-187599838 GCF_023721935.1 Panthera uncia
AAAAAAAAAAAAAAAAAAAAAAAAAAAAAGTTGAAAAAAAAAATAAATAAACGCTAAAAAAAAAAAAATAAAACCAAAAACAATAAAAAATTATAAAAAAAATAAGACTTAACCCATATAAAGTGTTTAGGACAAGTACCTGACACACAGCATCCAATGAATGTTATTCTTATAGTTACTAGTTAGGCAAGTGCTCATTAAATAATTTTCTTTAAAAATAAACACCATAATCATATCTAATATATACTTTGGATATTTTGATCTTAAATGGGGGATCACACACAGGCCACCATTTCTGCTGTGACAATGCTACTCAGATAATCACTTTGCCGAAAAGTCATGAGTAGAAACGATGGTGGAATAAAAAAAAAAAAAATGTACTTACACATTGATTTTGGTATCTACCCATGAAACAATTGGAGTCACACCCATTTTCATTCTGTAAACACTCTGGTTACAAAGATGGTCACTAGAGTTCATTAGAGGAATGCAAGAACGTTTTTCGAGAAAAGCCCTGAATCATTTACAGGATTCATAACATGAAAGCATTGGTCTGCAAACAGGGGCTAAATGCTATTACCAGGAATCATCACTCGGTTCAACATATTGAACACCAACAACATGCCAGAAATAATGTTAGGAGCTGGGAATTCAATGGTAATTAAGAAAGATATGGTCTAGGGATGCCAGGGGGATTCCATCAGTTAAGCATCTGATTCTTGGTTTCGGTTCAGGTCACGATCTCACAGTTCATGACTGTGAGGTGACAGCGTGGAGCCTACTTGGGATTTTCTCTCTCTCTCTCTCTCTCTCTCTCTCTCTCTCTCTCTCTCTGTCCCTCTGTTGTTTACACGCTTTTCTCTATCTCTCTCAAAATAAATAAATAAACTTAAAAGAAATGAAGATATGGTCTACTCTCAGAGAGTTTCCAGTAAATATTTTTTGTTACAACAACATTCTTATCAATGTATACCCCCTTCTTTCAAAGGGAATGAGGCCCATTTCTACAAAATCTTTACTTTTCCCATTCAGATACCAATGATGAGGGAGGTAGATTAGCCAAACTGACAGGGTATTATATACACCAGACTGTAACTGATGCCTGGATGATATACACTGTTCAAGATGGCCATGGGTATGAAGGACAGCACATCAGACCATGAATCTTTTGACGGATGCAGCAGACCTGCAAGGACAGGTGGGGAGGTCAGGTGAGAAAGGAATAAGCCAGAGTTAGGCCACACTACCTTGAAGGCAACTGTGCATTCACCTGGTAACCTCTAGGTACCTCTTACACACGCGCAGCAACTTGAACCCCAAAGGAAGCTGCCAGGACGTCTGGCGTCAGGAATATTTCTGTCTCCTTTGTGGATGTAGTCAGACCTAGCTGGAAACCGCACATTTTGAAGCCTGTGTGCTGGCAATCATTTCTGGTTGGCAAATACAAGGACAGATACACAGCAGAATTCCCACTGTTTTGTAACGATTACATGCAGATTGTTCACTAGCCGTTGGAGAAATCAACTCGGAAAAACAGAACAAAACAACACAAAGAAAAAGGGATATTCAGCAGAGAATAGGAAATCCTCCCTAGACTCTGAGACCACCCAGAGGGTAGAGAGGGACGGACCAGTATCCTTTTTTCCAGCCCTGGCTTTCCTTCCCTCAGTCACCATTAGACGTTCATTTCCAATTAATGTTTCATTACTTCCAAAAGGGAATTTTAACTGGAGATTCGTGGAGACAGTAGAGCCCTAATCTGAGAAAGGTATCTAGAGATCCATGGAATCTGAGACCTGATTTCATGTCAGAAGAGAAACTCACGGAAATAGCATCACTTGCCTTCAAAGATAACTCTGTTGACGTACTTGAGGTATGAATGGAAAAGGCTGAGTGTGGACTGCAATCCCCCCAAATGCAAAGAAAGGCTTGTTGCCACTTTTTGTGTGCCTTAGGCGCATAGACCTTACAGATTTCGGTGGCCCTCCCCTGTACACACAACCGGGATTCGAACTTTCTGTCCTTGACTGCTACTATTATAAACAGACAATGTAAAGATCTTTACCGTACATTTTGATTGGCTTAGGAAGCTGGGAAACTCTTTCGTCTTCTCTTTTTATTCCTAGACGTGGCAAAAAGTACCCTTTTCAAGCAGAACGACGACACACGGCTGACTCAACAGAACGCCTCTCTCTGACCTCAGCGGCATCTTTTCTTAACAACCAGAGAGAGAAGTGGTCATTGAGTCCGTGAACACGGGTGTCACCACAACTCCGCTCTAACTGCCTCATTCTGGAGGCATATTTTCTTTCTTTCATTAATAAGGATTGAGTCCATCACTCGCACAACACTTTCCCTTTAATTACATTCGGTCTGAGGAGTCCACTAGACTAACTGCTTGTCCTTGTCCACTACGAAAGCTCTTGGAAATACCATTTACAACCGTGCTGCCCGGTGACAGGGCCGGCTCTCTCAGCACCTCACACCCACCGTAGCTCAGAGCATTTCTTCGGAAGCTTCTGGTATGTTCTTTTACTGCAGAGTTTCACGCCTGCAATCATGACAAATGATTATGGTCTTGCACACACCTTCCTTATCTCTGGCTGGAATTTCATTTGTGTGCCATGATTTAGTTAAAGGGTGATATAACAGACAATTAATGTATTTGTTTTGGTCCCAAGAATGTGGATAAATTAGGAAAATCTACACTGCGTTCTGTACGTAGCGATAACATCTAGCCTGCTCTAACTCTACAGATGAATTTAATTGTAAGAAAGACTGCCCTTTGGTCATAAAATATTATTATGTTAACCACATAATCGCTGTCAAAAGTTGTCAAAATGTAAGTGTGTTATTTACGTCATTTCTGCTAAACCTTGTAAAAATTTGGGGGGGGAATGACCAAGACTTCATGTGGAGGGTTTTTAAAATTAACATGATAAGTAAAATGCAAGCTCCTGAAATGAAGGTTAATTATGAGCATCCAAAAACAGAGTACTAAATGCATATTTTTGATCCAGAAGGGAAGGTAATTACGTCTTCACGTCTTAAGCCATGATATCCATTCAACTTCTCAGATTTACAAAGGCTGTAGCTAAAGTACAGATCAGATGTCAGGCCAACACAATCTCCTGGTTCTGTTACAGTTACATTTATTTCACTTTCTTGAAGATCACAAAGTAAGCGCATAGTTAAGAAACACTAGGGGTCAAGAAACTAGAATTATATCTCTTATTTCCAACAAGTGATGTATTATGCTTCCCTAATACATTCACATTTTCATGTAGATTTAAACCCTAGTTACCTAATCTGCACATATTTCTTCCTCTCATTTAAGAAAAGCTGCATTTCTTATCTCTAGACAATAGCCAAAAAATATAGACTAATTTTTAAATTCGATTATCGCGGTGGGGTTTGTTTGTTGCTTAGAATTTTGGGCATGTAAATGGAGTTTAAGAAGCAGTGTTTCCATTACTGAGATGACATTAAATATGCCTTCATATGGATTGTGCTGTATCATTCAGCAGCTCTTCCTAATGAGACATTCACAAGCAGCTCTCAAAAGGCAATAAATCACCATTGTATTGAATTGAATGGTGATAATAATTAAGCACATTCAAAACGACCATGTTTGTTATGAGTTATGGGAAGCCTGTCTTAATTCCTTTACACCTTTTCGGGGATAACAGCTTTATTCCGAAGATAAAAATAGTTGTAACCAAATCTTTACCAGTGTGATTAGGAAAAAGGATGAGTACGTCGCTAAGGAATGTATTAGTGGGTGGCATGGTAATTCACGTAATTTTTTGTTTTCAGAATTGCTTTTTGCCCCATGTTTCATCACTTATATGTAACATCTGAACTGACTCATAGGTTATATGATATTCTGAAATATGGTGCAACTATAAGACTAAATGCTCTCTGCTTTATTCAATTACTTAATAAGTTCTCAGAAGTTCTTTAGAAGCTTAACAGAATATCCACTTATAATAGGACCGCCAATTACAGGGAAGATCTGGTTTTCCTGAGGTACGAAACAGTCATCCAACTCAACACACAGACAAGTGCTTTTAACTGCTAATCAATGTGAAAAATCCTCCTGTGGAATATGCTAGCATGCTTAAAATCTGTAACGCCCAGCAAAAATACGAGGAACAGTACAATGGACAGGGTGTTGATACTCATGATGTGGTCTCAACGTCAGCCTTCCTTTACTCTTTGAATAAAGAAAAAAAACTGCCTCCTATTGTCCATGCCGCACCGAACCTCTTCGGCGTTTTTAGTCACCCGAGACGATGGTACAGAACACCTATTTGTGACTGGTGGTCGTCTGCACCACTGGTTCTATCTTTGGGAACGTCAAAATTGATTTTCTTCCGCTTGTCACACGAAAATCTCAGCTCTGTCCTTTCTGTTACACTCTCAAAGAGTTCAGGGGTGTGGGGATCAAAGGATTACGAAGCCGCAGCTTTAAGGGAAGCAAGCAGCATGAGAAGACTTTCCGGAGGCAGTTCTGAGCATTTTATGTAAGCAATCTATTTCAGCTTCAGAGGAGGCACTGGCTAAGTGGGTGAACCACATGTAAAGTGCTCACTTGACATAAGTTTTTTTTTTTTTTTAAAGTAGTTGAGAGAAAGACGGCCTCTGACGGCTGACCTTTTATGATTAGCCAGAGCCCTGAGTACTTGAACAGAGGTGGCCAACAGGCACCTGCAGGGCCTCTGGCGCGTTCGTAGCTGTTGGTGCAACATTTGTGGCTGAGCTGCTCTCCTTCAAGCTGTTTGTTCCGCTCGCTGCCTGATGCTCTGGGTATCTGATTTCTATCTTGGGAAAAAGCGTGGGAGCCATGCGGGGGTCAGGCCTGGACTTCAACTGCAAAGGAGCACATCACTGCATCCGCCCAGGGAGCCAGGCACAAATCAGTATTAGCCTTGGCTTCGCTTGAAAAATGTGCAGAAGTTTAATAAACTGCATGAAAGAGATAAGGAAATCCCCATGCATTTGTATCTCCCCTTCCATATCTTAAAGTCTAATAATGACCATAGCAATTGAGAGAGAGGTATGAAGTTTAGTTAACTGCACACCTTAATTTAATAAATATATGTTAGAACAGCCATATGCTGTGTTTCATACATGTTAGGCTCTATGCTACATGCTTTACATACAATAACTCATTTAATCCTGGCAACAAGCCTTTCAGTGATCGTTCTAGCTCCAATTTCCAGGTGGATAAACTGAGGCCCTGCAAGGACTAAGGAATTTGTGCAAAGTCACATCATAAGTAAAGAACCCACTTTCAGGGGCGCCTGGGTGGCTCAGTTGGTTAAGAGTCCGACTTTGGCTCAGGTCATGATCTCACAGTTCGTGGGTTCGAGCCCCGTGTCGGACTCCGTGGCGACAGCTCGGAGCCTGGAGCCTGCTTCGAATTCTGTGTCTCCTTCTCTCTCTGCCCCTCCCTCCCTCATGCTCTGTCTCTCTCTGTCTCAAAAATAAATAGAACATTAAAAAAAATTATAAAAAAAAAGAACCCACTTTCAAAGAATTAAAATCAACAAATAAATGTATTTGAAATACAATGAACTTTCTTGGGTAAATCAGAAAGCCTTTCGGTAGTACACATTATGTCTGCCTCATCATGATGAAATTAAATATTTTCAGCATTGCAAAAAAAGTTAATTTTAGCACAAGTTCTCGATGCAAGCATTCTGGATCTTTTAAAAAATTAATATCCTGAATTATTTCATAATGGTTTTTTGTACAGGTGACAGTAGATTTAATTTCTGAGTAATCTACCAAGGCTTAAGTGGTTAACATTGGGGGTTTATTTTCATATACACATCAATTTTCTTTTCAAATTCAGTTTCAGAATATAGCCTATATTTTAGATATATTTCTGTACATAATTAAGCAATTTTCAGACAGAAAAGGAAGACACTGCATAAATATAAGACATACTGTAGTGGTTAATATTTAATTATGGCATAATTAATCATAGAAGCTCATATGAGTCTAATTTATTAATGTTCTCTCCAAAAATGCTGTCTTTGATTTCTGCCAGAAAAAAAAATACAAAAGTACAAAAACAATGCACGCGATACATTTACGCTTCTTGTAAACAAGAGCCACGTCTTCCATTCACGGGTTCAAACAGTTTTCTGAATGTTCTGTCTACCGTTAAAAAGAATCCTGGTTCCAGTCTTTATTCCAGGGGGAGAAACTCGCTTCTAGCTCCTATGCCTGGGCCCTGTTTGGATGGCATCCTGTCTGAGGATGGGATTCCAAATCCAGAAGAGATTGTGAGTGGCCATGATAATGGAAGGCCAGCGTTGACCGTGGTTTGTCCCATCTGACTCACTGCACTTCACCCACTTAGTGGACGTCACCGAGGAAGTGGATGGCTTAGAGACCCTGCGTGGTGGCACGCCTGTGGTCATGTGCAGTCAAACACAAGAGCAATTGCAGTCAAGCGAGACAAAACAGTCCTTCTCTCGCCAGGAAGGTCGTTCTTTCCTCACTAATCTATGGAGGGGGTGTCCGGATGAGGAGAGAGCATGCATGTAAGGGCATGAGGAGCAAGGGTGGGGGAAAGAGCGAGAAATGCTTGGAACAATAATGAGTGCAGTTTGGGGAGAAGTGGGAAATAAGTTTAGAAACAGAGGCTCTGGTACCAACCGCGTAATAAGGAGTCTTAGCAGGTACCAGAGCCCGATGAACAAAAAGTTTTAGAAAACTACTCTGACGGTGAAACATAAAAATATAATTGCAGAGGGAGAAAACGGAGCAAGGCTTCTTTAAAAAAAAAAAACAACTGCATACAAACCCATGACATTACAGAAATTAGATAACCCCCAGTGAACATTAATATAAAATAACTATAATCACAACATTATCCAAGGTAAGAAATATAAAATCCCGAAAATAATCGAATAGAATATTTGAAGGACTGGGGTGCCAGACGTGGAATGAGGGAAGAGTGAAGAGTAATCACAATGTTTTCAGGCTTTGAGACGAAAATAACAGGGCAGCAACTGAACACAGAATGGGTTAGGTGGGGAGGGACACCTATCTGGAAGGGACTTTTTTTTTTTTTTTTTCCAATTTTGGTAAACTGAATTAGAGATAACTGCTCAGAAGCCAAGGTTAATTTTCTGTTGTTTGTTTGGGTTTTTGCTTGCTTGTTTGTTTCTGTTTTTTGGTTGTTGTTGTTGTTTTGTTTCTGTGCAGCTTTTTTTTTTTTGCATCTCCGACCACTGAAAATAAGACGTGTTGCAGGTAAGAGACCAGAGCTGAAGTTGCAGACGTGGCTGTCAACCTACAAGGTGAAAGGTGAGGCAGGAGAGCAGGCGTGGCTGGGATCCGCTCAGGTAGGGAAGCCACAAGAGTGATGGGGGCAGGTGAAGTATGCAGAGGCGGGCAGCCCCACAGTCTGGGGCTGGTGGGAGGGAGAGAAACCTGAAGGAAACAGAAGGATCGAAGACAGAGGACGGGGAAGGAGGCGGGTTAGAATGTTGGGGGGCGACAGCCATGCGGCCACCTCGTGTTCTGTGTGTCTCTGGCAGCCAGGGCATGGAGAGGTCACAGAGCGAGACTCGGGTCAGTTCATTCTACCCCGACTCCTCCCTGGGAGACTTCACTCACCCAGGTCTCATCGACTGAGCAACAGAGATCTGGTCTTGGATCTCACATTCTTTTGAGTACTGAATACACATTGGTAGCCCCAGGGGCAGATATGCCCTGACGTTCAAATGTTCAAATGTTTTCAGATCCCATCTGCTTCTCAGAGCCCTGGACTCTTGCCCTAGGCAGGAGCTGAGGCATCCCCCATCCTCGTAAGCCCAGTCAACACTCCCTTCAAATGGTGTAAGATGCATTTACAAAATGGCTACCGGAGTCTGAAGAAAGCTTCTACAGGACCAGGTAACAGTGCTTTCCAGGACCTCATCCAGCTACACCGTGACAGGAATGAACAAAGGGGAGATGATTGGCTGGGGGAGGGCTCGCCACCAGTGTCAGTGACGTGTAGACGTTTAGGGCAACAAAGACTGAGGATTTGAAGGAGTAGCTTAGTCTAGTTTTGTGTGTAGCTTTGATAGAATGGTGAGGACAAGAACTATACTGGAGAAGAATGTGAAAAGCACATTGGTGGTCGAGGCAATGAACACAGAAGGCACATTTGAAGTGCGTAGCTTTGAATGGGGGGGGGTAACAGGATGGGAGCTGGAGTACAGTAGGGTCACAATCATGTTTGGTTTTTATTTTATTTTATTCTTTTAAAAAATTTTAAATGTTTATTTTTAAGAGAGAGAGAGAGAGTGCAGAGCAGAGGAGGGGCAGAGAGAGAGGGAGACACAGAATCCGAAGCAGGCGTAAGGCTCTGAGCTGTCAGAGCCCGATGCGGGGCTCGAACCCACAAACCATGAGATCATGACCTGAGCCGAAGTTGGATGCTTAACTTACTGAGCCACCCAGGAGTCCCTCATGTTTGTTTTTTAAAAGAGGGAAGGTGACGTAGCAATATTTTTCCAGATATGTCTCCCCAGGGCAAGGGAAACAAAAGTAAAAATAAACTATTGGGACTACAGCAAAATTAAAAGGTTCTGCACAGCAAAGGAAACAATCAATAACATGAAAAGATAACCTAACGCATGGGAGAGGATATTTCCAAATGGCGTACCTGATAAAGGGTTAGTATCCAAAATACAAAAGAACTTATACAACTCGACACCACTGAAACAAATAATCCAATTAAAATGAGCAGGAGACACGAACGTTTCTCCAAACAAGGTATCCAGATGGCCAACAGACACGTGAAAAGATGCTCAACGTCACTAAGCATCAGAGAAATATAAATCAAAACCACAATGAGATATCACCTCGTATCTCTCAGAATGGCTAAAATCAAAAACACAAGAAACAACAAGTGTTGGTGAGGACACGGAGAAAAAGGAACCCTCGTACATGGCCGGTGGGAATGCAAAGTGGTACAGCCACCGTGGAGAGCTTTGGAAATTCCTCAAAAAATTAAAAATGTAAATACCACGTGATCCAGTAATTCCACTAAGTGGGCATTTACACAAAGAATACAAAAACACTAATTTGAAAAGATAGCTTCGGGGGCACCTGGGTGGCTCGGTCGGTTAAGCGTCCGATTTCGGCTCAGGTCATGATCTCACGGTCCGTGGGTTCGAGCCCCGCGTCGGGCTCTGTGCTGACAGCTCAGAGCCTGGAGCCTGTTTCAGATTCTGTGTCTCCCTCCCTCTGTGACCCTCCCCCGTTCATGCTCTGTCTCTCTCTATCTCAAAAATAAACAAACGTTAAAAAAAAAAAAAGAAGAAAAGAAAAAAAAAAAGAAAAGATAGCTGCGGCCCTATGTTTATTGCAGCATTATTCACAATAGTCGAATTATGGAAGCAGCCCAAGTGTCTACCGATAGATCAAAGGATAAGGAAGATGTCGTACCTATACACGATGGAATATTACTCAGCCATAAAAATAATTAAATCTTCCCATTTGTAACAACATAACGGATCTAGAGAGTATAATGCTAAGCGAAACAGGTCAGAGAAACTCAAACGCCGTATGATTACACTCATACGTGGAATTGAAGAAACAAAGCAAACGGACAAAGAAGAAAAAAGAGACAAACCAAAAACAGATTGTTACGTATAGAGAACACCCTGGTGGTTACCGGAGGGGAGGTGGGTGGGGGGCTGGGGGAAATAGGTGAAGGGGATTAAGAGTTCACTGATCGTGATGAGCACTGAATAATGGATAGAATAGTTGAATCACTATACTGTACATCTGAAACTAATATACACTCTATGTCAACTATGCTGGATGTTGTTTTAAAAGGTGGGGCAGGGGGAGCTGAGCCTATTTGAAGGCTGAAAGGGAAAAGTCCATGGAAAGCGCAAGCTGGGTTTCCTAAAGGTAGGGGATATAAACCAAGGTTCCAAGAGCAACAAGGAAAGGTGAAATCAGATGAGCTTGAGCGTGTGCAGTGAGGTCCTACGACCAGCATGATTAATAGACCAATTCAGTGATGGATCACCAGAGGGTCCCAGGACTGCACTCTAAGAAAAAGCACCTCTGGGGTAACTGGGTGGCTCAGTTGGTTGAGCGTCTGACTTTGGCTCGGGTCCTGATCTCACAATTCGGGAGTTCGAGCCCTGCGTCGGGCTTTGTGCTGACAGCACGGAGCTTGGAGCCCGCTTCCAGTTCTGTGTCTCCCTCTCTTTCTCTGCTCCTCCCCTGCCATGCTCTCTCTCTCTCTCTCTCTCTCTCTCTCTCTCTCTCTCTCAAAACCAAATAAACATTAAAAAATTAAAAAAAAAAAAAAAAGAAAAAGCACCTCACAGAGGGTCAACACACTACTGTCTTGGGGGCAAATCCAGCCTGCCGAATACTTCCGTATTCAGAAGTATTGAGATACTTGAGATAAGAGTGGTTTTTACAGCCAGGCATTGCCATAGCTTTGATGCTGGAGAACACTAACTTTGAACCCCAAAGCAAAAGGTTAACTCCCCCTCAGAAAAAACTCATTCTTCTCAATAGTAGACCTGTATTACAAAGAGGATATTTTATTATTATTACTATGTTTTGAATTTTGTCAAAAAATATTTGTGGAAACTTATTTTCTCTCTTGTTTAGTACCTATACGCTTATCCTTGATTGGAAATCTTGACGCACAAAGCCTAAAACATTCACACTTTGGCTCTTTCCAGAAACAGCCTTTGAGCCTTGAGAAGTCACTTTTATTCGTGACACCAGAGAAGCACGGGCAGATGCACAGACAATGAACACTGGGCAGGTGCACAGAAAACAACGGTAGGTGCATTCAGATCTGGCACCGTTCGGACTTCTCGATAATGCAACCAAGATTATCTGATGTTTTTTATTTTGAAAAGGCTAGTTCCTTTACTTCCCACAAATATTTAACATCATAAAGCATTCATAAAGTACAAAGTCTGTTGCTAGAGAAAGGCATGTTAGACATTAACTCTGTGCTTAAGCAGCTTGCATTATTAAAAAATACCCACAGTAGACAGGGAAAGGCCACCTTTCTTTTGCATCACTTATATTTAATTTTTTTTAATTTATATTAATTTTTTTGCATCATTTACATTTACATTTTTATTTATTTTTGAGAGAGAGAGACACACACACACAGAGCATGAGCTGGGGGAGGGGCAGAGAGAGAGGGAGACACAGAGTCTGAAACAGGCTCCAGGCTCTGAGCACACAGCCCAACGCAGGGCTGGAACTCACGAACTGTGAGATCGTGACCTGAGCCAAAGTTGGCCGCTTAACCTACTGAGCCACCCGGGCGTCCCTGCGTCACTAACAGTTCTAAACCCCGTGCACCGTTTTGGGGAAACACACGGATATCCTACGACAAGGGTACTCCCTTGCAAATCATGTCAGCATCAGCATTTGTAACCAGATGAACATTTAGAAATAGCTTAAGAGCAACCACTTAAACTGTTAGGGAGGGATTTCAGGCACAGCTGCGACGCCTCTTCTACAGGAAGGAGGTGCCAGAGGCAAAGCTTTGGGTAGGGGACCATGCGCTGCAAAAGATGAAATGTTAAAATGATGACAAAAACAAATTCCCGTTTTTCTAGAAAAGCAGCATATGCAGGGACCCCACGGTGAATACACTTAAATTACCTCTGATCATAATTTCCCAGTGTTTAACACATTGCAAAATCTTTCAGACATCTCAAATCTGCTTTAATAATGGTTCTTAGAAAGGCTAACCGAACTTCTTGGTTATTTTTGAACCTTACCCTGTGCGATGTGTAAGTTACCTCTGTGGCAGCTTCCATGTGTAATACGTATACATCCAAGAAAACCACCAGGAACATCGGCTGTAATTTTACCAACAGCTTTACCGCTCCGCACATCTTTGTGTGTGGACCGGGGGCGAAGAGGGGGGACAGCGATGCTCACCTCGAGCCGGGGGCATAAATGCCAGAGTACTGTTTATATAAAGCACTTAAGTACAAAAAGGAAGTAAATAACTTAATTTGTGAGTAGAAAGCGTTCCCAGCTTAGTTATAAAATATGACATACCAAGTGAACCTCGAGCTGCTTAAATAAGTGTTTCACATTTTCCAGCAGGCTGAACTATGAAAAGCAACGAGACGACATTCTCCCCCTGGAAGATAATCACTTTTATTGTTGCCAGGTCAAAGATTCAGATTCCACACAGCAACCTCTGACTAAAGAACAGCAAGTCCTTTCTAGTCAGAAGGTCCAATATGGAGCCCCCTCAGAAGCAGAACATAATAGTCCTAAAATAACAAGCAAACATGTAGCGTTCTTAATTTGCCCGGCTGGATTCCCGTAATAAGTACTTAACAACTGTAGGCTCTGAGCAGCTCAGCAGACATCAACAAGACCATTTGCCAGATGATTTAGCAAACAAATTTCTGAGAGTCTCACGCTTAGGCTGAGTGTATAACATGAGGAAACATGCAGGGGTTTACAGATCATAACAGGAGAGAGGAGTTTTACGGATTTAAAAAGAAAAGAGAGAGAGAGAGAGAGAGAGAGAGACAGAGATGGAGAATTTTAAGGTCTAGGGAACTTGGGCAGATCAGCCAAATTCTCTTTCTAGAAAGAAGTTCCCCAAATGAATATTCAGTAACTCCCGCTAATTTTATACTCCTTGAGCAAATAACCTGAGAGGACAAAAGAATCTGGAACTGGCTTCTAGGGAAGGAAGAAAAGAGCAGAAATCACTAGTGTTTTGAGCACTAGTCGCTGACATGCGGCCAGGACAGAACATGAAACGCTCTCAACAAATATTTGTTGAATGAATGAATCCCAAGTCTATGATACATATGGGAGATGGTCCCATCATAAAGAATGCTGGCCGAACTCTCAATGAGTAAGAGGGGTTAGGAACGGGGTTAGGTACTCATAAAGGAAGCACTCGCCAGTGCCTGGAATTCAAGCCTTCAACATTGGAAGAGGGAGACCTTTTCTCACATGGCAAGTAAGCAGCCTCCTGGCTCTTTCTTCCAGGCCAAAATAGAGTCCACGAGGTTTCCGAGGCGGGTAGGAATCAGGCCAGCAGTCGCACTTGCCATTTTAAGAGTGACGGCACACTGTGAGGAAAGCAATCAACACAAAGACAAGAAAACAAAACTTACAACGGAACACGGTTGGCCTCCAGTCTGCACAGAGGTGGGCACTATGAACCCAGGAAATCTGTTCTGGGGAGCCAGGTAAGCAGCCCATCACTTTAGGTTACAATGAAATAGGACTCTGTTTTCTGATGTGACTTTAAAATTATTTTTTAAGTTTATTTATTTATTTTGAGAGAGAGAGAGAGAGAGAGAGAGAGCGCGCGCACCGCGGAGGGGCAGAGAGGGAGAGAGAGAATCCCAAGCAGGCTCCGTGTTGACCCCATAGAGCCTGATATGGGGCTTGAACCCAGGAAATGAACCGTGAGATCATGACCTGAGCTGAGATCAAGAGTCCAACGCTTAACCTACTGAGCCGCCCAGGAGCCCCTCTGAGGTAATGTTTTTAAATACGAATGAGGACATTTTAAACGTGAAAATTTCAGGTAACTATTTTTATTACATCCTACGTTAGGTTACCCTTTTTTTCCCCCATCTTATGTATTCCTTCTTTCAGTGAACTGTCTAAATTAATGAGCGACTTTTGTGTCTTTTGGCCAGCCTCAGAGAAGAATAAACCCAACCAATGGGCGACAAGAGGCAGTCCACGTTTTGAAAGCGAAGCGTGACGTCTCAGTATTAATTGTCAGTGTGTTTAACTTTGTGATATGCTACCTAACGTAGGCTACCTTGCACAAGAGCCTGAAGCGAGCTTCTGAACGTGGCGTGAGTTGAGGGCCTTCCGCACCCACTCCGCGGGGTCTCCCCCGAGCTTCCAGGGTAAAAGTTTACATGGGGGGACGGCAGCAGTCAAGTGCGAGAAGAATTTGCAAATAAATAAATAACAAATAAATAAAACTGTTCGTGGCACGTCTGCACAGAAACGATGTGTCAAGGGCACAATGAACAGAAGCGAAGCTTTAGAAGGAGTTAGGTTGCCAGATGTAGCATGGCGATTTGAGGAGGCTCGGGGAACACCCCTGAGGAGAAAGGCCGGGTGTATATCAGTCATAGAGATGCTGCACTGCACCTGGGGGGCCTTGCGGAGATCTATTCACAGTGAATGCAGAACAGGGTGCCAGGGTCCTGGGATCAGCCACTTGGAGAGGAGGGCCTATCAGATGGACCCAGGAGAGGTGGGCCTGGAGAGGGAGGGGCCCACGGTTCTAAGCGATCATGCAAATCGCTGAGGTTCGTGGTTTCCATTGTTTATTAATCAAGCGTAAAGAACCACGCTTATGTTTAAGTTAAGAGAGCAGCTTTCACAAAGGAAGGAGCAGTCGTGAAACGTATATGGCTGGAAAGAGGGTGTGAGGAGAAATGCCATAGGAGAGTTTACGTTGGTTTTTGTTGTGGTTGTTGTTTTTAAGTT
The DNA here is from genome assembly GCF_023721935.1 of Panthera uncia. Lineage (NCBI taxonomy): Eukaryota > Metazoa > Chordata > Mammalia > Carnivora > Felidae > Panthera > Panthera uncia. Next base: position 187,517,695 of record NC_064811.1, read on the forward strand.
TATGTATTTATTTTGAGAGAGACAGAGACGGCTTGAGCAGGGCAGGAGCAGAGAGACAAGAGAGAGAGGTGGTAAGAATGCCAAGCAGGCTCTGCACTGCCAGCACTGAGCCCAAGGTGGGACGCGAACTCACAGAACCAGGAGATCATGTCCTGAGCCAAAACCAAGAGTCAGACGCTTAACCAAATGAGTCACCGAGGCGCTCCTAACATTTGTGTTTATATACCGTGGCCAATGTGCGCTCTCAGACTCCCAGCTTAAGTCAGAATTAAATCACCCAATGAGCGTCACAGAATTATTTGCAAACCGTACTTTACTGTAGATGGGGATTCTTTTTAAACCCGGAAAAGCTAAAGAGCACAAACGAGAGTGTGAATTCTGCAGCACGATGAATCAGCTGATCCATGGCTGGCTGAAACCAAAAAGTCACAAAGCTTGCTCAGAAATGGGGAACAATGTGGGCTCAATTTTCGTGACTATCTTATGTGAATTTATTTTTTACAGAAATCTCTCACCGGGTCATTTAATACAAATATACATATTTGTATGAAAAAAGAGTAAAGCTGTAATTTTAATTGAACAGAGAGATTTGCTTTTTTTTTTTTTTTTTTAGAATTCTTTTCAATTTGCATTTCATTATTATTTTCCATGAAAGTGAATTTAACACTTGACTTCTGTATAAGCCTTGCAGGAAGAGGTTTGGGGAAATCTGCAAGAGCCATTTAATGTTGTCTCTTACTAAATACAAGCCAGGAAAGTAAGTGTGTGACTGGAAAGACCATACTGTGTTGACTATGATGAGTCATTGAGACACAATGATTAAGAGAATCTCAGTCACAAAGAAAAGGTGAATTGGAGACACAGATGTGGGAACAGTGTCTAACAAAATCCTGCGAGGAAACTCAAACAGGAACACATATTTCTCTAAAGTGTAGTTTCAAGATAAACTCATTTGGAATGACCACTCTTTCCAATAAATAAATAAATAAATAAATAAATAAATAAATAAATAGAATAAAATAAAATAAAATAAAATAAAATAAAATAAAATAAAATAAAATAAAACAAAATAAGCCTAGTGTGAATTAGTTTGGAGCAACTGTTTTCCCAGGTTTTCAACTGGTTGTACCATACGCACTTGAAATAATGCTCTTAAACATTCTGAAAGTATTTTAACTCTTATACGAGCCTAAACATAACACCCCTCCAGTTGGCTTTGGGATAACACCATCTGAAATCTGTATCAGACTGAACCCCTTTGACTCCTGCGCTATGTCTGCCTGTGTCTGTTTTCCTCGCTTTTTGTAATCACAACGCGGCTCAAAACCTCACCAGACCCTTTGACTCTTTCTATTGTCCCCGACAGTCAACTAATTACGGAGTCCCTTGATTTTAGTCCTTCACTCTCTCTGCCCTCTGTCCACTTCCATCAGCACGATGATGCTTCATCAGTGTTTAACCTTGACAGCAACAGCTTCTGAACTTCCTCCCTCCTTTGAATCCATTTTGCACCTTGGATGAAATTAATTTTCGTGAAACATGGCTTCTTTTTTTTTTTTTTTTTTTTTTTCTCCTGCCATTCCCCTGCTCTAAAACTTTTCATGACCTTAGGGGGTCTTTTGGGCCTCTACCATATTCGGGAGGGAGGCCTAAGGCCATATGCCTGGGCAATGGTGAAATTTAGGAGCAGATGTCCTTCCGGAGGGGCTATGGGGCTGTGCCCACGACGAGACGCCACCTGCCAAAGACGCTCCACCGGAGCAGAAGCTACAGCAAATCCCTCCAGGGCAGCGACTGAAGCCCTCGCTCCCAGGCTAAGGGGGAGAGTGAGTTCTGAACAAGGGAGGAGGAAGGCGTAGCAAAAGCTGGAGGACGTGGGTTCTCTCTGTGCCAAGCCCAGTCTGTTGGCTTAAACTCTTGGCCCCAGAAACGGTAGCACAAGTCTCCCAAGTGCCTCTGTCATTTATCGAAGACCTCGCGGCAGCTCTCAGGGCTCCATAAACCACGAGGCATTCTGCCCTCTGTTCTTCGGGAGGTTTCCTTCCATCACCTTCCCTTCTACCACTCTGCAAGGCTGGGAGGGGACGTGCGTACAGGAAGCCAATGCCCCATCTCTTCCTCTACGGTGTCCTAAACAGCAACCACACTTACACAAACCTCCCCGTCACCTTGGCGTTGGGGGTGTGAGTTTACGTAGTTAATGGTAAGTCGGGGGGGAGGGGAAGGGACTACACACAGCATTTGGGTCTCTTTTAATAACGATGCCTACGATGCCTCTGTCTCCCAAGGCTCAGGAAAGTCACGCGGGTTCTCCACCCCGCCCCTTGTCTTCAAACCCTGTCCGTCTTTCATCTCATCGCCTAGGCTCTCCGTGCCCCGTCTCTCTGGCTCTGCCACCTACACTTCCTGGCTGCCCGCCTGCCTCTGGGCTTGATTTGTCCATCTGCACTCCCCCTGCCCTTCAGCCCCAAGCCCCACCACCAAGCAGAGTCCGGGCCACAGGGGAGAAGGCAGCACTGAATACTCCGGCTAAAAAAAAAAAAAAAAAAGAAATTAAAAAAGTACGGCTCACTTTAGTTGTGCGTTCAAAGTTCACCAGGAACTCCCATCCCCTTTAAAAACTTTTTCATCTCCTCTTTGCAACCCCCTCTCCAGACACCCAAGTTTCTGTCAAATAGAGCTATAAATGTCAAATAGAGCCTTCAAATTCAGCTGTATCCTTCAGCTGGCATACGCTGGGGTCTGATTCCCCTTCTAGCACAGTTAGCAGGGTCGCCGGCACAGACCATTGTTTCATTGATGAAAGAAAGGATGTTCCCCCACAAACCAAGCGTTTCTGTTTACATGTCATAAGCAGTGGTACAGTTCGTCTTCTGTGATTGGAAAAGAGTTCTGGAGACTGTGAAGACAGACCATTCTGGGCTGGCATTTCCACCAAATGTCTTTAAATGCGGAGTTAACCATTCTGTTTCCTAAAAGGCACTTGGGCACTTTCACCAAATTGGAGTACTGAAATTGGTAAGACACTATGCCCAATATTGATGGACCTGATTCCGTGCTTTGTAATAAAGAGGCAGTGGGTTCAGAGAAAATTCCGCTTTAAAGAACTCTATGATGAGACACATTGAACACTTGTTTCTAGCAGAGGGGAGTGCCGGGGGGAGGGGCGGCACTGCTCTCCTTTCCACACTGCCAACCCCTCCCTCAGGAGTGATTTCAGACCACCCCCCTGCCGCTCACATTAACCAGCTCCTGCCCTCGCTTCTGGATCTTCTGGACCTTTGCATTAGCCCCTACCCAGTTGGCCCCGCATTTCAGCTCCAAAGCACCAGCTCACAGCCCTTTTGCCCTGATGCGACGCCCTATTTCAGATAAGCATCTCTGGCTGACCTCAGCCCTTTCCCCGTACACAGTCCTGGAATACTGACCTTCCTCTCACAGATGCTGGGCTGTCAAACAGCATCAGTCATGCCCATGTCTCAGGAATGTCCATCTTAATTGAAAATGTGTCAGTTTTACTAACATGAACACGGAGACAGCTTAATCCAGCTTCATTGTTATCAGCCAACTGTTTGTTTTTCCTTAGAAATTGGAGATGCTTTGTTTGCTCCAAAAGAGAACTTGTAGTGAATATAGATTTAAGATGTTCCTTGGGTGAGACAGCACATCTCCAAGTAAAGGAACTCATGGGACACTTTTGCTAATCTACTCTTTGGCTCTTAAACTTGTGGTTGTCTCTAATTATAAAGGAACTCTAGTTTCTAAGGTTATTCTTCTTGGCTGGTTCTGTTTGTATGGACTGTTCATTACATAACAATTAACATTACATATGGCACCTAGGATACTGGAAGAAACCGTGTACATTTTTAATTGTCCTCTGTTAGGCTGCCTGTATCCTTCTAATTTTCACGCCAGAAGCAAATTTTCTATGATATGTGTTCTTCCTTATAGGCAAAGCTTAGAGTACAAAAAAAAAAAAAAAAAGAGCATCCTTCTGTAGAGAATAACTTAGCCAAGGACACTGTGCTCCATCTTTATGATGAAATACATATTTCCCATTAAAAGGCAAATCTGTCATTTTAAAAGGTTGAATTGGATGTACTTTAAAAATAATTCCAGCTGGTTAAAATGAGAGCATTGTGAGAAAGCTCAATAAGAATGTTCTCTTGGTCTGTAGTATTTTCATTTTCCTGAAGTGTGAATTGGATATATTTTCTTTTATTTTAAACCTTTTATCTTCTGTGTTTGATTCTGAGTTAGTAGAATGAGTTTTAAAGATGAATTTGGCTCAATAGTACTTTTGCTAACACTTAAAGTTTCTATTTCTGTACTATTATTTCTAGCAGAAACACACACACACACACACACACACACGCAAACCCTCTTTGACCTGATCCTCTCCACATGATTATACAGGATATGTTGATATTTTTGTACACTGTTCTGTCCCACATGCATCATTTCTAGACCTTTTATAGCTCTTCCTTTGAAACCTTTGTCTGTTTAGTATAATATTTTCATAAACTAAATATCTAATTACATGGCTAGAAAATCAAAGCAAAGTGTACCTTAAAATACGCAATGATGTTCTACAAAAGCCATCCATGTTTATATTACGTACATACAAACAAACACACCTTAAAACTACTCATCTAGTGATTTGGGGTTTGCACCTGGATTCTCAGACCCATGGTAAACTTGAATGCTGAGCTATTATTTTTTCCAGCAAAACCAACAGAAACACTAACACACACACTTTCCCACCGATGTTCAACGCTTTTAAAGTTTGGTCTATGCAAACGTAATTTTCTTCACTAACCATCAATGATTTTTGCTTGAATGATTTTTACTGAATAAGGAAACGTGTAGGACTTCCTCCTCCATACGTGACCAACCCCCCTCATCAACCACGCTGGTGCTAACGGGGTGCATGGTGACATTGCTACAGGCTAGCTTTCTCCACCGTGTCCCAACACTAGAGTCCACTCTTCCCTTCAATCCAGCTCTTTCCCATCTCCGTTGGCACCTTTACGTCCTATCTACGACCATGGTTCACGCCTCTCTCCGATCACATTTTTATCACTATCCTTTTTCTCTCTCCTTCACTGTTGGGTCTTTAGTGACTACACAGCCTGGCTCGGACTGCGCGGCCGAAAACACCCAATGTCCTACTCTGCACTGCCTGAAACCGGCTTGCCTTTGTCGCTCACACCCATTCCCACTGCCGATGACTCTGCTTGCCGGCTCCTGTCCAACTGTTCGTTGTCCACAGCCACACGCCATTTAAATTTCATGCTTTCTCTTCTCATCAAAGTGGCAGGCTGTCACCAACGTTCCTTCACGGCTGCCACCAACACCTTAAAGGGCTAGTTGGGTCTTGAAGCCAACCCGGCGTCCAGCTGTTGACCTGTCTGGCTTTGGCGTGCCACCTGGGTACCCTTCCTTCTCAGTGCCTTGAGTTCGCAGATGGCCTCACCTTATCTTACTCTCAAACAGTGCACTTCCTCCCTCAGTATAAGCAATCTGATTACCTGATTCGAGGAACACACGCTAAGGTGTAAGTGACTGCAAAACTAAGCCATCTCTACAGGAACGCCTTTGGGGGAACTTATTCGTGCAAATGAATCTCTAATCCATAGAATGAACGGTGGAGCAGGGGACACATTCTGAGACCTGGAATCTACTCTGGGTCTCTCATGGATTCTTCATCTCCTGGCCAAATAGGAGAAGAGGTTTAACTAACCAACACTGCATTTCTGAGAAGCTGCGAACCCCTCCTGAACGGCCACCCCAGATTATATACAAGTAGGTACCTGCTCTAATTATGTTAGGTGGAGTGAGTAAACTAAGGTTATTGTCACTATTTCACCCACTTTTTGCAAAAGATACTCACAGTACCCGTTGATGGCTCTTTATGTTTTCAGGGCAGGATCACTGAGCTGCAACTTATTTCCTGCTGCCCTACCACGTTGGAATAATTATTTCTTGAGTATTTATTAAGTAATTAAAGCAGTGGTTGGCAGACTCTGGATAACACCCTCTGTGATGAAATGTGTGTTTATTTATTCTGAGAGTGAGAGAGAACATAAGTGAGGGAAGGAGAGAGAGAGAGAGAGAGAGAGAGAGAGAGAGAGAGAGAGAGAGAATGAATCCCAAGCAGATTCCGCACTGTCAGCATGGAACCCAGCATGGGGCTTGATCCCACGTGAGATCATGACCTGAGCCAAATCAAGAGCCAAAAGCTTAACTGACCAAGGCACCAAGGCACCACTGAAAGAAACTCTTAGGGAGTAAAAAGCAGGATTTCTCTTGTTGAGTGAGGAGTGCGATCCCAGAACACTGTTGGCTGTTCCCCATTTCAGGCTCTCCCAGCTAGAGAGGGTCATATGACATAGTTTTTAACCCACTGCTAGGGAAGGTAAGTAGTAAAACTATTAACCACAGGCCTTGACTAGGTGTGAACAATTCAGGGAAATTAAGCTAACAAATGTGAAACACTGAACGCCTACTTGTTCAGTGTAACGGTTCGAAATTTTGTAGAGAACGAAAATAAGAAAAGCAGGGCTTGCCATCTGTGTAGGAAATAGATTCACAAATAAAACAATAGTAGAATCAGAAGCTCCTGGAAGGAGTTTAAATTGTTAAATTGTGACATTTCGACACTAATTGCAGTAGAGGTTCTGAGGACCGAAAAATGTGACCGAAGGTAGAGAAGGTAAAAAGGACTTCCTGGAAGCTAGGTGTTGAGTCCCTTTGCCACCGTACAGATAACCAGAACTGATACTCGGCATGGCATAGCAAGAGAAGAGGAGATTACAAAGGCCTGGGGCAAGTATGATATTTGGTTGGTAAGAAGTGATGTTCTAAAAGATTTTGGTTTTGGTACAGAGATGGGACACTAACAAGGTATGAGTGTTGCAAAAACTTCCTGGTATGTTTCTTTGAAAGGTGTAGAAAATTGTATATATATATATATATATATATATATACACACACACACATATATGTGTGTGTATACACATATATATACACAAAAAATATATATATGTGTGTGTATACACATATATATACACAAAACATTATATATACAAGAAATTATATATGTAATAAATTATATATAAGAAGTTATATATAATAAATTATATATATGAAAAATTATATGCATAAGAAATTATACATAAGAAATATATATAAGAATTTATATAAATATAAGACATTATATATAAGAAATTTATATAAGAAATTATATATATATGAAATTACATATATAAGAAATTATATATAAGAAATATATATAAGAAATCATACACATATAAGGAATTATATATATAAGAAATTATATATATAGGAAATTATATATAAGAAATTATATAAGAAATTGTACACATATAAGGAATTACATACATGTAAGAAATTGTATATATAAATAAGAAATTATATATATAGGGAATTATATATAAGAAATTATACACATAGAAGGAATTATATATAAGAAATTATGTATGTAATATGCAAATATATAATATAAATATATGTATACATAAAGTCTTCAACGGTCAGAATTATCCTTTAAAAGTAACAGTCTGGATGAAAGGAACAGCTAGAAATCTGCTAGATTTCTAGAAATCTAGAAAAATCCAGAACCAGGAAAGAGCCCTCTGTTCTTTTTCCAGCCTGAGTCCCTTCAGTACACCCGAGGACTCAAGTCCAGATGAATCTTCCCAACCAGATAGTATGATGACGAGCAGAGAGGGACAAGGTGAAGAGCCGAGTGCTGAGGACCAGCTTACCTCCTGCCACCCTCGCGCGTGCTCACTGTGATCCCTGAGAAGAGGCTCGCCCTTCCCATTTGGCTTATTTTCCTGCCTCCCACATACGATCTGGCGAATTCTGACCCTCCGAATTGGTAATCCCACACTGCCTTTCTGGATGCCACACCGCCAACTGGTCCTGCCCTTGGAAATACTACAGTTCTTCTGGACTCTCTGAACATTACGTCTAGTAAACGGACGATCTTCCGCAAGTCTATGCAAAAAGCTTTTACTTTGGCTCTGAGCCTCAAGGCAAGAGGGACCTGGGTTTGAAATAGCGATGTGATAGCTACCACAGCCCAGGTAAATTCACTCCTCCCAGGGGGGTGCCATGAGAAAGAAAGCACCGTTCTCTAGCAGTGTCGTCCAGGGAAAAATCTTGGGAGGCTCCAAGCAGGGAGATATCTGAGAAGTAGAGCCCAAACAGGATTGTTAGCTTTTTTTCTGGAGCTCAATCCAAGATAAGCTCTCTTCCTAGGGCAGTTAATCTTGGCCCTGAAAAGAAGTTGCCAGAAGGGTTATTGATTTCAAAGCTACAAGCTGCTTGCAGGAGTTGAGGTCTAGCCAGGGCCTTGGGTAGGTTTTCAAGGTTAGAGACTTTTCTGAGAATATAATGGAGAGCCATGATTTCCTTCATAAATAGTAATAATTAGGGTTTGAAGTGAAATGAGTTAATGCTTATAACAAATGCAAATCTTTTATTTTGGGGGCATTTGCATTTCTTTTAAAATGTCTTTACACAGCATAATGACACATTAATTTAGGGTTATGATTAGTAATTAATATTCAAAATGCAGTGAGGCTGCATTTATACTGTTATTTCAAGAGTCATAAAACTATGCTTTAAAAGCCGTGCTTTACTGTGGCATTACACTTTAGAATATTCTCCCTTATCCATTTCAAAAGGACAGGCGGACCAGCTGACCCTCATCAACAACCGGGGTCCTGCCACTGAGAAGGGCGACATCACCAACAGGGTAGCGTGGACGAAGAGACCCTTTCCGTGGGGTTTTTCTTGCAAATCGAACCCTTGTAAGGGGTGGCTAATACCATAAAAAGTAATGTATTACAGATGACTCATCTTGTACTGACCCCCTGGAAAAAAGACAAAATTTTTCCTATGTGGCTTGTTGGAGTGAAACTATTAAGAAGAAGTCCTTCTGAATATATTAATGCGTGCGCACCTGCGTGTGTATAATGTATCAGGTACATTTCAGTTGCTTTTCATTTCATGTGACTTGCACTTGTAACCATAGAGTGACCATCTCTTTTATGAATACTTGCAGGGTAAAAAATAAATTTCCTCACAACAGAAAACTTTTAGAAAAAAAAAAAACAAACCATGCATAACCAGCCTAACCTTTAAAGGTCAGTCAGGAACTAAAATCTTTATTTGAATTCATTATGAAATCAATGGAACCTTTGGTTAAGATTCATGTAATTATAAATAACACAGAAGACCACGAGGAGGAGAAAAAATGTTTAAGTCATAAATCTTTCATAAACTTCTGAAACTTCACTTCTCATTACCCCATGGCTACATTTTCCACACCCAAGCACGACAGACTATTGTGCCATTGTGGATTATTTAGTCTGGCTATCTGGCACATGGCCAAAGCTTTTATGAGTTAAAAAAAAAAAAAAAAAAGATCATATGATCCGTCTTTTGATATTTAGGTTCATGTTTTTCAGCCTGCCCGTGTCTTTGCCAAGGAATGTATATCGAGTCCAAATCTCCTTCTTAACACGCACCGGGGAAGATGTCCTAGGTAAATGAGAGGCATGGTGGAAAGGCATTTCTCTTTCTGAAAAGACAGACCTTCTAGGTTCAGAATACAGTCTGGTGACCCTCCAAGTTCCAGGAGGGAAAATACCAACGGTGTGGCGAAATCACATACCCCAGTAGATATCTGCAAGCGTGCCCCGGGGATCTTCAGCGGCCTTCAGCGTCGTGACCACTCAGAAGGATCACCTGACAATTCTGCTCAGAAACAACGAGGACGAAAAGCCTCTCGGATCAAGGATACCGTTTGATTTGCCGACACTAATAAGTGCCATCAATTATTTACGGAACTTCAAAGTCTGGAAACTGGTGAAGTACACCGGGGCAAAAGTAGAATTTGTTTGTTTATTATCAATTATTTACACAGTATGTTTTACAATTTCAGATGTGTAGAAAAGGGATAATCCTGAGGAATGGCGTACGATAAAAAGTATATTATGTTAATTCCATGAAAGCCTAACGCGGGCCATCAAGCTGTGGAGGCCATTTTATGCAGTATTTATAAAGGTTTCAGTAACCGTCTCCATCATCCTAAAGTCCAAAATAGCATTCTAAAATATATATTTATTTATAAGGTCTAGGTAAGCGAGAATCCCGGCACACGCGATGCCTTGCATAACTGTAATAAACAAGGGTGTTTCAAATCTCTGATAAAATGGGGACTTCCAGACAAACAGGATGCTTGCTCAACTAATACAATACTTGTAACACGGGGTCGCACGCAGGAGACGAGTCAAATCCACATCTACCCCAACAGGTCAGCCAAAAAATAAACATGTCAATCTTTTTAATCAAGCTGGCACTTCAAATCTAACGCAGTAATTACAGATGAAAATGTTGCTCCGATTAAGAGCTACACCCCTGGGACGTTTGGCACGTATGACAGGATGCTATTGTTTTTTAATGTGCCTCCGGTCAAATGTGGTAAACTTCACACTTTTAACCAGTGCTGCTTGTAACAGATTGAATGAAACAGGTCTACAAAAGAATCAATAAATGTAAAGACTGGAAAGAATGAGAGAGGCTTGCGGACTTGTACCTATTGTCTGAGGGAATTAGATGTCAGTTTGAGTATTATAACTCTGACAAAGGTTTCCGAACTTTAATTTACTAGAACATATAATGGGCAGAGAAGAGGCTGGGAAACACGGTCAGTCTGAATACATTATTTAACAAACACTTGAACGAACGTTACACACTTTTTTGGTACGCTGCTGACATAGTCTCCCCATTCATTTTTCAGGAGCCTTGTTTATCAATGAAATACACTTCTCTAAGAACAGCCTTCTCCTAGGCTCCTCAAATTCCAAACCCGTGATGCTGTCGTGGGTGCCGAATAATGCACTCGTGGGAACGTAGCATGCTTACCTTAATGTCATCATGAAAGGGGGGCCGGAACCCTATTACTAAAGTTCAGCAAGCAAACAGACCCTGGTCATGATAGGAGGATTAGGTGAGTAATTCCTTGTTCGGGACACATGCCTGAATAGAACAAGATTTGACAGGAATTCTCCGTCTTTATTTTTCTAGCGACGGAGGAAAGTCGAGGGAAGCTTTGTGGCTGGCACACAGAGGAAAGATCCAGTGCCTTTTTATTTATTTACTTTTTTTTTAAACCTAAATCCACGGACTTAACTGTGCTTAACTCACAAAGCAGTCGCTCAGCCCTTATACACACACCAGATGCAATTTAGATAGGTTGCATCCCCCACACTTATCTTGGGAAAGGAGAAAACATTCCATTAATCAAAAACTAACGCATAAACACCCTTGGGAATAAATGCAAGCCACTCTGCAAAGTGAGAATTAGTGTTTTCTGTAAAACACGAAAGAATGGCAGGTCAGAAAAGTAGCCAAAGTAGCCAAGGAATAATCAACATGTTGCAGGCCCCAAATTACTAGAGCCTCTGCTGACTTTCACTGTATGCGAGTTAGTAATGAGAGGCACGAACTTTCTCGAACTAAATAGCCCTGTCTGCTGTTCCGCAGTGCTCTAATTTGACTTCCGGCGAATATCAACAAACCGACCAAGAAACAAATCTTTAAAGAAGTGCCAAAACGCCCTACCTTTGAAGGGGGCGGGAGGAGACGCAAAGATGGTCCTTGTCTTCCAAGAGTTTATGATCTAAGAAAATATCTTTCAGGTACTCTAAAACGGGGTGGAAAATGTTTTCTGTGTAAAGAGCCAGAGAGTTAATGAGGCTTCGTGGGCCACAGAGGGCTGTCACAACTATTCGACGCTGCCATTGTAACACAAAAGGAGCCACAGACAAGATGCAACCATACACAGGTGGCTGTTTTCCAATAAAATCGTTCGTGAACACTGAAATTGGAATTTCATGTAAGTTTCCTGTGTCACAAAATAGGATTATTCTTTTTTTTAAAGTAATTTTTAATGTTTATTTATTTTTGAGAGAGAGAGAGACAGACAGAGCATGAGCAGGGGAGGGGCAGAGAGAAAGGGAGACACAAAACCCAAAACAGGCTCCAGGCTCTCAGCTGTCAGCACAGAGCCTGATGTGGGGCTCGAACTCGGGAATAATGAGATCAGGACCTGAGTCAAGGTTGGACTTAACCAGCTGAGCCACACAGGCACCCCAAAATGGGATTATTCTCATAATTTCTTTTCATCTGTTTGAAACTGTAAACTCGTTTTTGACTTGTGAGCTAGAGTTTGCTGGATTTTTCTCTAACAACTGTAAAATACCATAATGGACTATTGGCTCCCGACAATCATAAAACTCAAAGTGTAAACAAGGAGGAATGCAAAAGTAGATTTAATATGATCTAATCAAAAATGCAGATATAATCTATTGGAAGACAAGATGATTATTCTGGAGGCAACGCTGAAAACGAATCCCAATACAAAAAGGGCTCTGAGTCTTCAACGCGGAGCTGAATCCTTGGCATGCGGTGGGAGCATTCTGGCAAAAATTCAGCACAGGAGGCTGGAAATCCATATTGACTTCAACTGAAATAGTGAAGCATTTCTTGGTAACTACAACGTAAAGGTGAACTAGCAGGAAGTGTTCCTATTGTCTAGGTTTTTGACCATCCTAAAAGGATAAACAAATATTTGTTTCAGTAATTCTAGACAAAGCTGCACTACGTTTAGCAACTGGGATATAACGTGTGCTGGGAAAGGATAATGTCCAGTAGGATGATCTGTCATGGCATTTCAAGGGAGGCAGCCGTCGAGCGTCTGGTAATAATGGGCACACATTTGAATGGCAATGATGATAAGGGGCAGTCTAAGCAGAAGAAGGAGCATCAGAAAAAGCAAAGGAATGGAGGGCACCGGTTGTCAGGGGTCAAGGAAAACTCAGAGCATCTCAGGGGATGAGTTGGTAGGAAGCAAGAAAAAGGACAGATTTGTGTTAAAGAGGGCTTTGCTTTGAATGCTACCCTGAAAAATTTAGGCTCCATTTTTATGCAAATGAATGCCAAGAATTTCAAGTTCTTCTTATATACATGAAATTTCAGGAGAGCTGAAATATTCTTTATAGCCCGAGTTCAATAATACTCTAAAATGAAAACTTTCATAAAATAATTTAACACCGTACATTTATTTCTAAAATCCTGCTGCTACCGCTCTGAATAAAAGTCAAGTTGGCTTTTATCAACACAGGGTTAAAACAGTTGAGCAAAATATCTGTGGATTTTTTAATAGGGTCCAGCACAGAGCAGGTGCTCAATAAATAGGTAAATAATTTTATATTACCTTTTAGATCTATACCAGCATCAGGCAGATGAAATAAAGTATAATTCTGAAGTTTAAGAGAAACGAAAAGAAATGCTTTCTTCAATATAATATGAAAGATTCGGAACCTCAAATACATCCCCGTTTTCAACACATTTCTTTGCCTAGGCAGAGTGTAAATTATCCCTCAGTTATTTCGTTGATAGAAAATCACCCTTAATTTTTGTTCAGTGAAAAAGTTCATTTATTAAGACATGGCAATGGGGAGGGGGAAGAGCTTAGAAATAGTCCTGACATTGAAACTTGCCACCTCCAGGTAACTTTAATTCTTAAATATCCACCGGTCTGTTCATTGTCATCATGGTGCAGTTATAAATGGATTACTGGCTTAGCCACCCTGTGAACCTCGTTACAGCACTGTTCTATAATAAACCATACGAAATGACATGTTTTAGAGAATGTCCAATTATAACTCCACTGAACGAGGGGCCAGTAATATACTTGTGCCCCCGTGTTACTGTAAGCTTTCAGAGGTCAGGTGTACATAAGGAACAATGAATATTTGTTCAAATGTGCGTGTGCTGATTTTTCACACTGTTGTCTGCGGTTATCTGGGTTACTGATATACTCAGAGCCATACTAGAAATACTTAAGAATGTCTGTACTGTTGGGGCACATTAATTTAGGAAGTATTTGTTGAGCCCATTCTAGGCATCTAGAAGTAATGTTTAGGGGGAACAAAATGTAAGGACCCAAATGAGGAAATAATAAGTTTGCCTTCAAATTTGCGAGGACACTCAATTTTTATTAATAGGTATAAATGCATACAATGATATATTTATAGAAAACAAGACAATGGCACACAGAACTACAAATATATCTGTTAATCGCATCGTCTCATTAGTCATTTTTAGTGATTTTTTTAAAGGAAACCACAAAATAATTTCTAAGAATAATTGAAGTCCCTAAAAAGAAAATATCTTCAGGGTAACACCCGTAAAAGGGTACTTTCAAAGATAAAGACACCTGCCTTCTCCACTCATAAACCTGACTCTAAGAAGGTGAGAGAATTCTGGACAGAGTCAACTTCAGCGCCACTCAGTTCTCAGCGAGACCCCTCCCCCTCCCCCCCCAGCGGGCCGGCCTATGTGTAGACTGTGTGAGCGCATTCATTCAGGCTGGCGTGTGCGCACACACAGCACACACACACAGACACACGCGTGCGTGTGCACTTGCTGAATGACAGGCGTGACTAACGATGCCGCTTCAAAAGGTACGGTTCGCACCGTTTTGGAAGTATTCCAGACCACCGAATGCACCAACTTCTGAGACGTGCGGGGGCGAACTGAAACCAAATTTACCCAGACCTCTGCTTGGAAAATCCTCAGGAATGAGTCTGGGGCGAGCCTGAGACTTTGAGCCACACACAACAGGAGTCTTCTCATCTCAAAGTCACATGCTGCGTTTCCTAGTGGATCTGGTTTCCTAGTGGATCTTCTGACTCGACTTTCGACTTTCTTGTACACACGCATCTAAAAAACACCCACCTGAGCACATCTGGTTGTGCTGTGATATTATGGGTGTAGGGTCTTGAGTTAAAATCTCCCGCTCATTAAGGAGTCTCTATCATACATTTTTGTTGTTGTTGTATGAGATAAAAATGTGGTGGTGATATGCGAACAATCACACCCACTTAATCCAGAAAAACCTCACCAAACTGGAGTTACGGAGGCTTCGAGGATAAGGCAAAGGAGGACCACCGAGAATCACACGTCCAAGACACCTGCTACGCTCTAGCATGTGAAACAGAAGACCAACCAACAGCACTGACATCTCACAATACAGTTTGGTGTGTTTCAAACATACCTAGCAGCACTGTATCGATCCCAATATTCTGTTTTAATATTAAACAAGTCTCAACTGACTTTCATCCTCTCGAAGTCTAACGGGTTTTACTCAAATATACCTTACTATATAAACATTGAACATAATTCTCTCACGTTTTAAATGTTTATTTATTTATTTTGAGAGAGTGAGAGAGTGACAGAGAGAGAGAGAAAGAGAGAGCACACAATCAGGGGGCGGGCAGAGAAAGAGGGAGAGAGAGAGAGAATCCAAAGTAGGCTCCCCACTGTCAGCGGGGAGCCCGATGTGGGGTTCAAACTCAAACCATGAGATCGTGACCTGAGCCGAAACTAAGAGCCGAGACACTTAACCAACCGAGCTACTCAGGCACCCCCAAAACTGGATACAATAATGAAGAGAGGATTGTGTTCAGGGCGCCTCAGTCGGTTAAGGGTCCGACTCTTAATTTCGGCTCAGGTCATGATCTCACGGTTGTGAGTTTGAGCCCCGCATCGGGCTCCGTGCTGACAGCACTGAGCCTGCTTGGGATTCTCTCCCTCTCTCTCTCTCTGCCCCTCCCCTGTTTGCATTCTCACTCTCTCTCACTCTCTCAAAACAAATAAATCAACTTCAAAATTTTTTTTCATTATCGTATACAGTTTTTCAAAAGATGCTGGATGATAAACAATTAAGTTAAAGTCTCGCATTAACACGACATAGGGACATGAGACAAGCAAAGTGGGCAGGAGCCAATCAGCAGGTAGTTGTTGCACATCTCAAGTGCTCAGCGGGAAGGGATGCCTGGGGAAGGCTGCTGGCTGGCCCCAAGCGGCTCCGATTATTAGAGGACTCACTATTAGAGGACTCACGTACCATATCACGCTTTCCTCTGCGCAATTACTCAGAGCTTCGACACCGTGACCACTTGCTATTGTTAAGTCATTCGCTCGTTTTATTAGATGCAAAAAGCACAGCAGCTCTCAAAGTCATCCTCCACCCAATCCGAGGTATCTACCCCTAGCCATTCTTTGCAACATGTAAGTGAGACCCACCTAGCAGGTTACACAGCTCTGGGGGACCAGCATAAGATTTCACTAGGGCGTTAAGCATCCTGAGAGATACCGAGCCATTTCTGGGCTTTTAACTTAGTGTTGGGAGGTGACCTGAATACTAACAAAAATCTGGAGGTATCCTGAGATTTTAAAAGAGGCATCGAACCCTCTCGTCTACAAAAATGGAAACTGAGGCCCAGTGAGTTTAATCGACTTAGCGAAGAGCTCACATTTAGGGACAAATTCTGAGTTAGAATGCAGTTTTCCTGGCTCTCAAAACGTACTTCATCTTACTTATCTAAGTTTTAAAATGTCCGTAACAAATAATGTGAGGCAGAATAAAAAAACTACATTCACACACATATATGTTATGCATGATATATTAACATATATACACTACATGCTTACATTTGGTTGTATCTCATTTCACCTCTCCTAAGCTATTGAGCCTTTCACAATTAAATTTTAAAACAAACTCTCAGAGTTAAACATTTAAGTATTGTATGACAGTAGAGGAGAGCCTTGGAAACACAAGCTTAATTTTTGGTGCTGTTTCACATAGATTGTTGTTAACATGCCACAAGCTATAGACACTTAAAAATACTGTTTAATTTTCTTTAATCCATTTCGTTTTATGGATCTAAAATGGCCATCAGACAATAATACAGCAGTTTCCATAAGGAATAAATTGTTACTGCTTGACAAAAAACTCTTTTTATGCTAGAAGAGGGAAATATAAAAATGTCTTTTTCATATAATTATATTAAAAAATGTGTTGGTATGTTCTCTCATATTACAGCTGTTAGAACGTTTTTTTAAGCCGCTGACTTAAGAGCTTACCTCTCCTTTCTCATTTTTTCCTAATTAATTTCTGTTCAACCAAAGAATTCTTTCCTTTTATGGCTTCTGCTATCATAGCACTGCCTTCATAAAATGAGCAAGCCCATTTCTGAGCTCTACTCTTAAAAAAAAAAAGGTGGGCATGGAAGGTAAGAAAAAGTTTCTAAGGAGGGTAACTTCCCCATTTAGGTGGAGGAGGGGAAGTAATTATGATCCTTCTTGAAAAATTGGCAAATAATTATGATCCTCTTGAAAAATTTAAGTCTTCTGCTATTGTTCAAGAGGGACAGCGTTCATAAACAGAGAAACGTAACCATTAAAAAAATTTTTTTTAATGTTTATTTATTTTTGAGAGACAGAGACAGAGTGTGAGTGGGAGAAGGGCAGAGAGAGAGGGAGACACAGAATCCGAAGCAGGTTCCAGGCTCTGAGCTGTCAGCACAGAGCCTGACGTGGGGCTTGAACTCACGAACTGTGAGATCATGACTTGAGCCAAAGTCAGATGCTTAACCAACTGAGCCACCCAGGCGCCCTAAAATGTAACCATTTTTAGATATTAACAGCTTCACAGGCTTGGTCCTGTAGGGAAGCATCTGTTACTAATAAATTTACTCTATGAGTTATGATAATAGCCTTGCTTTTGTTTGTAATTATTCACGAAAGTGTTTCAGAAAACCCAGAATGAATTTAGAATGTTGTTTCCTTCAAGAGATTTCTGTTCTTGTATTTTCTCACATCTATTTTCGATTTTAGATTATACTTTAAATATCCAGAATTAATGAGGTTCCCTTATGTACTTTGCAAAGTTTACAGACCATTACTTTCAATCTTTTTTTCTTTTTATGCTTTGAAAAACTGCTTTTCTTTTTAAAGAATAAGGGAGGAAAGTCTGTTTAATTAAATAATATAGTCAAACAACTGCTCTTTTTACATTGCAATCGCTTCACTATTTTAAAAAAAGGCAAGGCATAAAACTCCGCTAATTAATTTTATTAAAGATCTGAAGGAGCAGCGCTCTCTCTGCCAATACCTCCTACCTCCACCCTCACACCAACTGCCTGGATATTAGAAAATCTGGAGAAATGAGATGCGTAACACAAATTATTCAACAGGGTAGAATTCTGTATAAATATATGTAATATTTATGAGATACACTGGTATATTTCCTACCCAAGCTATTTGAGCTCCCATAAACACAATTTTTTGGAAAACACTATCTTGCTGGCATGAATTGGCACTCAATTGAGACAGATGCGGTGATCAGTATTGATCAAGAAGTCAATAAATTGGCTGCTCTGAGGTCCATTCACTCTGCGCATAAAAATGTGGTTTCGCTTTATTTACATAAGCAATATGTAATAAAAGTAACAAGATCCAGTGAAGTAATCTGTTATTAAAAACAAGCAAATCATCTTCTATTATTAAAAATATATGCCTGTTTTCCTTCAGCATAAATTCAATGTACTGATCGATAAATATTAGAAGTTATTGTTTGAAAGAGGCAAATTTTGTAGAAGGAATAATCTTAATGTACATATTTTAAAGAGATACTATATCAATTTTATCAAAATACTCCCTCTTGCACACTTAAGCCTACCAACTTTCTTTTCTCTACCTTTTAACAGATACTGACAAAAAATTAATTCTGCATCTCCTATAGACCGTCCACACATGCGCGTGCACACACGCGCGCACACACACACACACACACACACACACACACACACGGAAAACTGATCATCATAATACTTGAGGTCAAAAACACTGTTTAACAAAGAAAGTTTTTCTTTGAACTCATTGCATCATTTTCCCATCTCAGCTTTCATATATAAAGGAAGCTTAACTATGTGCTTACGATTATAGTTCAGGCTAGACTCCATTACTTTAATTATCTTACAATGAACAGAAAAATCTAATGTACAGTAAATGTAGCTCTCTTAATAGAAAAGCAGAGTTTAAAGGCATTTTCGTTTTCAAAATAAGCTGGACATACTATAGTCAGGTTTTGTATTTTCTATATACCACTGGTATTTCATTTTGAATTACTTGAGCACATTGCAAAGTGTATGCACTGTAACTAGAGGTCAAGTTTCACTCAGTGAATCGATTCAATATGAGAAGCAGAAATTTCCACAGAGGGAAGGAAATTGCCTTAAAGTCAGTTGGCATCATTTTGTTTCAGCTTCTTGCTCTGAGTGGTGGGACCAAATGCACACAGTGCTCTGTCCTGCTCCTACTATTTGGAACAGCACAGGCTTGAACGTCCATCACAAAGAGTCATGATGGAATTGTAACTGACGAGCTCTCTGTCTGGTGAGGCTAGCAGAAAAGACTAACAAGATAGCCCCGGCTAAAAGGCCTTTGTTGTCTAGGTAAGGATGAAAGTTGTTTTTTTTTATTTTCCTTTTTGATTTCTTCACTGAAATGCTGACCTCAAATTCAGAAAAGCCAAAGATTCAGGGTGACTCACACGGCCTTTGAGCAGGTTCCCAATATAGTTTAAATAACAGCTCATTGTAAAAAAAATATGTAAAACAGTTTCTATTCAAACAGTGATAAGTGTGTGAAAAGGACTCTCTGTTTATGCTACGGAGCCTCGCCGTCAACTTAAAACTTTGTTCAACTGCTGATTAGAAGCGAAAGATGGGAGGGAAGTTAATGGGAGTGAGGAAACAGGGTATATTGCTTCGATGACCAGATAGATATGAAAAAGAGTAAATTAAAGGATACTAAGACTGATGGAAGATACCCCAAGCCGTATTTGCGATCCTTCTTTTGACAGCTCCTGCCCTTCCAAAAATCTGAGTGAAATAGATGGTTTCCACATGACTCTAAAACACGCAATTTTAGATCAAGAAAGAAGTCTAGTATTGCCATCCGCCAAGACCATATCCTTTCTTCTCTGTGAGGATGAGCTAGGAAGTTCAATCTACACTTCCTCCAAATTAAGACAAAGAATACTGGGTTAGGTAATGACCAATAACAGAAATAGACTGGCTCTGTTTATTTTGAAAAGGTTTACTTAAATCCTGAAACACACTTCAATTTTTCAGACACTAAAAATCTGCATTAAAGCCATAAAAGAATCTACTCTTTTTCTAAAATACATTCAACCGTGCATCCCTTTATTGCCGTAATGCAATTTTCAGCAGCATCAGATATATTTTTTAATATAAACGTCTTTGATACAATGGTCATTTTTAGAGATTTCTGGTACTCTCGCGTGATCTTATCTTGGCGTCTATATCCAATTGTAAACTCTTTAAGGAAAGAAACATCCCCAGGGGCCCAGCACAGTGATTTGCATACTCAATAAAAGGATTTGATTAACTTCTATCCCAGAAATTTCAGTCTTAGAAACCTGGGAATCTATTGGGAATGCACTTGTAATAACCTTCTGGTACAGCCTGTTTAAAAATCTTTGTTGTACAAAAATATTCTGCTTGTCTAACCTAAAGCACTCTTGTAATTTCAAACCCTTTCTTATAATATTGAACTTTTTGAAGTTGAGGGAATCAAACTGCTGGTCAGCATTTTGCAAAATTTATAAAGCATTTATTTTGGAATAATAAAATAGAACTACCACCCTCTGTATCAAGATGAAAACTTATAACTATTGGCTTTTTTATATAAAAGTAGCAAACTACATTTTTAGTTTTAATACAGATTATATTTTTGCAACTTTACTAAAGTCGGATGTTGTAGGATATTTATGTGTTTATTATTTATTCTCCACAAAAGATCAAGTTCACCAGACCGCTTGAATTTAAAAAAAGAAATAAAAATAAATATTTAAAATAAATGCATGGTGTAGTATGAGATTATGATCTAGATAAGGTGTGCTGCTTTTTCAGGAGAAAAAAAAAACCTTCTACAATCTTGGCAGGCTTCTCCTCAGGACAGTTCTGTAAATATGCACATAGTTCAGGACATGGTGTACAAATGAAAATGCTGATAAAAAATGGACATATGTTATCTGGTCTCTCAGTATGTTAAACTTCAGCTGAAATAACTAGAAAAGAAGGAAAGGAAATTATCCTTCCCCAATCCATTTCTTATCATTCTTGGAGACTTCCCCTGAGTTCATGGGAGTAGAAATTATTTCTCCCAAAGTCGTCCCTCATTCTGCAACTGCATATTAATGAATTATAATCAAGGTCCTTTCCTCAAGCAAGAAATACAGACAAGGACCTCCATCTCCCTCATTTTTGAGCACAGAAGCACTGAGCCCTTTCACTAACAAACTGGTTAAAAACAATGCAACATCGTCTTGGTGGGTTCTGTGGTGATGAAGGCAGCTTTTGATTATTTCTCATCAAATCCTGGTTTCCTCTAAAATGCAGTTATAATCTTCGAAAACCTATTTCACCCTAATTTTCTGCAACTCCATGCTATTTCAGATGTTAAAATAAGTTAACTGTACAAGTTCCATCTAGTATTTTCATCGAATTGAGGCATAATCCTCCTTATTCAAATAAAGATTCATTCCTATAAACATATTTTATTCATCTTGTCTTATTCTTCTATAGGTTACAAAAACAAACCATTTATTTCAAATTCCACAGTTTTTTGGCATTTCCTATGGTGATTACTTTTTTTTTTTTTTTTTTTTAAGTCTCCTGAAGAGAAAACATTTTGGAGAAAACAAGAAGTCACACATCATGACGTAAATTGCTTCTAGTTGGGTTTAAGTTAAACACGTCGTGTTTTAGAAATGTGATCGCACCACTGATTTCTTTTTTGACTTTAAGCGAGTCATTTAACCCCTCAAAAACGTTAACAATGATACGTATACAGGTGAAAAGTATCAAAAGAAACTGTTTAGACAGATTGTAATTAGTAGAATGGCAGACTATAGATGCTATCTCTGCAATGAATCCTAGTTTGCTTGGGACTAAGTCACAGAGCTGCCACAAAGTTCAGATGATGGTGAGTCAGTGTGCTCACCTCTGGTGAGAAACCTCCAGATGGGTGCCACTGAACTGCAAGTTCGTCCATTAAGACATTATGAAATCTACTATTGCAGTGTAATGAATCACCACATCATGTAGTTTTAAGTTATCCCGTTCTGGATCACACTTATTTGATAACCTTTTGAGTTCAATCTTTTGACTTTCCTCATTAAAAGAACTCAGTTCAAAAGAAATACGTATGCAAGAGTGAAAAAGGGTTTCTCTTAGGTCTCCCTTGGCTAATCATCACAGATTAGTGGTATGTTGGGTGCACAGTATAGTGCCTGTTTGTCTGCAACATTTGGTTAATTTGGCAAAGTCAGATTTAAAATAACTAACCATATGCCTCGCAGGTTTAATTACACATACAATCTTACTTCCTCCTTCCAACAGTCCCAGCAGGTAGGCATTTCGCAGAGGTGGGGCTGAGCCTCATAGATGTTCCCTTCCTGAGAACACACGACAGGTAAATAATGCAACTGGGCTTAGAACCCAGGGAGTCTAAGTTCAGAATCATGCTCCTGA
This sequence comes from Panthera uncia, assembly GCF_023721935.1. Lineage (NCBI taxonomy): Eukaryota > Metazoa > Chordata > Mammalia > Carnivora > Felidae > Panthera > Panthera uncia. Next base: position 187,540,203 of record NC_064811.1, read on the forward strand.
ATATCCCTGCTTTTGTAGGTAAGGTCATACTGTTGGCCATTTAGAAGAACCAAATCACCAAGAGATATATATGTAATCTGAACAACAATCCTGCCAGTCTAGGAATGCACTGTTCTTGTACCAAGGACTTCCCACAACAAAATCTTCTTTCAGGGCAATCTTCTATTTAGTGACGGTCGATTTTTCCCTTTGGTACCCATCTTCTACCTGCTAGAACTTCTACACGGACACCAAGAAGTCCGTGCCTTCCTGTTTTCTCTTCTTTATCCCTCAGAACTTATTCTCTCCTTCACACAGGACAACATTCGATATTCAAAAGTTCAAAGCTTAGAAAGAAGCGACCAGAAGATATTAGATATAAGTGACCAGGAGCTATTAACATTTTAATAAGGAGTAGTTCATTCACACAAAATAGGAATGAAATTCTATTGGGATAATTTAGGCATCGCAGAATAATAGAAGTGATTCTTAAAGGAAGGAGTTGCCCTTCAAATGACAGCATATCCGAAAGAACCTGCCCTTTGTTACATCCAAGTCTAACATTTTCGTATCCTTTCTCGTTACTGTACTAGGGAGGGTACAAATACCCGGATGCACAGTGCACTATTTCCCATCAGCACTAACTGCTCAAAAGGAGAAACTGGGTTTTATAAATGTGAATTATAAAATAACCCTCCTTAAGTCAGCCCGATAACTGTTTACCTCTGAGCACACAGAAAAGCGATCACTGATCTACATTCTAAAGCCAAATGGCATACTACCTAGTTAAAGCCATGAAAAAAAAAAATTAAACCAAATTAAAATAAATAAGCAAGCAAAAACATCAGCCAAAATCATCATGGGACATTTAAAACCGATTTATTTTTAATGACATATTATTGGTGATTGATTATGCATTACATGATATTTTTACACCTGCCAAATGCGATATGAAAATCAAGCAATGCTAAACATAATGTGACATAATCTGATACACGTATTGTGAAAAAAAATAATAAGTTTTCTTTTGCTTTTTGTTTTTTTACAAAAACACCCAGCACTGAGTCGAACTATTGGAATTTTGTATTATATTATGGAATTTCCTTCCAGAATATTACATTCTGCTACTTTACTTTTTTCTTAACAGGTTTGATTAACTTTATAAAAAGGTGGTCAAATACTGACCATATTAGAGGTTTGGTTTTGATCTCCTCACTAATACTGGTTTTGTTAAGAAGCTGAGCTCTGTGGCTCCCGCAGAGAAAAAAGAGGAAAACAATTAAAGACTCCCACAGGAGGCCCCATCTTTCAGCAGAAGATTTGGGGAACATTCTCATTCATATCCAGTCACAGCCAAATGCCTTTTAAGGGTGTTAGTTTAGTGAGCCATAGCAGGGCTTTGGTTTTGTATGATTTCTTATTGTTAGGTTCAAGGTTCAAGGGGAATAGTAAAGGAAGAAATGAAATAGTCCTGATTAGTTTGTGTATACAGGATACTTGATTGCAATTCCTGAGAAAGTTGTTTTATTCTTTCAAAATCTTAACTGCCTTGTGGCTTTATTTGGTTGCTGGGTTTTGATTTGTTTCAGTGTCACAAAGCTGGCTCAATCATACACCGGTGCAGATAAAAAAAAGAAAAAATGAAGTCATGTGTAACAAAGTTTTTAAAAAATTCACCAAGAAGTTTTCTGAGGCCAGATGATAGCCAATAAGTAAAACAATAGGATAAAATAACATAAAACAAGTGATGTGTTGTGTGAGGAACACTGAGATCTCCTAAAATGAAAGAAAGCTAAATTAAGTGTTCCTTAAACAAATGTAGCTCCTAATAAAAATACTTCTGGAAAAAAAAATGACTGTTATCAAGAAGCACAAGAACACATAATTTATACATCACATGCCTACTGAATAATATCGGAATAAAGAGGCCTATATAAAGTCATTCATACAATGACTTTAGGAAACTGATGCAATTTAAATAAGTATTAAAAAATGCTCTCTCTACCATGTAGCATCTGGAAATGCTATAAAGGAAGACGAGAAGACTTAATCACTGCATAAACGTACGCTAAAAGAAGATGTCCAAGTAGGATTTCAAAAAGATAACTAGAGTATAACAGCAGATAAACATCACATTAACTCAGCGCTTGGGGAAAACCACGGAGATGAGCCGGGCGGACGCATGGGTGAGATTACCATTCTTCATAAACATGTAACTAAATCTCAACATTTTCAAGTTCAAGTCAGTTGGGAGAGGCCAAAGAAAAACAAGCATTTAAATGTTACAAATGAAAACAAACTTTTCAAAGCCGCACCTTCCTTATTCAAAGTTCACATTATTTTAAGAAGAAAATCCTCCAGTATTTTTTTTTTTTTTTGACCCTGAAAGCAGGTTTAATTCAAATGTCTAGGGTGCGTGCGAGCGCAACCATTAAGGACTTCAGTCCTACAAATACTTAAGTAAATACTTAAAACAAGCTGTAATTTAATGAAGTGGATTCCTGCCCATAATACAAAGCTGATACTATCTAACCTTCTGGGGGAAGAACAAAAGTGGATCTGAATGTGAGGTCTGAAATAATGACAAAGGGTGAGGGTCTCTGGACTAAGCCACTAACATACTCAACGCTCATGTAAAAGCCGAAAATTAAAGAAGCATCCTGTCCCATAACATTCAATTTGACTTATCGTAATGTTTTAAAAAGAAACAATACTTCGAAGACAGAGATTACACTGAAAAACGTCATATATCACACATACACATACACACACAAAGACGCTTTTTGAACTTGAAGGTCGAATCAGAGGATTAAGTAAATGTATTCCGTGAGAAGGAAGTGACGATTTCAGAGCGGAGGGTACTTTGAGGTTTGCCATACATTTGGTTGTTCTGCTGTGTAAATTATCGTGATATGTTTTAAAGCAGTGGAATATTTAATGCTAGACATTCATTTTTTAAAATTCCTGTTCTATTACATATTGTTATGCACAGTGCCTATTCTGATGCTGGGATACAGCGTTTGGAATAAGAAACGCCTCTGCATTACTTTACTTTTTTTTTTTTTTTTTTTCGTTCCAGCTGTGGGACAGAGGGGTATTTTAAAATTAATTCGATGAAAAAACAAGACCATGCACTGCTGACCCACTCTGGTTTGGGTTCATCTTGGCCACACATTCCAAGTGAGTTTAAATGCACAGGCATTATGTAAATAGGCATTGCTGAAGAAAAGGCAGCTCTCATGTATTAATCCAAAGCCTGGGGTGCTTTTAGAGCAGGCTGGAGACAATCCCAGACACCTGGCTTTTGAAAGACCACCAAGAGAATAAGTAAAAGGGGTCCTCAAAAGCAGTTTGAAATTAAATCTAACTTAAATACCAGATTTAGATACGTTTCTGCTCAGCATTTTTAAAGGTTTATTTTAGTTAATTGAATACAAATTTAATACAAAAAGTCTCACCTTGAAGACACTAAATTGTTCTTCAATCAGCGGATACTTAAGAATTAAAAATCATATAAAGGACTCGGCTGAGAACAAATGATTTCACTTACTGCTATAAAGTATATGCTCTGGTACATTTCCTTTATTCCAGGTCTGACTTTTGCTTTTAACTATCTGGAATTAAAAATTTACAGGTATGTCTAGATGAAGTATTATAACCGCATCACCTGTTTAAAAAGCTGATATATAGAAATTAACTAGAAAAAAAAATTTAGAATGCCTAATTGGTCCCAGGATAAAATACATAGCCATAATTGTTTGGAAAAAAAATTGAAAGCTTCACAAATACTATAGGAAAATGATTATGAAATAGTTTTTTTTTCTGAGAAACAATTAAGTAATGAGTTCAACTTATTAGTGTTTTTAAACCACTTAAGTAACATATTCCATAGCTAACAATATTACCGTTATTACGAAACATAATTACAAGATACCACTCCTGGCCATGGAGTACTGATAATCTATTAGGAAGATACATACATTCTGCATACATAAAACACTTAAAAAGTGTTTTCACTCCCATCAGAGCAAAAACTTTCTATCAAAATGTATAAAATATTGCACAAAAGCCTACGTCGTTTGTCTACAGATTAAATCCTTTGACTTCTCTGGAATCATTGAAGGACTGGCTCATCTGAACCTCAAAACCTTCCATAAGCAACATCGATTCAAGTAGTTTTGAGAGTAGAACAAAAGAAAACATATAGGCCAAGTATCTTATAAATTTAAATAAAAGAAAAAATCCTTTTTTATTTCAAGCATGATTTGAAATCACCTAACTTGAGTATGTTCAGGGTGCTTTCACTGCAGAAATTCCCCCCCGTCCGATGAAACAGGAGCTTCAGGTTGGCCAAAGCCATCGTGGCTGGAAACAGGGCCTGGAGACGTGATTCCCTGAGTGCCTCCAAGGGTAATCTTGAGTGGGAGTTCCAGATTCATCTCGGCGGAAGAATCTGTTAGATCTTCACGCTGAGAAAAGGAATGTGTCCAAGGACTCTTTCTTTCATCTGGCTTAGTTCTGGATCATCCCAAATGCACATTAAAAACAATTAAGCTTGGGGCACCTGGGTGGCTCAGTCGGTTAAGCGTCCAACTCTTGATTTCAGCTCAGGTCATGATCTCACGGTCCTGATAACAGAGCCTCTTGTTGCCCAGAGAGGAGCCTGCTGGGGATTCTCTCTCTCCCTCTGCCCCTCCCCATGCTTCCCCTCAAAAAAAAAAAAAAAAAAATTAACTTATCATCGAGTCTCAGTGTCTTAATCTGATGATGGGATGCCAATACCTCATACAAGGCAAAGGGAAACAATGAGCCTTTATTAAGCACCACCTGAACACCAGCACCGGCCAGGCTGGACGAAGATGGCAGAAAGTGCTCTGCTCCTGGCTTGACCCCAGGGGGCTCTCACGAGCTTCGTTTCACCCCTAGTTGATTCTCACAGGTCACCTTTTCTGGAAAAGTACCTTTAAGGTAATCATCTCTAAAATTCTAACATCTCTCCCGCTCATCTCAAAAGGCTTGAAGAAAACAGCGTATCACATTTTAAAAATACCTTTTCAGAGTTCTGCCAACTATAAAACATTATTTAAATGCCAGTGATCACTTTAATAAATAATTACAACAGTTTGCTTTAAAACTTGTGATTCTAGGAGCGCCTGGGTGGCTCAGTGGGTTAAGCGTCCGACTTTGGCTCAGGTCACGATCTCACAGTCCGTGGGTTCGAGCCCCACATTGGGACCTGTGCTGACAGCTCGGAGCTTGGAGCCTGCTTCGGATTCTGTGTCTCCCTCTCTCTCTCTCTGCCCCTCCCCTGCTCGTGCTCCATCTCTCTCCATCTCTCAAAAATGAATACACGTTCAAAAAAATCTTTTAATTAAATAAAAAAAATCATAAAACCTGTGATTCTAAAGAAAAAGTTCACCTTCCAACCAAAGAATTTTCTATGCATTTGCTTCTATAATGTTAATAAAAAATAGTTAACATTTACTAGGCACGAACTATGTGTCAGACATGATAATAATATCTTTACACGTATAAAGCCTCACTACAAACCTGTGAGGTGGGCACTATTATCTCCACTTGGGGTACAGGACACCGAACCACAGAAAGTAGGTAATCACAGAGGCCGTAAATGGCTGAAGTGTAATTCACACCCAGGGAGTTCTGCTTTGGGCCATACTCTTCACTACTATGCTCTCCTGCCTCTTAAGTGTCTCGTTTACACGGCCCTCCATTCTCTTACCACGTATTACATGGCTACTGGAAACTAGGCCCTATGCTAAGCATCGTGTCTTTTGTGTATGACGATGCAGGTCTAATGGTACGCGGCCACACAGAATGAGATGTATCCTGCACCCTTCCTAAGGCCTCGCCATTAACCAGCACATCTAACTGGTTAACGACATGGTTAGTTTTGACAAAATGAATCGTTCGCTGTGCAATGCAAAAAGCTTGACGCGATCCCGTGGCTGTTCACAAACTGCTGGCCAGGGAGACGCTTCAGTTGTGTGGACAACACCATATTCTCAGAGCCGCTGAGGCACCCTCCCCGACTTCCATAAGCACCCGTGTGCACCCGCGTGCATACCGCATGCAGAGGCTTCCGGCTTTATTTGGAAGATGAGGAAGTCATTTTCAAATCTAGGGGCTCCACAGACCCACCACGCTGGCTCTCCCCACACTGCCCTCACGAAGATAGGCTCGGCTAAGCCTTCCAGAAGCAATCGCTGTCAATGGACCTATCACTCTAGCACCACAGGGCCTTGTACCAGGAAGGAAATTGACAACAAAGCAGCTAAAGGCTTTCTTGTGCTGTTGGTGTCTCGTTGGCGGAGGAAAAAGTAGGAGGGTCCCCTCTAAAGTTATTTTCACATGTTTTAAATAGGCCATACTCCTATGGGCCTCTATTCTGGTGGCATTTCTGTGCAAGCGCTCTGAGGGATTGCGTCTTGATTTTAGAATTACGCAGTGGAGTGTGAAAAGAGCAGCATTCAAAAAAAATGGGTGTGAAATATTTCTGTAGGTTCACTAGCATAGAGACTTTCTGTGATTCGCAAATATGTATGTATATGTACATGTGTATATGCATATGTGTATGTTTACACACACACATATATTTAAGTTAGGCAGACCAGAGACCTGAAGCAATAAAGGTAAAAAAGAATCATGCCTAAAATGTGAGCATTGGGACCTCGATACGGTACCAGGGCTTGGCCAAAGATACACAGTAGGTTGTGGGGAGTCACTTATAAAATTAACTTCTCACACGGTGAAAAGGTCAAATATATAGGATCGTGTTATCTGCCTTACGATGCATTTTCTGAACCACGGTCATGTGTCGGGTTCATCCTGGACACATTTAACCCTCACACCTTGCACATCCAGAGAACAGAATGCAAGCTCATTAAACGGTTTGCCGTCTTTAAAGGGTTTTTTTTTTTTCTACTCAGTGATGGTGTGTAACAAATTAAATATCCAATTGAAATAATGAAAATGTCAATACTTGTAATAAAACTTTTCTAAAAAAAAGAAATTAAAAACCGAAAATGGGTAGGATGAAAATGTTTTTCTTTTTTTTTCCCCCTCCCTTTAGACACTCTTTCAATTAGAAAGGAGACCAAACTTAAATTATAGCCACCAATTAATTTTTCTGCTCTGGAAAGTGAAATAAAGCGTCTTTCATTAAATTGGATATTAAAGCTCATTGGTTATACAAGGAACTTCCAGATTAATGGACTAGAGTTCTTCAGTTTCAATTATTTTTTCTGCTTCCTAATTTCAGTTCCACTGCCCCCCTCTCCCTGGTGGGGCTCAATCTGACTCCTATTGCCCCTAAGTAGTTAACTGACTCTTTCCGCTACTGTGGGTCACTCAGGTAATCTGAATTTGAAGAGTATAACCTCTTTGTTAAAGTGTGAGTGTGTGTGCATGTGTGTGTGTGTGTGTGTGTCTGTCTGTGTCTGTGTGTGTGTGAATTAGTAGCTAAGGAGGTTTTCTAGATGAAATCAGAAGATGGAGAAGGGGGAAAAAAAAAAAAAAAAGAATGCCAGCCAGGGAATGAAAGTAGGCAGTAATCCAGAGTTTTTGCTTTGTAGCCATATACACTTAACATATGTGTTTCAAGAATCCCCCCCAAAAATAAGGAGGGAAAATAAGAAATCAGTTCTAATTTCATACTGCATGTAAATGACATTTCTAATGATGATATATATGTTTGCTTTTATTTTTCAAGAACCTATTAATTTAGGAGACAATTCTTACTCTTACAGATACTACCCTTAGCATCAAAGTTTAGTTAACAGATGAAGAAAAATTTCCTGAGACAACATCATTTGGTCATCAAGATAAACGGGATACATAAGGCCACAGTCTTGGAGTAAATTAATCTTTGTTTCTGATTTTAATCTACATTTCAAATATGTCGATTTGCATGAAGTATTCTTTTCAAACGACACTTTATGATTTACAAAAAAGTAACTATAACATAGTAAGAAAAATAGTAATGTTTTCCCATTTAGTACCACCAAAGAAGCCATCCAAAAGTCAGTGCTTATAAGATATAATGTTAAAAATCTTGATCAGTACCCTAGACACAACCAAGTAGAACTAAGTAAGTATTTGTCCACATCACATTTTTAAAAAAATTGTTTTAATGTTTTTATTTATTTTTGAGACAGAGAGAGACAGAGCATGAGCAGGGGAGGGGCAGAGAGGGGGAGACACAGAATCCGAAGCAGGGTCCAGGCTCCGAGCTGTCAGCACAGAGCCCAACGTGGGGCTCGAACTCACAGACTGTGAGATCATGACCTGAGCCAAACTCAGACGCTTAACTGACTGAGCCACCCAGGAGCCCCACTTTTTTAAGTCTCTTGCAAATATTCCACCTATTAAGCTGTCACCTTCCTTTCCCTGTTGTTGGCTTTGTGTTCCAAGGTCTATATATGATGCCACAACGTTTTCCATATTTCATGTCCCATTTCCCCTGACCGCGTCCTTGAGAAGATAATTTTTTTTTAATGTTTACTTATTTTTGAGAGAAACAGAGACAGAATGCCAGTGGGTTAGGGGCAGAGAGAGAGGGAGACACAGAATCTGAAACAGGCTCCAGGCTCCGAGCTGTCAGCCCAGAGCCCGACGCGGGGCTCGAACTCACGGACTATGAGATCATGACCTGAGCTGAAGCCGGACGCTCAACCGACTGAGCCACCCAGGCACCCCATAACTAGGACTTACTTCTGAATTCATTTCACCCAAACCTCTGAAGTATCTTCCCTAAACTCTTGTCATGAATTTTCTCATCCTCCTAGATTTTTACTCTGATGTCCCACTATCACCTGCAAAGGCGTGAGTGCAGGAGTCAGGTCAGTCCTGACCCCTGAGTTCAGAGCTGGAAGTGTCCAAGAGCCGTTTCTTAGGTGCTGAATCCTTACGTGCATCGTAAAAACTGCTCATCATTCCCTACGCTTATTTGATAGAACCATGAAAGTTAGAGAGTCAGATTAGGAATAGAAATAACTTTTTCCCCCTTTCCCTTCCATTTTTTTTTTAGAACATTTACTTTCAGGACCTAGGAGGAAATTTCAGAATCTTCTCTGGATTCTTCTTTTTCATTCATATTCATGTGGTCACAAAGTCTAGTCGATTGTTCTTATGTATTCATGTTGGTATTCAGGACAGAATTTTTTTTTTAAGTTTATTTATTTAATTTGAGAAAGAAAGACAGAACGGACAGAATGGGCAGGGGAGGGGCAGTGAGAGAGGGAGAAAGAGAATCCTTGCTGACAGCGTGGAGCCTGACGCGGGGCTCGAACTCCGGAACCGTGAGATCATGACCTGAGCCTAAAACCAACAGTCAGACGCCTAACCGACTGAGTCACCCAGGAGCCCCTTCAGGACAGAATTATAAAATTTACTCTCCATCAGGCAAATCCACTTCATAATATAGGATTCTCCAGGTTCTAGCATACAGTTCAGGTAGAATGTTCATCAAAACGCTATAGTCCTTACACGGGTCTGGACTCTTTTTCTTTATTTTAATACAAGATCTTTACCACCTTGTACATTTCTATTTCCCATTGTTCCTAACATGGGTCTTTGCTCATAATAGTACTTAGTAACTTAACGAACTCAGGAATAATTCTGAATTTACCTAGTAACGTTATGATTTTAGTTTCCTCAGTTTTTGGGGGTCCCTTGATTGCCAGTGCCCAAAGTAATGAATAAAAATATTTGGGACACAGGGTTAGTCCCCAATATAAATTAGTGAACCGATCGTTGGTTTATTAAACATCTTGTGCATTTGATTCCACAGCCAGAAAATCGATGCAGTCAAATTTCTAGAAGGCTGATTACCAAACTAAAAATGGGCGGTAACTCTATTCAGAAATAGCCTAAAGCAGCAATCCAACCTCATATTTTATTAATCTCTCTCATTTGACACCTAATTACATATTATTTTGTATTGCAAACTTTAACAGGCATGTCTTATCACTTTGAAGACTGTTCCCTGATTGAGGGGTTCCCTCTTAGCCTTCTTTCCATCCCCCCTCAGTTCTGTACTGTGTAACTACGAGGTATGCAGTAAATACTTCTCGAATAAATACTCAGTGTTAATGCCAAATCAACACATTAATATAAATTCAACACAGATAAACAGAAATTCATACCTTAAAAAAAACTGAAATGATGTTCCATGTCAAATGTGTACATCATGACAGACATTCAGAAAGGTCTAAATAAATATTTATAATGGTATACTATAAAAGCCAATTTAGATGTCTCAGTTAATATTTTTAATTATGTCAGTTCATGAATATTTTATTTCAAATCATTTCTTTCTCCTTGCCAAATGGAAATGATCATAAGACCTCTTTTGAAGTCAGGATAGACCCTTTGCTAATAAAGTAGAATAACAAAGAAAAATTATCAAAGAAATAGAAAATTTTAATGTTTTCTATATATTTGTAGTAAACCTACGTTCTGCTTATAAAAATCAGTAAGCTGTAAAAATTCATTTTAAACTATTTAACATGCATGTGATGCCAACTCACCTGCTTTTACTAACCCTGCACTGTTTACAATACAGATGTTTATTAAATTTTTCATTTTTTTATTTAAATGTCTTAAAGCGAAACAGACGACGACGAGAAACATGATCTTTGATGTGGAAAACACAGTTGGTACTGAACCGTGCTGTGGATTACAAGGGATCTATCTGTGTTGTCATTTTAAAGTTAAAAGTAATAATAACTTGGCAGAAAATAAAAAAGCTGCTAACTTAAAGGTGGAAATAGATGTGAGTAGTACTTGGATCATACAAGAAAAAAGAAAGAGGGTTCCCATTAAAGAAAAGGATTGGAAAGAAGTAGAAAAATGCCCCCAAAGAAATTATCAACGGCCCCCATTTAGTCTAGGACTCTGATAGACCACTTCAATAGGATAGTATCTCTGTAACACAGAGATAGATTGCATTTTAAAATTTATTGTTTACTAATTTAAACAGTTTGTGTGGGTTTATGTATATAGTGTATTTTGGGGTAGCATTGTTGGCTCAAAACTACTTTGCATCCTGTGGAAAGTGTGCAATACTTACATGTAAAATTTTCTGGACACCTCTCAGAACTCAATGAATTAAAGGTAATTTTCAAATTTTTAAATAAAATCTCCTTGATTTATAATGGGTTTGTTAGGCCTGATGATCACTGTACTATAGCTTTTCCATGAATAACATTGGGTTTTGTCATGCAAATTACAGATAGCACATTTTTTATTTTTATTTTTTTTAATTTTTTTTCTTTAATGTTTATTTATTTTTGAGACAGAGACACAGCATGAACGGGGGAGGGTCAGAGAGAGAGGGAGACACAGAATACAAAGCAGGCTCCAGGCTCTGAGCTGTCAGCACAGAGCCCGACGCGGGGCTCGAACTCACGGACCGCGAGATCATGACCTGAGCCGAAGTCAGACGCTTAACCGACTGAGCCACCCAGGCGCCCCCAGATAGCACATTTTTTAAAAGAAACATGAAAAGTCCCACTAGATTGCCTTAAATTTCATAAGGAAAAAATCCACTTTAAAATATTTTATGTACTAGCTCAACATGACACATGTACATCATCACTGGAATTTTACTTTGCCACTTAACATTTTCCATAATTTGTCGAACGAAATCAGCTAGTGAGATTTTATTATTGCGATTTGTTATAAATCTTACAGATGTGTTTTTTTTTAACTTGGAAAAAGATCAAAATACTTGCAGATTTCAGATTGCTATTAGACGTAATAATTATACACTAAACTAATTACCACTAAACCAAAACCTGACTTACAACTAATTAAATTTTATTACATCAACACAGAGCACAGACTTCCAATTTAACACAGGGTTCAACTATAAACACAAGAGCCTATCAGCGTGCCTATATATTTCAAGTCAAATGTCCAGATCAGATTTATAAAGTTTGAACTTGGCAGGTTTGTAGACCATTTTGTCAGTTTCACAGATCTACTCATTTGCCGACTTCTAAGGAAAAGGGAGAGGCGCTACCTGTAAAGGGAACACACTGGATTATGCCAAATAATTCACATAATACCTACATGCATACTATACAAAGATTATTATGTTATGGAAAAAATGTGGACTGCAAAGGAGGAATCATTTATTTTCGGTTCAGACACCATTTTAGTTGTGACAACATTTATTCTAAGATGACTGACATACAACACTGGCTTCTTGTGTGTGCAACAGAAATAAATGCATGCATGTTATCTTCAAGGAGCATGAAATGCAGAATCTTTAGTTGAGATGAAAGTACCCATTTGTGTACTGTAAAAGGAGCCAATGCAGATTCAAGTGTTTCATCTTGAAATAGTGGATACAGGATCTCCATTTGTTCGTCACGAAACTGCATTTAAAATTGTCATTTGCAACAATTGGAAAGTATAAGAGATTCACTTTATAAACTTTAATTTTATAAAAAATGTTTACTTTCTACCAGATGGTAAGATTAAATTACATAAACACTGTCAGCAAGTTGAATCCTCAGATGTATTCATTCCCACCACAGAAGCTTGAAAACCTGTCTATAATTTTGTTACTGATGTTTAGAAACAGCTGTAGCTGACACAGCTACATGTTATATATGTCAGCTTTAAAGGATTAAATATTCTTAACCCCCAATGGAGAGGTCTTTTGCTGTTAGCAAACGCTAGTGTGAATTACGCCCGAAGTCGTAATTCCAGTAGGGGTATCTCACACCAGATATTTGATAAACAAAATGGTCAAGAATCGTAAGGTTTTCATTGTCACCGGAAATTCTGTGTGGGGCAAAAGAAAGATTTTAGATGCATAGCATTTTCTCATGCTAAATATAAGATAAATTCTCCTGGAAAAAGCCCCTCACGTATATCTTCATTAACATTTTAGATGGTAGTAAATTATATATTTTCCTCTTCAGAAGAATTCAGTCTGTCTCATGAGTTGGTTTTTTTTTTTTTTCTTTTCCCCAGGTGCAGATTTTTGCTTGACTTTTTGGGAGAATCCTGGTGTCTCTTCCATTAGTGTTTAAAACGGTCTTTACGATAGGTGTTCAAAAATGAGGGCACAATCAGCAGGGTTTTCTGAAATGCTGCACTGTGAATTTGCTGCTCAGTGAATCTATCTAAGAGAACAGAATTAACCCACCTAACTAGCTAGACTGCAGGCTTCAAAATCCCTTGATTTATGAATTAATCTAATCTAATTTTCGAGAAGTGTTGATTAATGGCAGTCAAACGTACAGATCTTTGGAGATGGTATTCATCAGTACAAAAGTATACACACATGCACACACATCCCCACCCCCCCCCCCCCCCCCGCTGCCCCATTTAATTCTCATTTTTAAACTTTAGTCACTGTGGACTTTATGAATAATTTTTAGCCTATACATATATTTATATTTATGTAGTAAATGAAAAGTGGCCCACCTAAATGAAATGATAAAATAGGCTGACTGGCAGCGATAAAAGAGGTATCCGCGTAGAGAAGAAAATTCAACATGAATTACCAAAATTAGAGTATGTGCCTCTCACACATGCAATCCACATTGCATTTAAAGTTATGTTTTAAGGGGCGCCTGGGTGGCTCAGTCGGTTAAGCGGCTGACTTCGGCTCAGGTCCTGATCTCGTGGTCCGTGAGTTCGAGCCCCGCGTCAGGCTCTGTGCTGATGGCTCAGAGCCTGGAGCCTGTTTCAGATTCTGTGTCTCCCTCTCTCTCTGACCCTCCCCCGTTCATGCTCTGTCTCTCTCTGTCTCAAAAATAAATAAACATTAAAAAAAATTTTTTTAAGTTACGTTTTAATCTTTTACATACAGTACGAGGGCTTTACGAAGACGACCCTTTTCTTTCTCGATCAGTCACAACGTACCAACAACAGAGACATTCAGACACTGAAAGAGAAGTGGCACTTGATGTAGTTAGTTGCACGCATGGCTTCTGAATCTAGTTAATCTGTAAGTCTACATGTTACCTCTGAGAGGTGAAACCGCGTCCCTGGAAATTCACGCTCGTCCCTTGTTAGACATGCCAGTCTAATAATATGCAAACTTAACGCAGTGACTGATATCCTGTCTCAAGAAACAAGTGTAACTGCACAAGGGAAGCAACAAGTCATTTCTTTAAAAGAAACAGGTGGGATGCCTGGGTGGCTCAATCCGTTAAGTGTGTCCGACTTGGGCTCAGGCCATGATCTCACGGTTCGTGGGTTCGAGCCCCGTGTCAGGCTCTGTGCTGAGAGCTCAAAGCCTGGAGCCTGCTTCGGATTCTGTGTCTCCCTCTCTCTCTGCCCCTCCCTCACTCACACTCTGTCTCTCTCTCTTTCTCAAATATAAATAAACCTTAAAAAGAAAAAAAAGAAACAGGTGAACCGAAGAATTCTTTTCTCCTCAGTGTGTCCACCCCCGTTCTTTATCAAAACCTACCACTTCCTGAATCTAATATACACTTAGATTGCGAATTAGGATAATCAGTGTATTAGGGCAAGGCATGTGACAGAAAAAGGAAGTTAAGGTACGATTTAATACAAAAGAATATTTGTTTCAACTTTTTGTTATTCATTCAACTTTCTAATTATGTGACATTTATACTTTTAGGCATAATTGGATGAAACAAACTTTTTGTAGTCTTTAAAAAGGAAAGAAGGCATCCTTTCTGATAAATGTCTTCATTTTGTACTACCAGATGTCTTTCTGTATCCTCTCCTGCTTTCTAATTTTATTTTTATAAGTGTGAGAACAGTGAAAATGCCAGCCATTGTAGTCAGTCAGCTTGAGCCCCAGCAAAGACTGCAGAGGGAGATGTTATCTTAGTGGTTTTACATAAATACTGAACTTGAAGGATACTTGGCTTCTTGGGACCCACAGTTAACCACAGAACACACTGAAGTCTACATTGACTAGATCCATCTTACGGGCAGCTCATTTTAATAACCTCAATTTAAAAAAAAAATGTTTGAGGGGCGCCTGGGTGGCTTGGTCGGTTGAGCGTCTGACTTCGGCTCAGGTCACGATCTCGCGGTCCGTGAGTTCCAGCCCCGCGTCGGGCTCTGTGCTGACAGCTCGGAGCCTGGAGCCTGTTTCAGATTCTGTGTCTCCCTCTCTCTCTGCCCCTCCCCTGTTCATGCTCTGTCTCTCTCTGTCCCAAAAATAAATAAATGTTAAAAAAATTTTTTTAATAAAAAAAAAAATGTTTGAGACAGAGAGAGAGAGAGAGAGAGCGAGCACATAGGCACATGTGTGTGCCCCAGAAGGAGGAGGGGCAGAGAGAAAGAGAGAGAGAGAGAGAGAGAGAGACAGTCTCCAGCAGGTTCCATGCCACCCACTAGTCCCAATCTCAGGGTTCCTGAGATCATGCCCGGAGCTGAAATCAAGAGTTGGACGCGTAGCCAACTGAGTCACCCAGGGGCCGCTAATAATTCCAACACAGGATATCATCCACAGAACAAATTTAGCCCAAGTCAGAACACGGTGTTCTCCTTCTCTTTACCTGTATACGATTTCTAAGTTTTAAGGAAACTGGAATTTAACAATTATAATCAATAATTACCCATGAGTAAACATCTGGATTTTTAAAAGGGGTACCAGAAATTTGCTTACGAATAAATTTCAAAGCCCATTACAACTACTCAGACTGTCATAACGACCCGAAATTATTACTTCCAGGAGCACGTGGACTTGGGTGGCTCAGTAGGTTAAGCGTCCGACTTTGGCTCAGGTCATGCTGTCATGGCTTGTGAGTTCGAGCCTCACGTCAGGCTCTGTGCCGACAGCTCAGAGCCCAGAGCCTGCTTCGGATTCTGTGTCTCCCTCTCTCTCTGCCCTTCCCCCGCTCGTGCTCTGTCTCTCAAAAATGAATAAACGTCAACAAAAAAATGTAAGAGAGTATTCCTTCCATGCTTTGGGCATTTCCGCTACATGTTTCGTGGTTTGGGGTGAACTACCACAAAGATTCCCCTGGCAGTTGCAAAACGATGGCAAAATCTATGAAGCCACTAAAAAAGGATATTCCAAGATTCACGTGAGAGGCTCGACTCTGGGGTGTCATCGCCCCGCCGTCTCAGTGCAGAAGCGGGGTTTGGGGTTTGGTGCCTCTTCCCTCAGTTACAGCATGGGCACTGAAGGCCCTAAGAGTGGCTTAAAAAAAGGTACTGTGAAGCTGTCTGCCCTTTTAGTTTCCGTGCAAAGCTGCACCTGCCCAAAGACACTGTGTTTTACAACCTGTTGTCTTGCTGTGTCTGTGGAGAAACACCTTTACAAAGCATCTACACTAACTTTGGTGATCTTTACTAAGGGGACGGTGGACTAGCCGGGTCAATGAATGCATGCACGCGCTTAAGGAACTGCTTTCACGCCTGCTGTGGCCCCAGCCCAAGGACCGAGTGGCTGAGGAAGTTACTTGGGGTGCATTTTAGTTTCTATTCGGCTTTTTGCATCTACAGCAATGAGATTAAAAACTTAAGGGGAGTGCGTAACAGCCGTGTAAACGGTTCCTAAAAGTCTCAGAGCTCCCGAGGGAAAGTTGCTTTTCTGAGTAGAGGAAGACATCTGTTTACTCTGCTACCTGAAGAGCAGGCGCCTCTAGACCTCAGCAGATCACGTGACTCCAGACAGCCCACTAGAGAGGCAGGCATGAGACGGGACACCTAAGAAGAACCTGCCGGTATGTGCAATCACAGAGGCAGCCACAAATTGAAAGACGGAGTTTGGCTTCCTAACCCTCAATCTGTGCCATGTGACAAGCGGCTGTCGGTCAAATAAAAGGATATTTATAAAGTAGCTTCTCAAGCCTCAGCAACCGCCTGAATACAAGGTACAATCTCAGCCCTAATGGGTCTTGCAACATAGGGATGGGGTTCCTAAAATATGAAATAAATTTTGACCTTACTGCTCCACTGAATTCTACTAGTTTCTAAGAAACAAAATGAGCGACCAAAGAGTCTCCCCGAAGGAAACGGGAGTGGGAGATAGGACCTGAAGAACAGTGAGATTCAAAGCCGTGGCTTCTCAACCCTGACTCTGTGTTAGAAACACCCGGCAGGCTTTTGAGAGTTAATGATTACGGCCAAGTCATAATTCCTGAGATTCTGAATTAATTCGGGTGGGGTGAAATCCTGGCATTGGTACCTTCTGAGAACCCCCTAGGTGATTCTGAGGTGTAGCTGTGGTTGAAAAGTCCTGAATAAACAAAGGGTAGATGGGGATACTCTGTTTCCCCAAATGAGAACGCACGGAATGGTAAATAATAGAATGGCATAGCATTCCCGTTCAAGGTGGTGAAAAGCTTTTAGAGAGAAAGAGAATACAGAGACTCTAGAATCAGTAGTCTGAAGTCAGGTTTTAGCATCCTGGGTCTTTCATTCACTTGTTTAGTCAACTAACTGGTATTTATAAAGGAGTATGTATGAGGTACAACACACATTACTGATAAAACAAAGGAGAGCAAAGCCCAACACGGTCCCCAGCTTTGTGGGCTTTACAATGAAGTGTAAAAGGAAGACATAAAAGGGGTCTTGTGTTATGTACTGTTTTCAACAAGGAATGATGTGATCCTTCCGCACGCTTAAAAAATCACCCTGGCTGTGATGCAGAGATTGAACTGGAGAGAGGTCCAGATCGAATGCCAGTGGATCAATTAGAAAGCTAATGCGGGAGTCCAGTCCAAATGTCATGGGAACTTGGATTAGCACGGCAGTGGTGGAGACAAAAAATGTATATGGTTTCAAGGGGGGATTCAGAAAGTTAAAAAAAAAAAAAAAGTAAACGAGGCATTGTGGTTAACAGGATACAGGGTATGGGGTAAAGGAAATGGTCAAGGATGCAGTCATGATTTCATCAATGGATAGTCATGTCATTGACTGAGTCTTAACCCAGCGGGGAAGGCTGAGGCTTTCAGGGAAAGACCACAAGTTCAGGTCATATGTTAGTGGGAGGAGCACTGCAGACATCCAACAGCGTATGTCAGAAGTTCAATATACGTAGGAGAACCACAGGGATCTGCTGACCCGGGACAGTTCATACCACCTGTCCTGGCACCCTGCCATTCAGTGCCCCCTTCCACTCCGCAAGTATCGCCATTTGGATGACCGATCATACTCCTGCCCCCGCCCCCACCCGCACCATGAGGAGAGGTTTAGAGTGGAGTATCCTTGGAACCGCCTGCCTGCAGGTGATACTTGAAGCCATGGGAATCAATGACATCACAGGGCTTGGGAGAGAGTGGACGCAATGAGGACAGTAGGAAGTCTAAGGGCTAGTTTCTGAGGAACTCCAGTACTTGCAGGTGAACTAGAAAAAGACAAGGCACCGTGAAGTGTCTTGACAACACGGTGAGGAGAGACTGGCTAAGATGCGGGAGGCGTCTTCTTCTCGGGGGATGCTGCTGAGGTCAAAGGGCAAGGATGACCGGAAGTCCACACTGGGTAATGGCTCCTTATTTTAGCCCAGTCTACCTTTTGCCCCATTTTGAAAACAGGTGCTTCACCTCCATGATCTTAAATTCCTTCCTATTCCTGGAACACTTTAATGCTAGTAGACTAGATGACAGTGCAGAATGATTTAAGTAGATGGAAAAATACTAAAATATAGGAGCGAGAGAGAGAGAGAGAGAGAGAGAGAGAGAGAGGGAGAGAGAGAGAGAGAGGGAGAGAGAGAGGGAGAGGGAGAGAGATGAACAATTCTGTTGAGAGAATCAAAAACAGTTTCACAGACAAAGGCAGAAAGGGGAAAACTTGCCTGGTGCATGGGGAAATAGCCAACAAATCAACAAAAGTACGCTGTGCGTGAGAAACCCCACTGGGGGGTGGGCTTCGCAGGGTCTTGGCCAGACCATGAAGAATACACCCCGACTACCACGCTGAGGAGTTTGGGCTTCACCCTCCAGATAAAGAGGAGCCACTGTGAGTTCATGAGCACGGTGACATGACCGGATCAGGTTATTAGGAAGACTATTCCCCGAGGGCAATCTAGAAAAATGGATCAAAGAGAGGAGAGACGGGTGGCAGGAAGCCCAGTTGGAAGACATCATTCGTAATGAAGATGAGAGATGATGAGAGCCCAAATTAGGAAACTGGCAGCGAGGACGGAAAGGAGCGCTGGGTACTGACACTCAGCACAGGGAGAAATCAGCAGGATCTGATGAGAGATCAGAGGTGAGCAGGGAGCCGTGGGGCCGTCTTAAAGATGGCTCTTAAACTTCTAGCTTGTGTGATCAAAGAGGATGATGATGTGGATACAGAAGGGGGTAGCTGTGGTCCTCAAGCCCGAGAGAGGAGCCACCACGAATGCTGTCCTGGAAATGATGAAGATGGGGCATGATGGAACTGTCCTCACCCCACATGGTCCTCTCTCTTCCCTGAGTTTCTGTGGGCTGTGACACGTGGCGTTCCGTCTCGAGATTTGATCCTAGCTCCATGCTGTTAGAAGCCCTGTCTAATTAGTGCATGTTTCTTTGGGGCTCCTGCCATATACATCTTCTTTCTTTTTGCGCCTCTTTCTCACAGAGCCTGAACCAATGTTAGACTCCTAACAGATGCTTAGTAAGCAATAATGTAATAAGGACGTCCGAGCTAAAAAAGAACACAAACAGCTACCTTCCATTACAGTCAACTAACATTTCAGACAAACAGTTACGATTTGCTTTTCAGCAAAAAATTAAGAAATCCACAGGCGAACTCATATGCCGGTGGAGACGTTTTTTATATTTTTTCATATATTTTTTAAAGAGACAAACAAGATACATCCAAATGCTAAGTAATTCTGTTAAACGGAAATATTTTTTTTTCTATAGTCAAATTTGTTTTGTAATTATTTCTACTTCACGTATCAGTATATTGTCGATGTATGTTTTAAATTTGGGCACCAAATTTCTGTGAGAGTTTCCTGGGCGTTATAATTTATATGAGAGTAATTTTATAAATATATAATGGATATATGCGATTTATATATTTATATAGACATATTATTTAGATAATTATTATTCTGTAACACAGAATATACGTTTTACACGCATATGTAATTCCAACAGTGATGTGGGAAGAAAGTGACTGTTTCGTTTCATCTTAAAAACATGAACCGGAATATACTTAAAATGCTGACCCCGTCAAAGCAGTTTTTTTTTTCCCCCAGAAAATATCCCAGTTATCTGACATCCTTAGGGAATGTGTCTTCGAATAAATTTTAGGGATGAATCTTATGCTCCTTGAAATGTCAAAAAATCTTTTCACCCTTTTCACGTAAACGTTTGTAAAATATCACACACGCTTTGCCCTCTTTTGTTTAAGTGACTCTGGCGGCACGATGAGCGTTCACCACTCTAATCAGGGCTGTTGTGAATGCCGCCTGAAGGACAAGCCATCGCACGCTGTCACTGTCCTGGCCGCCCACAGCCCAAACCTGAACCGCGTATTTCGACGTCTCCTCCCCTTGAACTTACCACTTCGAACCGGCAACTCGGCAGGTCGCAGAATCAGTGTTGTTAAGGATTATTCGTTAATTAAGAGAAATATCCCAGGTGACAGACAGCCCAAGTCAAGAAAAGAAGGTCTGTGACAGCTTTTCGTTATCCTTACCCAATTTAGAGAGCTGAGGTTGCAGCAGCGTGACTGCTGGACGAGCGGGCGTTACTCTTGACGCACACACATCCACACGCGCGCACACACACACACACATCCTCGCGCACTGCACACCTGACACTCCAGAATCCCTCTCCACGCCTCAGCCCGAGCCATCTTCACATCCACCCCACAGGTGGGCACGTGAGCACCCCCGTATTTGAAGATTAAAGTAACCAAGCGGCACAGTGGCACCTGACCTTGGTCTCCAAATTTGACTCCAAAAATCTCCATGAAGCCGCCATAGCAAACATGACGTTCGCCTCAGGTGCCGGCGACAACCACACCAGTGACCGCGGCCGCCACCACCACCGTGCGGGGTCTGCCGTGTTCAGGGCATGGTACCACGCTCTTGACAACAGCAACGTCTCCAGCCATTAGTCCCAATCCTGTTGCTCAGATGAGGAAATGAGGCTCAGAGACGGGCTGGCTTCACCCAAGGTCACACAGCAAATAAATGACAGGAATGGGATTTGAGCAAGTAGGTTTCAGAGCCCAACTCACTCAGCACTAGACAATGAGATAACAGTGTGCCAAGGGAATTTAAGTGTTCTTTCTATTCAATTAATGTAATGAGTATGACCTAATCCAATATGTCATGTTTAACTTTGGATTTTCCTTTTATATAGGATTTAGTATCTGGATTCAGGGAATATTCAAATGCTAGCAGAAAAATGTATTAGCTATAGCTTGCTGTTGGAGTGCCCCCAAATTATGGGTGTAATAAGTTATCAAGAGCCTGGTATATGCACTCCCTGGTGGGCAGAAGAGGGGGATACGGAGTGAGGGATCTGAAGTATCTGAGCGAAGGTCAAAGTCGAAAGGCCGGGTTATAACCACTACTGTCACTTAACCCTTTCCTGACTTGGCACGAATAGTACTTCTTGAAGGCGTGCTGGCAACCTGCGTTTCTGTTTTAAAGCAGGGAACAGTGTACTACAAACTGCAAACATTTTTTTTTTTTCCCTCCAAAATGGGTAGAAGACGATGACATTTAAGATAATCCACAATCTGGGCCCCAGCTCTCTCTCCAAGCTCATCACAGATTTTTCCACGGGGGATCCTCTGCTCGGTTCCTGCTGCTCACCCACGATCTCCAAAAGGCATAACGCAGATCTCGGCATCTGTATCACAGGTTGCAAACTGGTGGCCCAACTGCCAAACCCAGCCTACATACGTGTTTTGTTTTCTCTGTGTGTTTTGTGCGTTGCCTTTTTTTTTTTTTTTTTAATGAGCCAACATTTAAAAATCTCTAGATTTCACATAATTCATATTCTGGCATTTCTTAAAAACTCTTGCAGTCTGGTAACACCGTTTCACCCCCACGTGGCAAGAGCCAGTCTAGAGGTGTGATGTGGTGTTTTCTTTCAGAGGAAGCGTGCGTCCCTGGGTGCTCGGCTCCCATCACCCCGCATCTCCAGCTCCAAGGCTACGTCAACACCATTTATTATCCAACTTGCTCTGCTGTTTTTCTCATGGTAAGGAAACATTTCTCTGTGTCTCTTTCCAAAGTGGAAAAACGAAAAGACAAAGAGAACTACATATTTTAGGAAATACGAAAGAATATACATCTACCCAGGAGATACAACGCGGTATGTAACTAACCCAGCCGATTTCAGGTACCTATGTCACCTGCCTCCATTGTTGTCACCTGCTCACAAATTTGCCGGGTGTGCTGGGGTTGATTTCTGTTGCTCACGCGGTCTCCCTGTCTTGGAATCCTCTTACCTCCCCATGTCAACTGTTTGGGTTTGTTTGTTTGTTTGCTTGTTTGTTTTTCCAGCGATCGATAGTCTACACCCATATCTTCTGTCCTCACTGAAAGGCTGACCACTTTTTGTGGGAACTACCTATTTAACATGAATCGTAGGCAAGCTTAAAATAACAAAATAAACACTTTTAGAGTCTCCGTGGTCCTGGCGGATGACCTGAGTCCAGAGAACACAAGCCTTTGGTAGAAAGGAGCTATTCTGTAGTGAGGACATTTGACATTGACATGGAGTGCAGGAAGACTTCATTCCCACATCAATTATTTACCGATGGACTCCTCAGGGCCAGGCACTGTGCTAGAAGCTGGCAGTACTGAGAACAGGAGAGAAGGGGATCTGTCTTCACAGCGCTTTTGTGGGTAAGCTTGCGACAAACATTTGGCCAAGTTCTTCCACAGGGAAGGCGGCAAATGGCCAACCTTTGTTCTTCCCAGGTCCCTGGCTCTTCATGCCCCACCTTGTCGGGCGTCTGTGGCCACGTCTGTGTGGAGAAGTAGAAGGCCTATGTTCTGGTTCACTTTGCTATCTGTCTTTTTAAACATTTGCGAGCCCCGGGGCACTTCTGTTGTCCGTCAGTAGCTACCGCCTCGTGTCCTTTCCAACATCCATAGAGTTTCAAGGCTCTGCTAATGTCTGTAGGCTGCAGGAAAGCTGCATGCTGGAAGCCTTAGATTCTCTACTCTCTGCAGTTCTCTGGCATTTCAAAGATCCATGGGCTATTAGAGTACAATCTGACCAAAGCAGTAATTTCTCCAATACCTTTTTCAGCTTTCTTAATAATCTTAATGACTGTCGGTTATCTTTTAGGTCATGCCTCAACTAGAAGCGAAAACTTCCTGGGGGTCTGAGATCATGTCTGATTTCTTCTCATCTTCTCCAGGACAGTCCCTTAGACACAGAACACTGACAAAACACTTGGGGTTTCATTTAAACATACTGGGGGAGGAAAAATGCCCGTGGAAGTGAGGCACCCATTAAAAATAAAGATAGGATTTCAAATCAGGGCAGAGCTTTTACCACATTGAGACAGCCCCGTAACTTTTATTGGTTCAACGGCAGTCACTCACTATTAATTTCTAATGTATTAAATGTAAAAGGGGAAAGACTGCAAGTTTTGACTGGTAAGTAGTACATTTCTTCCCCTGAATAATTCTCAAAAGCTTTCCTGAAACTAAGGCACTTTTCCTATTTTGGCTTTACATTCTGAATACCCTTCCCCACAATGAATATGCTTACATGAAAAGGAGCAGAAAAATCGTGGACTGTATATAGGTCTATCTTTTCCAACCGAAGCCCGATTTACCCCACCCCTCATCACACCTTCCTTGTACTCCAAAGAGTTTTTTTTTTTTAATGTTTATTTATTTATTTTTGAGAGAGAGAGAGAGAGAGAGAGAGAGAGAGAGAGAGGAAAAGGGGCAGAGAGAGAGAGAGAGGAATACACAGAGTCTGAAGCAGGCTCCAGCCTCTGAGCTGTCAGCACAGAGCCCAACGCGGGGCTCGAACTCACAAACTGAGATCATGACCTGAGCCGAAGTGGGCCACTTTAACTGACTGAGCCACCCAGGTGCCCCTCCACCCCCACCAAAGAATTTTCATCAGGCAACAGATACTCTCTAGAATCGCAAATGAAAGGAAAACAAAAATTGTGTTCATATGCAACATCTTTGACAATCTGCTAAAAGTAGCAAGTATTGAACTCAATTTTCTATGCTTTTCTAACCACAGAAAGTTCCTTTACTTATTCCTGGAGATAGCCAATCCCATTGCCCACAGAGATGGAAAAATTCCAATAGTGTAAGAGAGAAATATTATAAATAATGAAGGCAGGTTATCCTTAAAAGTTGACACATTTAACATGTCTTAACACTTCCTTATATATAGCTAGTTTCCAATTTTGTTCTATAAATAATATTCATGCAAGTAAATACGTTGAATTTTCTCCAGAAAGCACTCTCTCTAATTTCTGCAGGGTTATATCACTGTACATTTGTTAAGTGCCCATATGACATCAATCATTCTCCAACTGGGCACATGCAAACAAATGTAAGAGATTAATACATCTCTCTCTACAATGTCATATTTTAATGGGTTTTTGAGAAGTGAAAAAAAAAAAAAAACTATCATACTTGGTTTAGTTTAAATTATGACCTTCACTGTCGAAACATGACCTGCAGAAGTGTGGAAACCACTCGACTCAGTGGTACTGAACCCCATAAAAATGTACTTGTTGTAGAGAAATTATTAAATTTTTAGTAATTTTTATTGCTTGCCATCACTGAAGCCAAAGTTGTTGTGTTTTCATTTTTGCAATTCTTCCTCACAATGCTTGACATAATGATTTGAAAACTAATAGAAACACCCAGGGACCTGTGATTGCCTGTCCTGCTGCCCTTTCATCTTCCTTTACAAGCATATAAAGGAAGTGAGGTGCACAAAACACATGTATTTGTAATTACATTTGCAAAAAAAAAAAAAATCCTCCAACAGCTGTGGACACAGCAAAGATTAGTATCTGGTAGTGGCTTGGAATAATGACGAAGGAGATTGCCAGGGTTCAGCTACAAAGCTGATGAAAGATGGGATGAAAACCCTGCTCTTCAAAATCCTTAATCTGTATTACTTTTACACGTGAAATTAAAACACACATATTTTAAGAATTTAAAATAGGCAACATGATGAACTAATGGTTTTCAATCATGCAGTGTAATAAGCCCTGTGTTTTCGTAGTAATAATCAATTGGAAATATGGACTGATGTCTACATAAAATATTTTAAGGTCTTAATTAAACTCTTCTAAAACATCTTATAAGGTACTTGAAACTTAGCTACATCCAGTAGTTTCCAGGTAGTACTGTTCATTTTTTAATCTCATGTTTATACCAATTATAAAAGCCTAGAATCTTTGATGAAGGTTTACACAATCAATTGTTATATTAAAGTGATCATTAAAAAAGCAGTATTTTAAAATAGCTTTTCAAAATATGTTCAATATAATGATTAAGAATAAAACCAATCTTTTCGACTCATGTATCTTCCACAACAGATATATCTATTTATGCATGTATAAAAGTTTAAGGGGATAATAACTCAGAACTGTCATCTTCTGAAATTTATACACTATGATTCAATGAATAAGCATACAAAAACTAGAATGATTTAAATTGTAAAAAAAAATGCACCTACTTCCAGACTTTGCAATTTTTATAATAAACTTTGCTGCTCTTTTTAAACTTTTAAAAGCTAATGTGCTCAGAAATAAGAATTCATTTATTAAGGAAATTAATTGCCTATCATAAATTATGCTTTTTAATGAAGCATCACTGTGTTTTATAGTTAAAATGTCTCAATTAACCAATATTTGATATTTGATGTTTTAATAGGATGACTTGACCATTCAATTTTTAATATATTTCTTTTACTAAAAAAAAAAAAACTCCCTAGAACATGACACATTTTTATCATACTCTTAATGCTTTGCAAGAAATTATTCATTCTAAATGGGAATATAATAACATAACAGAATATCCATTCTTTTTTTAAGAATCTATGATAAAACCATGCTACAATATGCTCACTTTTTGCATACACGTTCACAGAAAATTAACTAATAATATGTGAAGGCCTCATTTTTATATGTTATTATTTCTGTCTCAAGTTGCTTTGAATATTACTAACATGGGAAAAGCTTACAAGGAACTTCAATCAGGCCACAGACCCTGCAGACTTTTCTGTGTAGACAAACCACTTAAATGACTGAGTACCCCACGATAATCAATTCACTTGTCATCTGGCATAAATGTAAAAGCGTCCTTCCAAACTTTTCAGGCTTCCTTGTTTTGTATCAAATTATTAACCTCTGGATTTTAGGAGTTGGATCTTTTCATGCCCAAAATTTATATTGAGACTAAAATTCTACATAAATATTCGATATAGGAAAGGAAGCAATGAACTTTTTCAAGGAAATGAAATGATGGCCAAGCCAGTCCAATGCTCCTTGATAAAACTATTGTGTAACAGATTCTGGGATCACAGATTTAGGGGAGAATGCATAATCCTTCATCAAAGAGTGGCAGCTTAGCCACAAAGCTTCCTATTCCTGATGGGATATTCTTTTAAAAGTAATAACGAGGACTTAAAAACTATGTAACACTCTTCTACCAAAATTAGCCATTTATACCAACGCTTCTTAATCCTAAAGGAACCAGAACCTCACCCAGAAAGCCTTAAGATGCTTTCCTTTGGGGGAAAAAAATACATAATGTGTACTAATAATTTACATCTATTCCTAAATCAAATGCTACTGTTCCAGACTTAAATTAAGTGATAATACTGGAAGGTACATTAAAAAAAAAAGAAAGAAAGAAAAAGAAAAGGTAAAAACAAAATAACAAAAAAAAATTAGAGTCCCTAGAAGGCTTACATTAATAACAATTTCCAAGACGGAGAACTCCTAATACTTTGCTTTCTTGAACATTTAAGATTTTTAACGTGCATTATAGCCTTTTCAAAGCTCAAGTGGTAATTATACAACCAATTCATATACCTTATGTCACATTTAAATGAAATACGTGATACATTAATGATTTGTGTTAAGTAATTCAGAATTACCCTGTGCTGATGGCTTAATATGAAACTCGCCAAACTTGATATGTTAAAATTCCTATCTGAAGTACAATACAGTTTTAAAAGCTACTTTCATCAGATGATGTGAGCCGAATCAACTGATGGCATCTCTTAAAACAAGCACTAGGTCGTCTCCTTCAGATCTCTCCTTTGTCAAAATCTCAGAACACACCTGCACAGTGGAGATGAAGTATGTTATTGGAAAGAGCAGATTTTATACAAAACTTGAGGTAGAGATTAGACTTCTGCCATGGCTATGAGGGCTGACCCAACTTGCTAAACACAGTACTTCAATGAAATGCAAGATAATATGATTTTATTGAGAATACTTTAAACCAGAAAACGAATAAATGATGCATCTTAAAATACAGCTATCATTTTACAAATGCATTCGTGCTGTGTGAGTTAAGCAAAATAGTATTAGTATCTCATTCATCTTACAGTTTTGTAATAAATAAAATTTGGGTTATCTGTGTGGATAATGCATACATATATATTAATAACTAGTCTCCCAGTATCTGGAGTATATAAAATGGGATAGTTATTACAGCATTTTATGGTTTCTAAGAGCACCAGACCTAATCATCGTAATTCCTATTAGGTTCTTTAAAAACTTATATTGGAGTCGGTTTATGTTTTGATTACTAATCTATTTAGATTTCTTAATTATGGATGATAGAGCATAATATCCATTTAAACAAAGAACGTGAAGTTCTGATTAGTGGAACCACGTAAAAAAAAAAAAAGCCGTAAGTGTAAATAATTTAAATTATTGACGTCTAATTATTTACATTATCGGTAAACCAATATTTGAATTTGAAAATATAAAATACAGACTTCTGTGGAACACTGCATTTTTAACTACAATGTATTGTGCTTCAAATCCTGTATGAGTCATCTAAAAAATAAGCTTAATTTTTAAATTCTATCCTTTGCAATGATTTATTTTCCTTTAAAGGTGAAACACTGTACATATACTATACCACCTAACACCATACAAATGAAAACATAATATTAAAAATCCTATCACAATCAAAACACAAGATAGAAAACATTTAAAAAGTTTTCTTTTCTGCCACACATATAATTTTAAAATCAGTAACAAAGAAAAAAATCCTATAGGCAAATCAACTTAACAACTGAGGGCTGTTTATTGTTTATAAAATTTTTTGAAATACCACGTTCTCATTCAGAGACTGTATACTCTAGGGCAAAAGTAACCAGTAAGGGAGAATTTTGTTTCATTTAATTTTTCAATCACAGGAAACGTAGAATAGGCTGTTTCTATTTGGCAAGAAAAAGTTATAAGGGAGCATCAAAATTACTCTGAAAGTGAGGATTTAATTCTGGTTTGACAGGCACACATTACCTACAAGGAAGAGCTTTAACTTTTGTTTAAATTGAAATTTACTTTTAAGTGGTTGAATATGCTCACGGCCTCATTAAAAAAAAGAGTGGTGGAAAATTAGGATCGAAATATCAACTTAGAAATATATTACAGACAGAAAACGTCTGTTCTGTTTTAATTCGAGTGATAATACCCTAGCAAAAGTTGCCTTCAACCTTCACCCCCTTCTGAACCGAAATTCACTGACAGCTTTGTAAAGTAACAAACATCTTTTTTTTTTTTTTGCTGGAAGGTATGATTATTTTCAGGAACTTTCTAATTCTCTAGAAATGTTTCTTAAAGAGAACATGAAGAAGATTAATATTTCAGTTAATTTGATGGTGTCAGGTTATTCTCCAACTATTATTGATGCTATCATAAAATTCAACAATAGTTCTGTAAGAAGAATCCCTTATTTTTGTGACAATCCTGAGACAAAATATGGTTATTACTAACGCTCTTATTCCTGTTTTATATTATAGTGAATCACTCTTCTATATTTATTTAAATTCCTAGATTAGTTATTATTTGCAGCATTTTTGCCTACAGTTATGATTCTCATCTTATCATGACATAAAGTTTAAGTGAGAAAGTTTACATTTTAAATAGTCATTTCATTTTTGCTTATAGGTATAGAAAAACGTAAAACACTGTTCAAGATGTTTTTTTGTTGTTCTTCAGAGGAAAAAAAAAGTCGGATTTGTTCTTCAAAAACTATAGGTCTGACAGCTTTCTTTAGCTGGAAGTTATTACAAATTCTGAAAGAAATAAAATTTACAGCTGTCTTCTGGCTTTCATAATTATTTTAAATGACAAGCCCTGTGCCAGCTTTTTTTTTTTTTTAAGAGCTATTTAAAAAGGACCAGTCCCTTGCCAAGTTTTCCCACCTACATGTTGACAAATTTCAAAATCTCTGATAAAGGTATTAGTACAGATGTCACATTTTAAAGGAGCCCTTGGTAGACAGAATAAACAAGTATCCTTTTCAATAGGATAACTTTTATATTACCCAAATATACATATCCCAATATTACCGTATGTGTAAGTGCTTCATGCAAACCCACAAAAATACTTTATGCATTTCTCATAAATTAATTTCAGTCCTGTCTTATCACTCTCTGCATAACATACCTTCCAAGGTGCAGTCCAAGCATATTAGCTGCCCTAAGGTACCACTGTAGCACAGAAGCCAAATGCTGTACACAACAGGGATGCTAGAACTTCCTGGGGGAAGAAAGACCTCTCTTTGGAAACGCCCGTTAGCAGAAAGACTCCTCACTTCCTCGCAATGATAGTGACTCCACAATTCTAATCGTGCACTATTCGTTGAGCTTAACTGAACTCAAGATGAAAGAATCCACTCTCATAAAAGAATATCTTTTTTTTTGTTTTTCTGGATAAAGCAGGGACCACAAATTCACGTCACCCTACTATTCAGACTGAAGGCAGATGGTCACTACTGAGCTGTTATTTC
The DNA here is from genome assembly GCF_023721935.1 of Panthera uncia. Lineage (NCBI taxonomy): Eukaryota > Metazoa > Chordata > Mammalia > Carnivora > Felidae > Panthera > Panthera uncia. The sequence goes on from NC_064811.1 coordinate 187,570,078, forward strand.
TTTCTAAATTGTGGCAATCCGAAGAGGAATTATCACAAGATTCTAAGTGTAACTAATAATCGAAGAGATGACAGAATGACTAAAATATATTGATTATGAGCTTCATCTTCGGAGAGAAGTGACCTTGTAAAGTACCTCCTAAATGACCATTTTAAGTGATCAGAGTGTTTGTTTTTAAGTCTCTATATAAATTTGAGAATTATAAAATTGTAATTTGGTGTTCAGTCCCATAGAAACAAATAGAGTGGTTAATAGATTTCCTTTCCTCTGACAATATGAAGAACCATATACAATATTTGGAACTTCTTCGGTTAATTTTTAAACAATAGTGATGTTCACATTCTTGGATCTAAAATGCAAATACTGAAAAGTGAAAGTTAATTTTCCCTTGTACTTACCCCATCAACTTGCAATGACCAAATCTGCCCTTTATAGATCGTTTTTTCTGTCAAACACACTGCTACACACAGAAAATGCTCAAAGGACGGTCACTCTTTATAAAAGATATCCATATTCTCTCCTCTTCCTCTTCTTCACTTCTCCCGCCCCCCTCGTTCTCTCCGTATCTCCTTTTGGTTTTAAGGCAGAGACCCACTACACCCAGTTATAAAATAGCTGCTTATTATTAAGTAATATGACCCCGCCCCAGGGCAAACCAAGTCACATCATCCCCACTCCTCCCCAGCTTCTGGAATTGAAGTAAAAAGTATTCTCCAATTCTGGAAAATAGTTTATCAACAAACAGCATCCCACAATTACTTTCACATAATTGAACATGAAACTACAGGTGTGACTATATGCACTTGTTTTTCCCAAGACACTTCATTTTCAAAAGGGACAATCTCTTTTCTGTATGTTCCAGGGTAAGCCAGAGATGACGACAGATGTGGGGGAAATGATTTTTAAAACTGCCATATCTCTGTAAGGGATCATCAACTCCTTACGTTACAGGAAAGAATATAACCGTAGTTTGGTAATGTGATACACTACACTCCACGTACGCTCCTGAAACATTCAAGCCATCTATTACCTCCTTCAAGTCTTGGAACTCAGTTAAGACTGCCACCTATCACAAACTTGTTTACAAAGTCAGTGCTACCCCAGTGCTAGCTTTTTTCTAAGACTGCAAGAGTAGCAACAGGCCAGTAAAGTCTCCTTTTTATTATCACTTCATCATCATCATCACCATGATTATATGATACGGTTTCAATCATACACTCATATGACTTGTGAGTACATTCTATGATATTGACATTAATTTGCTCGGTGACTCATTCAAAGTAGAAAGAAGAAGGTTTCAGTAGATGACCCTCTTTTACAGGAATTCTACACAGCTGTTCTAACAAACTACGGTTACCTGAGTTATTTAATCAAAACCATAAAAAGAAATCACCATTGTTTCCAATGAAGGATTCCTTGTATAGTTTTGGCGTTTGAAACATCTATACATCTTAGAGCATGTTTCTGCATTTTGAAGGTTTATATTCCAATGGGTGGCTAAAATGATGCTTTGAAAATGGCATTTTAAGCACATTGTTTTAGCATTTCAAACTCTTTTATGTGAATGTTCTTAACTGGAAAAACACTAATTCAATGTAAATAATCTATCATTACAGTGAAAAAAATTAAAATATAATAAACATATTTCCCACCAAGTCTTTTTTTTTTCCTGAAGGCAGAAAGCAATGCCACTGTGGGAACTTTATATTCCCTATAAAGCAGTCATGATGTCTTTATTTAAAAATCCTATAGACTATGGCTATATTAGAATACTCATCTATATTACTCTTACATTCTATGCTTTTAATATTTTATTTTATTGAGACTGCAAGCGTATATCGCAGTAAACAATGTAATATGGACCAAAGTCCAAGAGAATCTTAACGTGGCCTTTCAAAAGAGAAGAAAAAGCTGATGAGGTTAAGACCAGACGCAAGTAAGATACCAATGAAAATATTACAGTAGGGACCATAATATCCACCGAGTTTCCAGGTTTCCAAAGAGGATAAAGAACTACCTCCACATGCATTACCTTTCGTGTCAGGGTAATACCCACCACCTTATGAAATAATGTTACAAACACACGTGCAAGATGTACATCTAGAATTCTAAGAATTCCTCGAAAAACTCAACTAGAACACTGATACAAACCAAAAAGGAAATAACCTCGTTGTAAAATGTTTACCATTTGTAATTCCTAAAGACCACAAAGCCCTTTGATGAACAAGAAAATACACCTGAGGCATACTGTAGCTAGGGGGAAAAAGGCTATCTTAGTCAAATACGTAATAATGAATTGTTTCCTCATGCTTTATATAATTCTTAGAGAAAGTTCAAGTTCTGTCCCCAAAAGGATGTTTTAATTATAGGAAGCAATATTTTAAAACTCATACAAGCCATCACACTTATTTGGAAACAAATGACTTTTCAAGATGTAGAAGTATTACTATCAATCACCAACAAGTTAATTCTACATAATAAGGCAGGTTTGGATGCAAACTGACCCACCATGGAATGCTGTATCTGAAATTGATTACAACAGCACTCAAAATGAATGCAGCCCTCTAAACCACTTCTTTGCTCAGAAACATTAATCTCAATTAGAAGGAGAGCTTCATAATGGTAATGCTTGGTATAAAAAAGTATGAAATAAATCAGTTTTTATAAGACACAATAATTAATCAGTTTTGAAACTTATAACTTTTTTTTTTTTAGCACAAAATGTCCATCAGGATTCTTAAAACAGCTGCTATGTCTAAAATAAGGGTTTTGAATGTGGTCTGAAAGCAGCTTACATGACATAATTTTAAAGACTTAGTTATTAAAACTTTTAAGTGGCATTCCATTATTATGCTCTCTTTTCAGTACACTTCTTAATTCTGAATGGGTGTTAAACTCTTCTCCAGACTACCATTCCACTTTATAACACAAATATGAACACTGGCTTTAGCTGAAAATTCAAAGGGATGTCTAATTGGGTGTGGATCAAAGTTTGATAGCAAATTACTGTATCCTTTGCTGATATTTTCAATCGAAGTAAAGGAAGTGTGTTCTGAAAGTCAAAATAGACATTTGACTATCAAATAAAACACTGCATAGATAAGCATTGTGTCACTGAACGTGCCTAACAGGTTTCTACAGCACATCTTAAGGAAAAGGGCAGACAATTCATTAAAACTGCTGAAAACACTGATTCACGCAAGTAAAATACCTTGATGACATTCCTCAGCCGCCCAGAAATAAAAAAAAAAAAAAAATTTAAAGGGATAAATAAAGCTTAATAGAAAGAAGGTAACGTATTTACCACAAGGATCAATACTGATAAACAAATAAAGCTGTCTTTACGGTGCTTTTATATTAAACTAGGGCTATCTTCAGGACTTACTTCCCAGTACGATTGTAGGCAGGGCAGACTTGAGCATTTCCAAACATGCTTTCACAGCTGTTCCAAAAACATCGTTCTTCGTACATCACGCTCAAAGTTGATCAAGTATTTCTGATAGGTCATCCTACTCCCAACGATAGCCATACGCTTTTGCCTGATTTCTTAGTTGCTTGACTCTTTACAAAGAAAATAATTTTAACTCTTGGCTTTCAGAAGCAAAGCTAAGAACGAGTAGCCTGAACTTGCTAACTGGATTATTATTGTTCAGCTAGGTTTTCTTTCCGAATAAATTTAAAACTTTTCACTCTATTTAGGTGCTTTCTTCTATTCACAGATAAGCATCCTTATCTTCTTTGTCTTCCCCCTAATAAAGCAGGTTCTCTTTTCTATCCAAAAGACTCATGACATGCCTACAAGATCATAGTAAGAAAAGCCTCTATAATTTACCTAAAACATTTCTTCCTAGAAAATAAACCCAGCCGTGCAAAGTGGTTCAAGGTGGGTGGGTGGGGGGGGGGGGGTCAGTCAGAATTCTACTATAATTTTATCTGCTTTATTTTACGTAATTAAGAAATCTTCATTAGGGTTGATATTCCCTGTCTCTGAGTTGCTGACATTGATGCTATTGGCACAGGATACTAATAAATTCTTCAAATATATGAACCCTGGGATTGTGATTAGTATGTATAAATACATTTCATAAAAATTGGGTAGTATATGTAAAAATATACCTGTCTTACTTAAAGGACTTACTTTCCCTCATAATAGATATTCTTTTTTAAACTGTCTACAAGAAAATATATGTACCACTAGCAAAAAACAGTACCTTCGAGTAAAGAGGAATAGTCAAATGCAAACAAGAAGAAAGGCAAATTGTTCGGGAAAATGCAACAGGAAGAGAGGGACAGTAGAATCCTAAAATACAAAATAACTAAACTCATTATAAACGCCTATCTTTGAAGAATTTAGGAGCAATTTGTGAATGCCATGACATTTCAAAGTGAGATTAGCAAGTCTTATTACTGAACTAACCTCTCACTCTTAGAGCAAGAATTAAATATTTGCTCTGCATTTAGAATCACCAATCGAAAGTTTCACGGCTCTTGCAAGAATTTATGTTAAGAAACAAAAGCTAGAAGCTTTAGATAATTCAGAACGTACTCAGGAGTACACAAAGTAAGGTGGTGGGTGTATCTGTAAATTTTTTGTTTCAACTGAAATATTAAAATCTAGAATGAATTCTAATTATGCAGCTGCTCTTAATGCCAAACTCTGTTCCTGATATACTAGACAGACCACAGATACCTTTCCAGGCAGGCAACTGGGTGGAGAAGGGTACACAGCGTATTTTAACCGAATTCACTGAAGGAATCAAAGCCCAAGCTGTGTTCTGTTGCAATACTACCTTTTGGGGGTACTCCTCCAAGCTTTCCAAAGATGCCAGTCCTACCTTGTTTTTTTGTTTTCCTTTTGGCAACAGAAAGGAAAGGTAATGCGTGAACATATTTCTATTTCTACTGAGAAGACCACCCAGTGGATTCTGCCAGAGCCTACAAATGTGTGACAAATACATTGTCAGAAGACAAGAAGTAAGAGCACGATGAAGGGACAGTGCTGCTCTCCGGAATCCCAGCTGTCTGGGGCCCTGGAAAAAGTGCCTGGACAGCTCTCACCCTTTCACCTCCACTGCACTTACCCAAAAGTACCCGGAAACTTTTCTCTAGCTTTAAATTATAAGGACTACAGAAAACAAATGTACCTGCTGTATGATGAGGTAGAATTACCTGTGACCCTTTCTCCTCGATAAGCATTAGCAGCAGGTTACCGTCACAACTATTTTAAAGGTGAGGCAGTAAGAATGGAATCCAAAATGCATTAATAAGGTGTTCGGCAGAGATCAGACACAACCCACCTCAATCTAAAATATCTGACGCTCCTTCTAACTGGTTGCAAAACACGATACAGCCTGCGATCGAGTTGCACATCCGTAAGCCTGCAATTTTTTAAATGCCCAGTTCAGGCTATTTGTTTGTTTCCAGCCCCATCCAGAGTTTCCGGATGAAGTTTCAGTCGAGAGCTAGCACTCCCCACGCCACCCCAGCCCCTCGTTTCCGTCCTTCTTTCCTTCCCAACTTGGCTCCCCGGTAGTTGGAGAAGCCTCGTTTCCACTTCCCCGGAAACTGGTGACATTTCAGGGCTTCCCGCTCGCTGGAGGCCCCCCCAAGGATCTTCTCAGATACCTTCTCGGAGGACGCGCCACAGAACTGGGGATCACCCCGACCAGAGCAAGACTCCCTGCCCCCACGGAGCGCCCAGCCTCTGGGCTGCCTTTCTCGGGGAGCCCGCGAGCCCGGGGCTCCCCGGACCCGGAGCGCCGTGCCCAGTTCCTCCGGCGACACGCACCGGCGAAGTTCCCACCTGAGCAGGCAGCCGGAGCAGACGCGAGGGAGGGGCGGGGACGGGGAGCCCGGGCGCGGGGAGGCCAGACCCGGGGGCGACCGCGCGCGGAGGAGATGCTCCCGGGCCACCCGGGCTGGCCAACCTGCTGCCGCCTCCCAGAGCCGCGCGGGGAAACGCGCCGCGCTCCGCGCCGGATGCCGCCCGCCCTCCCGCTCCCGGCGCCGCGGCCCGGGCACTAGGACCCCAGAAAGGAAGGAGGGCGCGCCGGCGGCGGCGCCGCACTTACCGCGCTCGGCTCGCCCGCGCCGCCGGCTCGCTACCCGGCCGCAGCCGCCGCGTCCACCCGAGCAGCGCGCACACACAGCACTTGGCCAAATTCAAAGGAGCCGGGCGCGGGGGAGGGGGCCCCGCCGAGGGAGCGGAGCGTGGGAGCTGGGGGAGGGGGGCCGGGAGGGGGAGAGGACAGCAAGTGTTACAACTTCCTTCCCTGCCCACCGCCCGGCCGCGGCGGGCGAGGGACGCGGCGAGGGGAGGGCAGCGCGCGCCGGAGCGCCAATGAGTTCACTTTCTTTTCCTCCCCCGCGCTCTCCCCCTCTCCCTTCCCGCCGGCCCCCTGGAAGCCTCCGGCTCGGCCGGAGAGGCCGGGCCGGAGTTTTCGGTTTTCGGCGGGGGGAGCCGGAGGACGGCTGGCGGCGAGGGAGGAGGAAGAGGGAGCGGGAAAGGTGAGGAGGCGAGCGGGGCGCGGTGCCAGGGAGCGGCATCCAGGACCTTAATTGTGCGACGGGGGGACGCGCCGGGCCGAGTGTGCCCGAGACCAGGCGCGTACACGTGTCCGTGTGTGTGCGTGTGCGTGTGTGTGTGTGTGTGTGTGTGTGCGCGCGCGCGGGTGTGTGTGCCAGAGGAGGCGAGCCTACCATGCGCTTCCCCCGGTGCAGATCGCGGGAGAGCCCAATCACGGGGCGAGCTGGACCGGGCTGTGATCATTTATAATCCTGGACTCCTCCGCTCCGCCACTTGTCAAGATGACAGGTACTTTATTTCTTCTTCTTCTTAATTCAAAAAAAAAAAAAAAAAAAAAAAAGAGATTCCCCGTTTACTGCCTTTTTCTGTCAAATGGGATTTGCCGGACTGAACCACGTTCGCCGCCCCTCCCTTCTCCCCTCCTCCAGGCCGCGTCGGGTACGGGAAAGCTCCGAGGCTCCCATGCTGTGACCAATCAGTGCCTCTACTACTCTTGCCGTGATTTAGGGGTCATCCATGAATAACACTTCACGCTGATGAATGGCTCTTGCAGGCTTTCGGCTCTGATGAGGGGTCTGCCCGCCGCTGATTGCAAACAGTAATGAACTCCCAGCGCCATTTGAAATTCACACGCACCTACAAAGTGCGGGGGTACGTGCGTGCGGGGGTGGGGGGGCGGAGGGGTCTGTCCTTTTCTTCTCCCGGCCACGCGCGCGCGCGCGCGCGCGCGGGGAGCGGGGTCGGGGAGGGGGGAAGGGGCGGGTAATTGCTTTGGACCGAAGTGGAAACACTTCTGTGTGTAATCAAACCTCTAACCTTCTTAGAAAACTACTTTTCTTGATCTTTCATAGGGTGGGCATTTCAGGTCAGCTGAGTCACCCGAGGAGGTAGGAGTGCAAGACACTGCCGGGAAGATGGATTCCGAGGCAGAAGGGTGTAATTAAGGATTTCCACTCCCGGTAGGCGGCCCGTCCTTTACAAGAGGATCTGAAAATGACCTGCGCCTTCCCCTCCAGAGTGTCCTCTCGTCCCAGACTGAAAAGCGCAAATGACCTTCGCACGCGAGAAGGGGTTATACACGAGCCCCAACTCGGCACCGGCGGCGGAGAACAAGTGTCCGCCCTGTGGTTCAAGCACCAAGACCGCCCCAACAAGCGCGCGCTGGCCGGTGGGGACGGATTCTGGAGTCCTCCAAAGGCTCCACGCCCCGCATTCTCCGACGCCGCCCCCCTCCCCAGTTCTCCCCTGCTTCCACTCTGTGTGATGTGGGAGGAAAATAAAAGTTTACTGCTCTCCAGGAGACACTGTCACTTTGTACTCCCTTAAGTTCCCTGCAACACCCTCGCTCCCGGCTCCCCAGCCCCAGTCTCCCGGGCGTAAAGGAAGCCCACCGAGGCGGACCTAAGTTCCGGCTGTTCCGGAGTTTCGAAACACCCAATCCTCGACTTTCGAAGAGCTGCTTTCTGGCTCTCCGTCCTTCTGGAACCTGTTCCGCACCCGCCTGCAGCCGGGCTGGGGCGCGCGCGCTTGGGGAGGATGAGCGCGCCTGGCTCCTCTGGGGGCATCCTACCACTCCTCCAGGGTGTAGCTGAGAATTAGTGTCCCAGGCCTCAATGGGCCGCTGGCAAAGCTGACCCAGGAAGCCTGGCAGAGGAACCTAGTGAGCTCCGAGCCTTCTCATTCCATAATCCACTTTCAACTTCAGAGCAGAGGACTGCAACGACCTGCACCTAACCAGACTCGCGCTTGAAGGAAATAACACGCACATTTGTAACTACGTGCAGACCAAAAAACAGAGTAAGCACTCTGAAAACAAGAGTAATGCCCCCCCCCCCCCCAGGAAAGCCTGAGGCTTCATGATAGAGTTTCTCCAAAGTTTTGGGTAGAACTGACAAGAAGAATCCCTGAACTTGAATTAGTGTGCCCAGTGCTTCTGAGTTCCCGAAGTTGCTAAATGACCAAACGCACCTAAAAGTAATGTAATGCGTGATCAGCACCGCCCCACTCCCGGGGCGCACAAGCACATCCACGCGGCAGAGTTCTAGAGTCAGCCTAGAGTGGATCAGTCTCTTTCCTGCCTTGTGTGTTTCACACTTGAAAAAAACAAGGCGGGGAGGTGGGTGGGGAGGGGAGGATGGGAATGAATGATTATTACCCTCTCATTGTAGCCATTCTCCTTTTCTTAAGAAAACTTTAGAATTGTGAAGATCTGCCCCAGATAACTACTTAAAGTTTGCATCCCTGATGTAATAGTAAGGAGACTGGTAGGGTGTTTCATAAATCACATTTGTGGCCCAGTTCCCACAAAAACATTTTAAGTGTTCGAAACTTTCCAAAGTGTCCATGTAACACTCCCCCTAGCTCTTTTGTACTTTACTATCCAGGAATACACACACACACACACACACACACACACACACAGGGAAGTAAGACACCTCAGAAAGAGGCCAGAACAAAACTAAATTGCTGGTAGGAGGTGAGGTCGGGGAGCGGCGTGTTCCTTCTTTTCAGCTCTTTTCTCTTTTCAGCCCTTATTATAGCTAAAGCTGGTAATGAGCATAGGAAACAATAGAACTCATAAAATTTGGAAATGGTAATAAATCTTGAAGCTTGTCTCTAGCCCAGCTCCCTGTTACATGATATTCAAAGTTTTTCAGTATGTGACGCCGAGCATTCCCATTAATTGCCCACGATACAGACAAAATACTCTAGAATTCATTCGCACAGCCCCGTGCACTCTATGCTAAGCATCACTGGTGGACAAAACGCGCAGGCTTCCTCCGCGACCGTTGCGTGTGTGAGACGAAGCCCGAAATCCAGGCAGTTCATGTGTGTTAAGTTTGAGGCTTCGCGGGCTTTTTTGCCCCCCTCACTAACAAAGAAGTTCCATCATCGGAGGTCGTTAGGAAAAGCTGATGTTGCACACTGCCCAACTATACCGCTCGCTTTCTCCTCCAAATGCATCCTTGGAAAGCGGAGAGGCAGCTTGCTACGTGACCATCAGGCTTTTTGCCTCGCTGAGCTGCTGTCATGGGAGGGCGGGGGTGGTGGGTAGATCACGCAGTGCCCTGAGCTGCAATAAAAAAAACCCCGAGCGGGAGAAGAAATGCAAGACGTGGCTGTCTGTTTTGCAAGCCTCTGGCCGCTCACAGCAAACTCTGCCGGGCGCGGCTGGTGACTTTGCCGCCTTAACGCGGCCGGTCGTGTCCGGGATAATGGGGCCCGAGCCGTGGCATCGCCCTCCCGTGGGATCGCCCTCCCGTGGGGTCCCCTTGTCACAAGGATACGCAGCTCACCGAAAGAAAAAACAAAAAACAAAAAACAAAAAAAAAAAGGTTGCGGAGCTCCCTTTGCAGCCCCCACCCCCCACCCCTGGAAAAGCCTGCCTGCGGCCCTTGCATACCTTTCCACTATGCTGGCCAGGAAGAGAAAGGGCCGACCCCCTTTGGATCTGCTGCTCCACAACTCCCCACCTCAGTTGAGGGTCACCCACTTGAAGGCGGTACTTATCCATTTTATCAGCGTCACGTGGGCCTTCCCTGGAGCCTGATGTTTTGGGGGGCTGGGGGCCATCAGTTTTTTCCCTCCGGTTCCTAAGGGTCCAGCCTGGAGCTGCAGAGGCTGGGTGGCAGCTGTCCCCCGCCCTCCCGTGGGGCCACTTCCTCTTCTGACATGCGGGGCTTTCAGGCGTGCAGAGGGGGGGAGCACCGGGTCAGGCAGGTGTGACGTTCTCCGTTCTCCGCGTAGCCTCTTGGGCAACCGCTCACTTCATAGCCACTCTTTGCAATTACTACATTTGCTCCAGGGAACTGAGGCTAGATGGCCCGACCGTGGGCTCAAATCGGACTGGACTTCTCCCACCCGAGGGGCTCAAGGCACTGATAAGGAAGGGAGGCAAGGGCTGAGGGAGCCATAGTTTAGACACTTAGACCTTCCTGCTGACCCTTTGAAAAGATCAGGAAAGCCAGTAATCTATATACTTCCAAAGGAGGTTGTGCCTCAGCTGAGAACAATACATGATGAGCTTAAAACCCAGGCTGAAAGCTGGCTGTCAGGAGGAAAGCAGAAGTCCTGGGCACTGGGAGCAGGGTGGTTAAACAAATCACTTTGCACGACGAAAACAATGAATCTGGGACAATTTACAGCACTAGAACTTAAGTTGTACGCGGAAGTCTCTCAAGTAGCTCCAGAGTTATTATCAGGTGTTTGTTGTTTCTTCCCCTGCGAAAACAAGTAACTTATTTCCCTGGGCCGTTCCGCTGAGGGAAACCATAAAACACACATTCTGATTTGATCACTGATCAAGTCACAAAATTAAACGACTGTTGGTGGTAGAAAATACACTTTCAGTACCTGAATTGGAGCCAGATAGGCCTCTCTCGATGTGCATGTACCCAGGGAACTGGTGATGGGACAAACCGCCCTTTAAACGGGACCATCCTTTACCAGCACATTAGTGCGTGTCCCGCTGCATGAACGGGGCCCACGCGTGGCTCCCACCTTTGGTGACGAGGCAGGTGTGGAGTCCGACCCAACTGCTGACACGGCCTTGCTTTAGTCACATACAAAACCCCGTTCCTTGATGGATTCTGAACACAGAAGCATCTTTTCACACATGGCACCTGTAATCTTGGCTTAATCCCACATACATGTCTAAAACGTGCCACAGTATTCCACACGGCGAGATAAAACCCTTATAATTAATCGTTGCCATGGAGTGCCCTTTAAAATCTGTCATGTCTTCTATGAGCAGCTTTTTAGTAAGCAGTATGTATGCTATATTTAAGATATCCAGTATATGCCAAATATAGTGTATTTAAGGTGGGTACTAGCTGCTGGGAAGGCTTAGAAATTCATGACACAGGACAATTTTGTTAATACTCTGATGTCGTTTAGGTATTTTGGGATCCACTCTATAAGTTAACTAGTAAACCTAGATTGGAAACCTAGGCATCAAGTGACCATATTCAATATCAAATCCAGTAAACATCTCATTTCCCAGAAGTGTTCCACTCTCTCCTTCCTTGGCCGACTCCTGAGTCTCAGATGTCCTGTACTCTCAGCCTCCGAGACCCCGGCTTATGAAAGTACCTATAAGTGACACTTCCCTTCCTTGGAAGAGCCTCTACCATATTTTCTGCGTATAATAAACAATGGCACTGTTTTATTATATGGGCCTTTTCCAATACCCCTTTAAAACCACAGGGTGGGTGAGGGGCACCTGGGTGGCTCAGTCAGTTAAGCATCCGACTTCCGCTCAGGTCATGAGCTCATGGGTTCGTGGGTTTGAGTCCCACATTGGGCTCTGTGCTGACAGTTCAGAGCCTGGAGCCTGCTTTGGAGTCTGTGTCTCTCTCTCCCTGCCCCTCCCTCTCTCTCTCTCTCTCTCTCTCTCTCTCTCTCTCTCTCTCTCTCAAAAATAAATAAACATTAAAAAAATTAAAACCACAGGGTCCAGCATAAAGGGCTGCCATACAGAAGGTGCTTGATAAATCATCACTGAATGAATGAATGAGTGAATGTATGAATAACATATTTTCATCATCTTCATTCTGACTTTTTTAAAGGATATGCCATAAATAAAATTGTCTTCAAAAGTATACTTATTAAGTATGCTTTTCTACTTTTCTGCCCATCCATTTTTTAATGGCACATAGTTAAACAATTCTAGTTATGATATCAAGCCACATCAATTCACTTCTGATCTTGGTTGACTTTTTTCAGACACACAGTTTGAAGTAAAAGCAAAAATAATGGGGAAAAGCGAACGGATCTTATTTTGTTTTCCTCTTTTTCAGTAACATGTAGCAGTTCCTTGAAATTTGGAAAAGTTGGTAGTAAGCACCTATTAAATGCAGACACTCTATTTTCTGTTACGTGTGATGATGCCATGACACTCTTATTGTTCAAGAAATTTCCTTTGGACTTTTAATGGTAAGAAACGTGGAGCCCGAGATGACTGTTTTTCATTTCTTCAAGACAAGGGTTCAGCTGGTATTGGGGAAACAATCTCTGTTTGTTCCTGTCTGCTCAGGAGGACTGTTTCTAATTGATCTGGCATGGAATTTAGTGGGAGATGTGTATGTAGCAACCGAAGTGCAGAGTCCGTATGCTTTGTAAAGGGATAACCATATGGGCCTTATTTGAAACATTTGAGGATTTTCGACATTAACCTGGGTTAAATTGAGCTATAAATTCAACTCAAATGTATACCTCCTGACAAATTCATCATCACTTTGGATACATCCAATCCCTGCTCCCCTCAGATTAATAAAGATGATGACCGCTTATCACAAATGCGGAGGTTCGATGTGATAAAGTACCATAATGTTGTACTTTGCACTGTTTAAATGCAAATTGCCCATATTAGGCAGACATTCCTACTGTTATCACTTCCAGTAGAATGGAAATGCTTAAAAATGATCTCTGGGTGACGAAAAAGATATACAGTCAAACCTATTTCCTCTTACGCTATTTTCAAGTACACTTCGCTATCATCATGAAGATTTAATTAAGCAAGCGCTGCTGTGCTAAAAAGCAAAGCGGCTGGAAGTTACCACTTACGGAAACATATTCAGGACTTCTACAAAATACTTTGTTTGCTATTCTTCATGTAGGCATCTGAGCAGTCACTGGAGGTTAAAAACACAACAGAATTCTAGAGCTTCCCTCTCCTATTTTTGAATACCAAATTTCGAGCTTACACTCTGTTACAGATAATAGTACTAAGTTCTGGATGTTGATGGTCCTTCCCTCGCAGCTTTAAATTGCCTTGAAAAAGATACAGTTTCTTTAATTAAAAAAGCTGCACAGAACTAATCCCTCTAGCTGAAAAAAGAAAAGTTTTAAGCAATCTCTTTCTGCTCTGAGAGAGAAAGGCAGACAATACCATAACAGATCAGAAACATAGGCTATAGCGTGCAGCCAGGAGCACAGCAGGGAACTGAATACTGCTCTGACTGTGTCATTTTTTAATCCCCCAACCCAGTTTTCCCCGTCTGACCTCATGCTGAGATGAAGTTATCACAGAAGACAGCTTTACTCTCACCAATGAATCCACCCCTGGATCTGTATTATCCTTAGCAGATCAAAACACCGCTTTCATCAAATAGCATTATCTGCATAAAACGCATGCAATTGCCCGATAATTTCACCCAAACTATGCTATTCATTTAAAGGACAAGAAGAGAAATGTAATTCATTCCTTTTGGGGGGTGGCAGAGGAGAGTGAGACCCCGGGGAGCGGCAGGGGCTGGAGGAGCTCACTTACCCCCTTCACTCATGGGAACTTTTCTGTTTTTAACACAAAATCCCAAGAAGGGGTCCATTTAAAAGTCCCCGGCTCCTGCGCTTTAAGATTAATTGTTGGAGCGATCTGGTGCAGTTTGAGTGACAAAAGTGTAAGTTGGGTAGAAAACTGGCAGTGAGAAATGACAAAGCTTGCTGATGTCATTAGCAATGCTTCCCTGAACCCCAATAAAAACATCATATCCAGTAAAATTGGAGAAGCATAAGAATTAGCTGAACAATTGGAAGAAGTTTAACACAATGTTGTGTGTGTGTGTGGGGGGGCGGGGGGGGGGGGCGGGGGGAGGGTTCTTTCTGGAAGATCTTTCTATGCATCATGCAAAGTCCGGATCCTTACATTGGGAAGACAAAGGAGTATTCTGCAGTTTTGAGTCGATATTTTGAAGAATAATATGTTGAGACTCTTAGGAGTAAAGACTAGCTTTTTTTTTTTTTTTTTTGGTTTAGAAAATACTTAGCCTCCTTCAGATTCTCTTTCCTATTTTTACATTTAAACAGTGTTCTCATTTGCATTGTAGACTGTATAAAAAGTCATAATGGGCTTCTCTTTAATGGATCCTCACTCTTTATTGAATGACATCAGTTGTTTTGCTCAAGGTGTCATGATTGGTTAGAGCAATCATACAAAACCATTTATGTCAAGTAAATGGAATTGCTAAGAAGTACGAAAACTCTGCCGTGGGTGTGGGTGACCTATTAGGTGCACGTTAATATCGTCGTAAGGTGCATTACTCACCATAATTTTAATGATTTAGCTTGAAAATGTAAATCATCTGCTAGGTCCTATCTGAATTTACTCTGTAAATTGACCCTGTAAGAAATCCAGCTTAATCCCTACCTTCCATCACCCAGACAACACCCATACACAAAACTGTGTAAGACAAACAATCAGACCTGCTTGAAAAAAGAACGATATTAACATGCTTCCAATCGGGGGCTAGGAATACTTCTGGGAGTCCATGAGACAGGTGAAGGGGCAAGAATTTTCCCTTGAAAGAAAGACACAGGCACGGCAAGAAATTAATCATGGCACTATTATTTGTCATCATTGGCATTTTAATTACATGTACGTATTCTCTAAAGCATTTAAGTATAATTAATAAATAGGTATTTTTTTTTCCATACCGACTTCCTGAAACTATATCTCAATACCGAAGCGCTCTGAGGCTAAAAGTCTATGAGGATCTATGGTCTGCTCAGTAGTAAAGTTCAAGTTCCTGTTTCCAAAATATAGCTTCATGACATACAAATTATCTTAAATGTAATGTGATTAAGCATTAAACTATGGCATTTCCTTGAATTTAATGACAGTACTATTTTCATGTCAAACTTGATTACAAGAACCAGCTTTCAGAGGGAACTGTTTAAAATCCCAAATCATTAACAGATCATTTAGGGTTCAGGCGAACAAAACCTCTTGTCTGTGAAATATCAACTAAACACATGTAAGCAGAGAGGTGAGTTTCACATTTTGCCTACACGAGCGTGCGTGCGTGTGTGTGTGTCTGTGTGTGTGTGTGTGACTGATTGTAGAAGTCATATTTCTGTCTGAAAATGCCAGGAGAGAAAAGCTGTTTCCATCATCGACGATGCGACTCTCAACACACACATTGATGACGCAGTTCATGTTCAGAGATTATTTTCTCAAAATAACAGGGTGTCTGTCATGGACCACTTGAAATGGTCCCAGTTGAAATGGAGATAGTGGGACACATGAGTTCCTTAAGACGTCAGGAAATTTAAATGCACAATGGATTTTGGTATTTTGTCTCTATCTTTGTTTTCACTCCAACTCTGTTTGATTCAAAACTGATTTTCCTAAGAGGCTAAAATTGGATCATTCACAAATCCAGATTTTACAAGTAAATTAGATCAACCTCACATGAGTTTGTATTTGGAAGGCTAAGCGATCATCTCCATGGACTTGGAAATGTTTATCTGTTTATATGTTTGTTTTAAAGATGACATGTGAAATACACTACTCAGAGTTTGAGCTTCCTAAGTTGGGCAGGCAAAGGTATTTTTAGCACCATTTTAGGTTTTCTCTTGGCTGAAACTTCAGTGTGCGTGGCTCACACTACATCACAACAGCAAACCCTGCTTTGATAAAGCCCTAAGAGAGGAGAACTGTAGATGAAGGCCATGAAATGGTGACAGGACTCAGATCGGGATAAGCAAGTTCTGGCAGGACATTATGATCTGAGTTTTCATCTCCCTGAGGAAGATGTAGCTCTGGGTTTTCTTTGGTTTAGGGAGAATGTAAGAAGCCAGGCTTCTCTCATGCAGACTGGGAGAGGAGTCCCGGCTGGGCAGAGGGACCATCCGAATTTCTCCCTCTGTTTACCTAACAATTTTTTTCCTAGCCCTCGCCTCCAAATCCACCACTTTTAATCCATAAAATCTATGAAAGGCCAGGATGTACCTTCCCCTCTTTTATCCTTGGGTAAGATATCTAGGAGAAAACAGAAAAAAAAAAAAAAAAAAGTAGGCCATGAGAAGATTATAAGCTAAGAGTCTATAAAGAGGGAGGAAATTGGCAGAGAGAGAATCTGAGTTAGGGGAGAAGAAGGGAGAACCAGCTTAAACTGAAGATAAACTACAAGGATGCCGGAAGGAAGAGAGAGTGTGTGTGAGATTTGTAGGTTAGAGTCCTGGTTTAATGGAGTTCTGCGTTCACCTTTGGTCTATTTATACTGATGAGCGAGTACTGGCAACTTGCCTCAAGAGTTTAGAGTGTTACTTAGAGGCAATATTTAAATCAGGCCTAGGAAAGAGTAATATTTATTTTCTCCTTTAAAAAATTTTTAGTGTTTATTTATTTTTGAGGGGGTGGGGAAGGCAGAGAGAGAGGGAGACACAGAATCCGAAGCAGGCTCCAGGCTCTGAGCTGTCAGCACGGAGCCCAGTGTGGGGCTTGAACTCATGGACTGCAAGATCGTGACCTGAGCTGAAGTCGGATACTCAACCAACTGAGCCACCCAGGTGCCCCAGTAATATTTATTTTCAAACTCCCTAGAAGTTCACCTTTATCATATTTTGAAGAATATTTTGATAATAAAGAGGTTCTACAGTAAAATGTGAATATTATCTTGATAATAAGCAGGTGACAAAATCTATGGTAATCCTAGATCAACATTGTTCTAATTATGACCTTTAGACCACCTGTATCAGAATCACCTGGGGGTTCTTAATAAAATATACATTCCTGGGTCCTACCTCAGCTCTACGGAATCAGAATCTGCAAGGATGCAACCAATAAATTAGCATTTTTAACAAGCCTTCCAGAGTATTCCTATTCACCAGGAAGCTTGAGAAGTATTGCCCTGGGCTAAGTATTTTGCATGAAGCGAACACATATTTCAGTTTTTATCATAAGCCTATTGAAGAGAGGCTGTTGCACATAAATGTAGTAGAATTATATTCAAAGGTGACACATTCCCATTTAAGGAAGAAACCAAAATTCACAAAATTAAGGGAGTGAGAATATCTGCATGAAGAAATTCCAGCTGAAAATTCAGTGACACTTCAAAATTAGATCTTGAATCCTTCTTTCTAACAGTAGTAAAATCAATAAGTTGCAAATTCAAATAGAATTTTCAATTCTCTTCTGTCGTTGGATTATTGGGTACAATTTTTTGCTGACTACATTGTTCAATAGCATATGTATGAGTGCAGAAATATAGATTTTGAGTGAAACTTTAAGTATGTATTAGTTCCATTTATTACCGGAAATTAAAGAATTCTTTGTGTGATATGGTATAAGAACTGATTCAACATGTGTAACTTGTAACAGAAATATATGTATACACATATATATATATACACATATACATATATACATATATATACGTGTATATATACATGTACACACACACACACACACACATACATACGTATGTGTGTGTGTTTGCTTGTTTATTTATTTATTTATTTATTTATTTATTTATTAAGAGCTGGTAGAACAACATCACCAAGATGATGGCACAGGTAGTTCCTGACTTCACTCTCCCTCACAAGAATAACTAACAACACTGAGTTAATTCACTGAGTGAATTCTAGAACATGGAGGCAGAGGGGTGAGGCTAAGTCCATCTAATAAGCTCAACCAGAGAACCTAGGAAACCATGGAGCCCATTGTTCAGCCTCATTTGGGTAGGAAACCCAGAAGTGCTATCCAACTGTTCTCAGCCAGTAGCACATTCCCATACCCTTCCTTCTCAGAGCTCACACGGTTCCTTGCCCCCAAACAGACCATAATAGCAGGCCCCACCTGCCCACGGGTATTACTAGCAGACACACCTAGAATCTAAAACTAAGCTGACTGCTTTGTCTCTTTCAAAGCAAAGAGTCTGGAAGAGGAGCCCCATTACGCAAATGTGCAGGTAACCAATGTAAGGAATCAAAGATCATGAAAAATCAGGCACATATGACACCACCAAAGGAAGCCAGTAAGGCTCCAATAATTAACCCTAAAGAAATGGAGACCAATGCATGTCAGACAAAGAACTCAGAATAATCATCTCAAGGAAATTCAGTGAATTATAAGGAAACACAGAGAGACAACTAAACGATATTAGGAAAACAATGCGTGAACAAAATGAAAAGTTCAACAAGGAAAGAGCAACCATCTGAAACACACACACACACACACACACACACACACACACACACACATACCCCACACACAAAGAAATCCTAAAGTTGAAAAATATATTAACTGAACTGAAGAATTCAACAGAGAGTTTCAAAGGTAGACTCGACCATGCAGAAGAAAGAATCAGCGACCTGGAGGACAGGACATTAGAAATTACCCAGGCAGAGGAGCAAAATTAGAAAAAAAATGAAAAAGAGTGAAGAAAGCTTATGGATCATGGGACACAACGGAGAGGTACAATATTCACATAATGGGAATTCCAGAAGAAGAAGAGAAAGGGATAGAAAGTATATTTAAAGCAATAATGGCTGAGATGTTTTTCAACCTAGGGAGAGAAATTGACATCCAGACCCATGAAGCTCAAAAGACCCCAAATAGTTTGAACACAAATAGGGCTACACTGAGACATATTATACTTAAATTGTCAAAGCTCAAAGACAAAGAAAGAATGTTAAGAGCAGCAAGAAAAAAGAGAAAATTGATGTACAGGGAGACCCCATAAATCTACTGATGGATTTCTAAACAGAAACTTTTCAGTCTAGGAGAGAATGGGATGAAATATTCAAAATATTGAAATAAATTAAAAGTCAGCCAAGAATTGTATACCTGACAAAGCTGTCCTTCAGAAACAAACAAGGGATGAAGACTTTCCGGAACAAACAAAAGCTGAGGAAGTTCATTATCACCAGATGTGCCTTACAGGAAATGCTAAAGAAACTTCTTTGAGTGGAAGTAAGAGAATGCTTTAATTAACATCATAAAACCACAAAAAGGTAGCATAAATCTCCCAGGTATTGATAAATATATAGTCATAATAGATTGTGCAACATGGTAATTAATGGTGGTGCATAAATCACTTAGTATACTAGTTTAAAAGTTAAAAAAGAATGTAATACAATAATTATAATGACAATAATCTGTTATTAGTTATACAATAATAAAAAAAAATAACATGTGAACTGTAACACAAATAACCTAAAATGTGAAGAAGAGAAGAAGTAAAAGTGTGACTATTGATGTGAAGTTGTTATCAAAGTAGGACGTTACAAGTTCAAGATTTTTATGTAGGCCTCATGGTAACCACAAGGGAAAATCATATAGTTATTATACAAAAAGACACAATAAAGAAGTCAAAGCATACTGACAATAAAAGATCAAAACACAGGGGAGCCTGGGTGGCTCAGTTGGTTAAGCGTCCGACTTCAGCTCAGGTCACGATCTCACGGTCCGTGAGTTCGAGCCCCGCGTCGGGCTCTGGGCTGATGGCTCAGAGCCTGGAGACTGCTTCCGATTCTGTGTCTCCCTCTCTCTCTGCCCCTCCCCCGTTCATGCTCTGTCTCTCTCTGTCTCAAAAATAAATAAACGTTAAAAAAAAAAATTAAAAAAAAAAAGATCAAAACACACAAAAAAGACAGCAGGATAATAAGGAACAATGAATCTACACCACAACCAGAAAACAATGAACAAAATCGCAATAGTAAGTCTTCACCTATCAATCAGTACTTTAACCACAAATGGATTAAATTTTACAATTAGGAGACACAGAATGGATAAAAAACAAAACAAAACAAACAAAGAAACACCAAAAGAACAAGATATGCTATCCACAAGATACTTTAGCCTTAAAGACACATAGACTTAGAGTGAAGGTGTGGAAAAAAGACACTTCAAGCAAATGGCAACAAACAACACCAAAAAAAGTGGTGTTAGCCATACTTTTATCAGACAAAAACAGACAAAATACACTTTAAAAGTGGGAAAGACAGACAACGAAGGTCATTATACAATGATAAATGATGTCAAGAAGATATAAGAATTATAAATATTTATGTGCCCAACATTGGAGCAAGGTGTCAAAGGTACAGACTTCCAGAGAGTAGGACAAATAAGGACTACAGATGGATACACACAATGGCCACGGCTAACAGTGCTGCACGATATATGGGAATCATAACAGTCCTCATCACGAGGGGAAAAAAAAATTCCCTTTTTCCTTTTTTTTTCTTTTTCTGCTATCTACATTAGAAGATGAATGTTACTAAACATATTGTGGTAATCCTTTTATAATATATGCACATAAAATCAAGCCATGCTATATACCTTACAGTCACACAGTGATATACAGGGGGTATTTCTCCGCAAAACTGGGGGAAAAGAATATAAGAGCTTCATTTGGAAGCTATGCATTTAAAAGCCAGCATCCCGTACTCTTTCTAGGATAGTTTTCAGAAGTGTGGCTCACATTAAAGGCCCTTAAGTTTTAAAGAATATCATTATTTCTACCCGGCCAGCATCTCTGAAGGAGGTGACTTTTAACAAAGTGCATTAATATACAAAGGATATGATCTTGTTTTCCCTTACGTTACAAATTTAAAGTCCTTATTACAAATAGTGGGGAGGGGTGCCTGGGTGGCTCAGTCCGTTAAGCGTCCCACTTCAGCTCAGGTCATGATCTCGCTGTTTGTGGGTTCAAGCCCCACGTCAGGCTCTGTGCTGACAGCTCAGAGCCTGGAGCCTGTTTCAGATTCTGTGTCTCCCCGTCTCTCTCCCCCTCCTATGCTCATGCTCTGTCTCTCTCTGTCTCTCAATAATAAATAGATGTTAAAATAAAAAAAAATAGTGGGGAAAACATTAAAAATAAGTCTTTTTTTATTGTCTTTATTCAAATTATCACTAGTATACCTGGTCCCCTCTTCCTCTGCCTCCTGACTCAATGAGCCTGCACGTATTCAGACAATGGGGTCAGCGTGTAACTTCCATTATCTCACATAATCCACAGAGCAACTTCAAAACTAGTTACTAGTATTTCTCTCATTTTAGAGATGAGTAAGTTGAATAGTAAGCAATTTGTCCAATGTACACAGAAGAGCCAGGATTAATGAGCCTGATCCCAGACCCCAAAGACTTAACAATGACACCTGTTTCCTCTTTATCGGAAAGAGAAATAGAATCAGTTCTGATTATAAGTTAGTTTACCTTTTGTACATAAACACAAAATCATATACGAAAAGGAGTACAAACTTGAGCTTAAGAAAAGAGAATTACCTCTTTAAAAAAAACTGAACATGACACGAATGAGAATTCCATATAGGTAACCTCTTTTTTGTTGCTTGAATATGTTTTTGAGAAAAGTTAGTTATTTTACAGTGTGAAAAAAAAATTGAACTTGACAAATCTTTAGGTCTGTACAGATTTGAAATAAAATTGCCCCAAATAGAGCAGATTTCACACATCCTTTGTCTATCTCTCTAAACAAAATTACCGTACCCATCAGCACGTATTTTTAAATGATGGCTTGAGGCTAAAGTTGCAAAAGATTTCAGTTCTAGAATGATGGTTCTCTCTCCAATCATCTATGCAGGGTAGAGTGAAATCACTGTTTTAAGGACTGGATATAGTTTGGGGATGATAAATATTTGTGACTCCGAGAAGACATTTTCAGGAAGGCTGTCACTGTTCCAACGGCCTTTAGCGTGCAGAAGTTCGTAATCCTCTTTAAAGGACAGGAAAGTTAAGCAGAGTGAATTGTAAGCTTGCTGCTCCTTGAAATTACAAATCATTGAAAAACTGTCCATGAGAACACCTTAGGGAGTAAATGTGGATAACAGTGGTTCATATGTGGTTGCAAAACAATAATGAACCTGTCTAATCAATTGTTCTGAATAGCAATAGATCATCACAGTGCAAAGAAAAACACACATCCTTATTGACCCCTTGTGCATTTTGTTAGTTTCCATTCTTGTGACTCTGAATGGTCTCCTTTTATATTTAATCATGCAGTAACAGATTAACCCTAAAATTATTACCCATAGCTCTTCCTAAAGGCGGGATTTAATGTAAATAACTGAAACTGGAGTAGAAAATGAGCGCGGTATCTTTGCTCCTTTATGGATATAATGTCTCATGATGGGAGAGTTATGTTAGAAAGGACTTAGTAAAACAACCCACATATAAATTGGAAGAAGTGCGTCATGGCCTGATCTCACTTCACTGATTTTGATGATCTTCATAAGGGATGTGCATTAGTACCGAATAACATATTTTGCAGTAATCTGCAATGACCGATAAATTATTATATTGGTTGTACTGGGCGCATTAGTTTTACACGTATGGATATGCCATATGTGAAGAATTAAATCGTAGAAAGTAATTCCTTTGTCTGCTCCTCAATCCGCCACCACCTTTAGATTTTATATGTATGTCAACACATGCATGAAACAGAGAGTTGGTGAAAGGATTAGACCAGTTTACGAAGATGACCATGGCCAAAAATCCACTGTCAAATAACAATTTCAAGGGTTCATTATTAATATCTTTAATTTACTAAGCAGTCATTCTTCCATTCAAGTCACGTAGTAAAACCCGAAATAAAGCATTTTAGTTATAGGGTTGATGTGATTATTGGTACGACGTGACGCTATGGTCTTCCAGCTTTGTCTTAAACATTTATTTACTACCATCTGCACAGACCTAAAGACACAAAACAAAGCACGGAAGATTGATAAACTGGTTCTCTCCTCTTGTGATGATATATTATGTTGAGCCCTCCGTGCTCGTTCAACAACTACTTCTTTTAATTAGTGATGAAAATGTGCCACCTGAGTGAGTTTAGTGTCTTGAACTAGGGATGTACGCTTCTCAAAAAGTGGCCTACATAGCATTTGATATGAAGCCTTAATTTATTACACTATTACTCAAACACCTGGTATGACATTTTGGTGACAGTTAACGCCGTATGGCTGAGTATTAATCAGTTATAAAAAGAAGTACGATCTGTATGTCTGTGACTTTGATCCATTTAATCTTACTAGTATTGATCTTCTGTGGGCTATCTTTTTTGATATCAAATTTTGGTGAGAATAAATACCACTACAGGAATTTTTTCATGTTTATTTTAGAAAGTGTTTTGCAGTTGAGTAGTTGAATTCAGTTAAATTTTTATATAGAAGTGCCATCATTTCTTTCATTTTGGTAACTAAAGTGTCCTCAAATATAACAATCTGGATTTTGATTAAATTGCATATTATTTTTGTAAATATGACTTCTCAGACCACTGTTTCTTTCTGTAGTATATTTAAGAAAAAAATTTCTTTGCTTAAACTTAGAAAAACACAATCTGATTGGAGTGGTGAACTATTCCGATTGTGGCTTTATTTCCTTGCAATATTATAGCTAGATTAGAAACTTTACCACAGGACCATTAGTAGCTAATTCAATATAAAGTTGAATATTTGCAGATACCCGCAAATATACACATATATCCATTAGTGTGTATCTATCTGTGTGTATAGATAGATAAATGTGTTTATATTTATACCTATATTTCTAGCACAATTTTATAGTAAACCTTTGTTCTTAAATAAACGAAGCTAGCCCAGTCTCTTGCACATAATCTCTTAAGGAAGATGCTTTAAAAATGCTACAATTGAGAATTTACCTTCTTTTTCTTTAGTATTTTCTTAACACATGTTTGCATCTATAAAAGAATCAGCACAAAATAGAAATTTTCAATCTGGTTTCTTTATAGATTTCAATCGTGAAAATAATTTTCTCAGCAAATATAAAGTATAACACCAACATTTATGTGCAATCACTCACCGATTACCCTTTTCCAGTTATCTATTCTTTTATACTTATAGCTTTTAATTCTGGTGTTTTTCTAATGGATGATGTACTATACTCTCTCAAACAAGATGGTTCTGCTGATGTGTGTGATAATTTCAGTACTCTATTTTGCAATCATTTGATCATATACAATATTACACTTAAAATTTAGATTCTTTTTCATTTAAGAAGCAAGAATTCTGAAGTGAATTATGATGAATATTTGACAACACAGATTCGTGGGGCTCTAAACATACTTATGTCCACGTTGGCCTTTTCTTTGCATCATACATTATGGAATATAAATAGATTTCCACATTTGTAACATAAATATCCTAAGCTCAAATTACTTAACTTTAACAAAATGTATCCACTGATAACTGCTTTGCTTGACAATTTAACTTAGTAATATTTTTTTCATATGGTATTTATTATGCCGAACTCAAAATGACTGATAGTTATCTACTTTGTGAAATGCCGGCTCTCTGTCATCTGGGAATATGATCCTTATTTTCATGCTTTCCACATGCTTTGTTGCCACAGAACTTTCTGGGTAACCTCAAATTAAGGCATTTTCCTCCCTTATGACCTGTTGCAATTTTTTTTGTAATGTGAATAATTGTGATGACAGAGTTAATTTGTATATGAAAATATGAGGGAAAAAGTCATTACACTTAATTCAAATTAATTGTTAATCTTGTGACCTGGATAGTGAGAGCTAATGACTTCTATAATGTCAAATCAAAGCTAATTTCTTGAGTTGATCTTTTGAGTTTTTCAAAGGTTTTATATAGTGTGAGAGATGGGTTGAAAAGTAACTATTGTTACTTAATGGTAAATTTAGAAGAATAAAATATTTGATTCTAGGTATATATATATATATATATACTTTAAATCCAAATATTCTCACATTTACTAAATATATTATTTTTGTTATACCACAGTGTAATGTCTCACATTGGATACACAGAAGGAGAAAAATAAGTTAATGTTGAATTGTCCTCATTAAAGAAAACCTGAATCTCAACAGGCAGAAGGGAACAAATTAAAGGGATATTGCCGGAAGCCAAGCTATCCAACCAGCCCGACGGCAGGGCCCAGGCGGTGGATGGATCGGGACTGCACGGCGGCCCATCGGAAGTGAAGCTTCTTGTACTCCTGCTTTCAGTAATTTGGCCTTAGCGTTGGTCGGGGCAGCCCCCCTACCAATGAAAGCACCTGGGGAATTGTCAGCTGGGGAATTGCCCACGACGGTCCTCCCGGGAAAAGAACCATCGGAGAAAGAAATAAGATTCCGCAGCGAAATTATGTGGCCCTACATCCAGCCCTTGCCACCCCCTATAAAGACTCCTCTACCTAAAGGAAGGATAGCCCCATATATTTCCCAGCCAAGGATGGGACAAATGGGTTCAAAATCCCCACTCTGGCAACAAAGGAATGTATCTATGGATACAACTTACTCCAACCCCTAGGCCCACTTGGCCCCCCGGGAGGCATCCCAGATGATGATTGGACCTGGTGGGTTAAGGTACAGAATGGTTCATTAGTTCCTAGGTATACATTGTCTCTCTGGGAACGCATAAGGCGTGGGTTCCCAGGGCTCTCTTGGCTCCCTCCCAGCATCCCACCCCAAAGCGAATACTTTTGTTCCTGATACCACAAATTGTTCAAAGAAACAACTAAGAAGTCATGTCCCTATAAACGTTCCACTTGAGGTGTTGAGAGCTAGATGACCTTTCATGAAATAGCGAAGCAAACGCTTTATAAACTATAAGTAAAGGTAGATACATAATGAAAGTAGCATGAAGAAATTAATCAATAAGCAAAAGGCAGGAGGGAACGTTACAAAGAAATAACCATGAGGCTTCTTAATGGGTGATTACACAAAGGAACATTTTTAGAATTAGGTAAGGCCGAGAAACATCGATGACACACGCGACAAGGAAATGGCTAACAAATATAATGCCACGTTTGCCACAATAAAGGGGCCAGTCGAACCCACTGCTATTGTCTGTGTCCATTTGTTATTTTCACTGAGGCCGTTCATCCTTCGGGAACTCCTGGACCCACTGGGGTTGGACCTCGGCAGGATATTAAAGATGTTGAAAAAAAAGCAAGTACATCAAAACTCAAATTTTGTTAATAGCTCTTCTGCTAATACCATAACAGTAGTCAGTACTGAAAAATGTCTACATAGAAGTAAAAGAATAAATAGATAACAATCATTATAATAGGGAAATTAATTAACATAAAAAATGGGGCATTTGAAAGTTTTTCTACAGATTTAACTCAACGGTACTTTTGACCTAAATGAAAAACTAAGTAAAGTGTTATTAATAATACAACTTGGTAATGTGGACTAACGAACTCTATTATAAAACATTACTGTAATACTAAACAAACCTATAATTCTTCATACTATATGTTATTGGTTTCGAGTTACCATAATATATAAGCGTGTGTGTATATATATATATATATATACACGCATATATATATACATACGTATGTATATATATATATATATATATACATACGTATGTGTGTGTGTGTGTATATATATATATATATATATATACATACATATAAACTTTCTGCTTAAAGCTGCTTAAACTTTCTAAAAACAAATTAATTTTATTTCACCTAGGGCAAATATTCATTTAATAACTTATAGTTGATTTATTTATTATACATATCCTGTGTACTTTATATTCAATTTTCTTACTATTTAAGTTTGGTCACAGTAAGATATACTGTAGCAAAAGAAAACTCAGAAAAAACAAGAGTATTGCAGGTCTTTTTTTTTCCTGTCCAAAGTTAATATGCTTCTCTGAATATTCTCTGAATATTTGCATGCTCTCTAGACTATGTGATATTTAAAACAAAATTTCAGAAGCACTGCTTACTTGATGACTTCGTTTTTGAAAAAGAGTATTCCAGTAAACTTTGTCCTGCTTCTAGAGAACAGAGCTCCTTTTTAAAATGCAGTGAATAGTTTCAGCATGATCTTTTCCTTTATGTTTTATTTAAAATGTTAATGGAGTAAATCCACAATTCACATAATTTATTTTGAAACACTTTTGTTCAGAATAATGCATTGTAAGAACAGTGATATACAGGCAAGTTCCCTTAAAGAACATGCATCACTTCAGTCCCCTTTTGAAGCATATTGCAAATGCCCTCTAACAGGGCACAGCAACATTACATAAATCATCTTATATGAAAAATTAACATGACATCAAATATTTATAAATATTAATGTGTATGTTAATATAACCAAAGCTGTAACAAACAATCATAACCTTGCCAAGTTTCCTAGGACAGGCGCCGCTGATAATGATATCCATTATCTCTGGAGGAACGCACAATTATGAAAGTTATACACAGGATGCTATGTTCTTAGCTGCTTTTAAATTTATCCATTAAATGTCTACCTTCTATATAATATTAACCCTTTGGGCACACATTCTTCCGAAACAGAAAGGCAGTTCATGTGGGTGAATATTTTTGAAATCCTTTTTATTTAATCATTTACCTGGAAAGTCTCTGCTTTTGCATATGATTTTTTGCATAAGTGCAGTATACGGTATCCTACAACCAAATTCACTTGGATTGATCTCATTAACACATGCATTGAAACGTGTGTATTCTGTGCCTTGTTTAAGAAAGGTATCCTTTGTAAAGATGGATTGGAATTGTAGTATGCTAGGTCTACTCTGCCCAGGAAAGCTCTTTCCAAGTGTCTGTGTGGAGAATGTGGTGCCCGTGCTTAGTTCTTGGTCTTGCCTGCGCCCAGGGGTGTCCAGTCCTCAGGTAGAGCTTTTGACCAGACCTTGTGGATCATGGGCACGGTCGGTGAGGCACAGTTTTGCTTGGGGTTCTTCTTCAGATTCAACCCTGAGCGGGTCTGGTTAATTTAGTCCACGGACATTAAAACACTGTGATTTCAGGTGAAAGGGGAAAAGACCACCATTTGATAGATGTGCATGTGGTACAGTCTCAGCCAACAGATTTTCAGATTGCAACGGATCTTCTAGCAAGAAGATAGCTTTATTTTAGGACAAACATACTTTTGGATTGAAAGTGTTTTGCTTCCATGAAGGAGACCTCAGTAAGAAGCCTCCTGAATCCACCTGTCTAAACCTGAGCCCAAGCTGGTGTGGTCTTCATTTTAAAGCACCTGTCTTCTATTTCCAGTCTGATGCCTTGGTATTATAAATAGATTTTTTTTTTTTTTTTTTGTGGTGTTGGACTCTAGAGAGAATCTGCTCAATGTCACTTACGGTGGGGATGAGTTTAGCCATGGGTGTGCTGGAGAAGTGTGAACGATGTTTTCATTTTACAGTTTTCAATCTGGCTCCTGGGTCTAGGGTTGAGGCTGGGGCATTTTTACTCTAGATAACAATGCTGACTGAATCTATTTAACTTTCTGAAAAGCTAAATATGGAATGAGTAATGTTTCAAGTGGTCCAAAATGTCACTCAAAATTATCTTATGATTAGAGATGCATTTTATGGTAAATCTTTGAAAATATAATTGACTTCAGATGGTATGTGAAGCCTAATACAGACTTCAGTCCTAGTTATTTTAATCAGATAAGCGATCGATGTTCAGCTGGTATCATTCTTAAATGGGTCAGAATTTTGAATGAGATGCAAAGAAAAGGGGTGAATTTGCAGAGTAGATGTTACTTTGTCACTAATTAAAAATTTCTTTAGATAGAGGCTTCCAATTCCCCCAAAATATGTTATCATACTGTACTATAAGCAATTTTACCCTTTCATCAATATTATCATGTCGCTTAATGGTGGCTATTATACTAGAAGGATAGTTATTTCTTCCATCTTAAAAAAAAAGAAATAACGACAACAACAAGCCATATCTTGAGTCCCCTGCTAGCTGTTGCCTCTTCTTAATTTAATTTAATTTAATTAATTAGGAAAAATCCTTAAATATTGCCTACACCTGATGCCTTCAAAGGCTCTATTTCCATCCTCCTTAAATGCAATCAAGCTTTCATTCTTGCCATTTCAAGAAACCACTCTAGTCAAGGTTGCCAAAGATGTCCACGTTGCTGATCCCAAGGTCAATTCTCGGTCTTCATTTTCCTTGAATTCGCCAAAAGCATTTGCCAGCTTGCCCCTAACCTCTCCTTGACAGATTTTCCATTTTCTTTTTTTTTTTTAATTTATTTTATTTTTTAGCGTTTATTTATTTTTGAGATAGGGAGAGACAGAGCATGAACGGGGGAGGGTCAGAGAGAGAGGGAGACACAGAATCTGAAACAGGCTTCAGGCTCTGAGCTCTCAGCACAGAGCCTGACGCGGGGCTCGAACTCACAGACCGCGAGATCATGACCTGAGCCGAAGTCGGACGCTTAACTGACTGACCCACCCAGGCGCCCCCAGATTTTCCATTTTCAAGACACCAATTCTCACTGGCCACTCCACTTCAGGCTCCCTCACTGATACTTACTCTTAACCTTTTAATTTTGGAGTATCCCTGGCTCAGTTCTCATTCCTCTTTATCTTTCTAGACTCATATCCTTGGGAAACTCTCAGTCTCAACGCTTTACTACCATTTATATGCTGACACATCCCATGTTGATATTTCAAGTTCAGATCTCTCTCTCTCTCTCTCCTTAAATTCAGATTCATATATGCAGTTAT
>NC_064811.1:187599848-187642818 GCF_023721935.1 Panthera uncia
GTTTGGACACTTAACCAACTGGGCCATCCAGGCACCCCTCTACTCATCATTTTTACTTGGTTGCATAAATAGATAAATTCAAATAAATATGTGCAAAACAGTACTCCTGAACTATAAAATCTACTCCCTCTGCAGTCTTTCCTATCTCAGCCAATGGCACTTCCAACTTTCAGTGACTCTAGCCCAAACTTTTGGTGGACTCCTTTCCCTCTCTCTCTCCTTCACTCCCTCCTCTTTCTCCCTCCTCCTCTAACCTGTAAGGAAATAATTTGTAGCTATACCTTAAAAATAAATCTAGATTTTAGTCTATCCTACACTTCCACTCTTATTACGCTGAGCTACAATAATCTTTTGCCTATGTTATTATAATAGCCTCCTAACTATTTTTTCTGTATCTACACTTGCCCCTTACTGTCGATTCTCAATCCAGGAGCCAGGGTGAACCTTTTAAAATAGATGTCAAATAATATCATGCCTTTGCTCAAAATCCTGTGGCTGCTTCTCTGTGTCATTCAGCATAAAAGCCATAGTCTCTATAATGACTTTCAAGGACCAGCATGATCTGAACCCCTGTTACCTCTTTGATCTCAACTTGTAGAACATTCCTTCTTTTCCATCCCACTGTGTGCATCCTAATCTTGCTGTTCCTTAAACACACCGGGCATGCTTGGCACGAGGCCCTTCGCTTGCTCAGCACCTGTTTCACTGACATCCTCACTTCTTTCTATCACTTCCTTGGAGTCTTGATCCAAGTTTTCTTTTTCTCAGTCAGGCTTCATTTCACTGCCTTATTTAAAATTGCAAATCAGTCTTTCCCCAACCACTGGTACTTTTGATCTCACTCTGCTATATTGTATTTATTCTTTTTTATAGTTATTACTTTATAACATTCCAGATAATTTACCTATTTGTTATATATATGTACAGAGCGTACACTCACATATATGCATTTGTTTGTTTATTTTTTTGGGTCGCCCCAACAAGAATGTTACGGATCATGAGACTAGAGATCTTTGTTTTATTCACATGGGGAATCCTAAACATCCAGGCTGGAGGCTGGCACAAAGCAGGTGTACAATACATATGTGAATCAATTACTATTGTAAGATCTATAGATTCAACACAATCCCAATCAAAATCCCAGCAAGTAATTTGTGGCTATTGATAAACTGATCCTAAAGTTTCTGTGGAAAGGTAGAAGACCCAGAATAATCAGCACAATATCGAAGGAGAAGAACGCACTTGGAGGACTGACGTTACCCAACTTCAAGATTTACTACAAAGTGACAGTAATCAAAGACAGTGTGGTAGTAAAATAGAGAAATAGATTAATGGGAACAGAATACAAAGTTCAGAAGTTCACATAAATATAGGTATCTGGTCTTCAATGAAGGGTCAACGGCAATAAAATAGAGCAAAGTTTGTCTTTTCACCAAATGGTGCTGGGACTACTGAACATCCACGTGCAAAAAGATGAATTGAGATACAGTCCTATACCTTTCACAGACATTGACTCAAAATGGATCATAGACCTAAATGTAAAACACGAACGACAAAAATCCTCAAAGATGACATAGCAGAAAACCAAATGACCTTGAGTGTAAAAGTGGTGAGTTTTTAGACATCAGATCAAAAACATGGTCCATGAACAAAATAATTAATAAGCCAGACTTCGTTAAAATGGAAACAAAAACAAAAATGAAAACTTCCGCTCTGTAAAAGACATCATGTGAATGAGGAGTCTATCTAGCCACAGACTGGGAGAAAATATTGGCAAAAGACTGTTATCCAAAACAAACGAAGAACTCTTAATACTCAACAATAAGAGAATGAATAACGAATCTGGGCAAAAAACCAGAATGGAAACCTCACCGAAGAAGATGTCTAGATGGTAAGTTAGCATATGAAGAGATGTTTCACATCATATGTCATTACAGAATTGCAAAGTAAAACAATAGTGATATACCACTCCATACCTATGGGAATGGCCCAAATCTAAAACACTGACAATACGAAATGCTGGTGGGGACGTGAAGGAACAGGGGCTCTCACTCACTCTCATTCTCATCATGATTAATTTTACTTAATAAAAATGTATATTACTCATACATCAATTATATGTTACATATGTGCACACTTATATACAGATATATGTTTCTTACTGAGAGTCACTTAGTTTATATATGCATATACTATATAAATCATCTTTAGTGTCCCCTTATTGTAATTTTACCTTTCTCAATCCCAGCCCAGGTTTATACCTTCATATATAGAATTCAATGGTATGGCAATTTGGACTATGACCAAGGGAAAAAGAAAGGAAGGAGGGACAAGGAGGAGGGAGGAATTGTTTTGAGTGGTTTAAATAGGTGGTCAAAAGTTCCCAGGGAAAATTTTACGCTTTCAGTCATAAGAACTTCTAAAGTTCTTTCTCAGCAACTTCTTTAACTCTGTATATATTTCTAATAAACTTGATTATATGGGTTTAGAAAATGTAGTGGTTTAGATACAGAAAATTAAAAAGTCTACTCGTAGGCATTGAAAAGAAGAACACTAACCAAAAAATATTTTTTTAAAGGAAAGAGTTATTCAAAAAAGCTGGGTTGTCTGACTTCAGTTACTATAAAGGGTAACTATCTGGACATTCTTCAATATCTTCCAAGAGAGTCATTGTGCAATATTCAGAATGATGGCCCTATGCTCTTGGGAAAAGGTTAAATTACATATATACCTCAGCATATTCTTGTTAAGAAATTTGGAAACAGGAGGCATTCGCTTTCGAATGTCCCTCTCTGTAAAGAGAGATTTCCTACTATTCTTCCTTCCTAATCTTAATACTCTAATAAGCTTTGGCCTGCTGCTCAAAAAAAAAAAAAAAAAAAAAAAAGAAGAAGAAAAATTGGAAACAGTTCATTTAGAGAAAGTCCCATCAAAATGGTTAAAAGTAGCCAGAATGAATCACTTCTTGATGTCTTCAGTGTGCAAAAATTTAACTTTCACTCATTCTCTCCCTCTCCTTCACCCTCCTTCTCTCTGCCTCCTTCTTATTTTATATATAATACTTATTTGATGTTTGACTTGTTTCTGACTAACTCCGCTAATATGGTGGGCATATATTTTAAGAAAATACAAAAGTAATACGATTTTACTTCCTTGAAAGTAATCTAACATCTTTATTTATATATGAAAAGATGCCTTGGTGTATATTCATTATTCATCAAAGGTCAGTCGACTCTCAATTATGTCTGGTAATAGAGAGGACACAATGAATCTATTCCTAGTCCCAAAACACAGCTTTCAATCTCTTCTCTATGAGTTCCTTACAAGACAGCAACACTTCCTTTCCCCTTCTTTGTAGACTCATTTCAATTGTGGAACGACCTTAAGATAAACAACCCAAGAGAGAAAAAGAAGCAAAGTACAGGAGGATCTTAAATCCTTTCCTTAAATGCAGCTAACAAATGAAATCTCTAATGATTTATCAAAGAAAACAAACTGGGATAATTTTTCAAATAATGTCTCTGGAAGCGTGGGTCACTTCTAGATAAAAGTTGATTGCTCTTTATTAAACTGTGCCAACTACTTTGCAAATCATAAAATCATTTTAAAAGCCAGCTTCTTATAAGCATAAATGTGCCTTAACCTTGGGAATAGCAGTGAGATTTTAAATGTGAATATCATTATACATTTTATGATCTGCAAATGAAGAAGACAAGGAAGTCTTTATTTAATAACATTGTTAAAACGGAATTAACAAAGTCTTACAAACATGTTATCCAGACTGTCCGTATCAGAACTTCGACTTCCTTGCCTTTCCTTAACTAGCAATAATATTGGCCTTTTTACTAAGTGTGAACAGCATTTATCCAACGAGGAATCAATATCGAGCTGAAACTCCAAGGTCTTAACAGCTAATCCCCAAGAACATCACTCGGTGGAGATTCTGGGAAGGCGATTAGCATAAAAGCAAAAATGAAATAATTGTGTAAAACAAATGTGCCCAAATTTGTATATAGATTTTATACTTGATACTTATTGAACACTGAGGAAAATGGGACCCAGAACTTGCCTTTTCCCCCCTCAAAAATCTTCATTAAATAAAGGGTAAAATAAAATCCTTTCAGACACATAGAGAAGTACACTATAATTTAATGCCTATTGTGCTGTGGGATGTCAATAGTCATTGATTACTTTCTTTGTGAAGACCCAATGAAATCCTATAAACTAGCATTAACTTTGATGCTGCAAAGGGTCAGAATATTTTAAAACACTGTTAGTGATGCTGACTTTTTTTTAAAAAATTCATCTGAAGAACTTAGTCAGATGAGTATTGTGTACAAAAATCTGTGTTCCCCATAAGGTGACGAAAACACAGAAGAGGGGTCAGTCTGTGAACGTGCTTTAAAAAATTGCTCCTAAAGAAAGGGCAAGGAAGCTCATCTGGGAAGATAATTCAAACTATCTGGGGTCATGTCAAAAGAAAGTCCAATATTTGAAAGAAAAGAGAAAAATGTAGTAATTTTATTGATGTAAAATAGAAGAAAGGAAAAGAGTTATGACACTGTATATCATGGATAGAATTTTTCTAGCTTTATAGATAGAATTTTTTAAGAGTATTTATTTATTTTGAGAGAGAGAGAGAGTAAGAGCAGGGGAGAGACAGAGAGAGAGGGAGAGAGAGAATCTCAAGCAGGCTCTGCACTGTCAGTACAGAGCCCCATACAGGGCTTGAACTCATGAACCATGAGATCACGACCTGAACCGAAGTTGGATGCTTAACCAACTGAGCCACCCAGGTGCCCCTATAGACAGAACTTTTAGAACTGAGAAAATATGGGGCACCTGGGTGGCTCAGTCAGTTGAGTATCTGACTTCAGCTCAGGTCATGATCTCACAGTTTGCGAGTTTGAGCCCCGCTTTGGGCTCTGTGCTCACAGCTCAGAGCCTGGAGCCTGCTTTATATTCTGTATCTCCTTCTCTCTCTGCCCCTCTCACGCTTGTCTCTCAAAACTGAATAAATGTTGAAAAAAAATTTTATAAGAGAACTGAGAAAATATGTTACTTGTGACCCAGCTTGGGGTCTATATGATCTGAAAGATAAGGTGAATTAAGTGTTAATTCTATTTACAACAGATTATTTACTGGTCCTTCCTCTATTACTATACCTTCTTGAGGCTGTCTGCTACAGCAAAGAGAACTTGGACCTTGTGACCTTCCCTGAGTTTTGCTAAGACTTCTTCCATCAGGAACCCTTCCAAACTTATTTTATAAACCCAGCACTATATTGATACCAAACCAGACAAGGACACTATAAGTAAGGAAATCTTCAGGCCCTGAGGAATATAGATGCAGAAATCCTCAACAAAATGCTATGAAATTCAACAACACATTAAAAGGACCATACACTGTGATGATACACCTGAGATGCAAGGATGGTTCAACCCACCAATCAATGAATGCGATATGTCACATAGAATGAAAGATTAAAACTATATGACCATCTCAATAGATGCAGAGAAACATTTGATAGAATTCAATATCATTTCATGATATTGAACAAATTGGGTACAGAAGGAACACAACTCAATGTAGCAAAAGCCATATACGACAAGCCCACAGCTAACGTTACACTCAATGGTCCTCTAAGATCAGGTACAAAAATTAGGATGTCTGCTCTCATCATTCCTATTCAACATAGTACTAGAAGTCATAGTCAGAAAAATCAGCCAAGAGAAACAAATAAAAGGCATCCAGACTAGAAGAGAAGAAGTAAAATTGTCTCTTTTTGCAGATGACATGACTTTCTACATAGAAAATTCTAAAGACTCTAAGAAGTGTTAGAACTGATATAAGCCAATTCAGTAAAGTTGCAGGATACAAAATCAAGATAGAAAAATTGTGTTCTTATATACTAACAACATACCATCTGGAAAAAAAATAAACAATCACATTCACAAGAGCATCAGAAACCATAAAATGCTTATGAATAAATTTAATCAAGGAGGTGAAATTCTGTACACTAAAAACTATAAGACATTGATGGGAGAAATTGAAGACGATACAAATAAACGGAAATACACCCCATGCTCATGGGTTGGAAGAATTAGTACTGTTAAAACATCCATACTATGCAATGCCATCTATAGAATCAACATGCCTTATCAAAATTCTAACGCAGTTCTTTACAGAAATAAAACAAATCCTAAAATTTACATGGAAGCATGAAAGACCCCGTATAGCCAAAGAAATCTTGAAAAAGAAAAACAAAGCTGGAACCCTCATACTTTCTGATTTCAAACTATACTGCAAAACTCTAGTGATCAAAACAGTACAGTACTGGCATAAAACAAACAAACAGACCAATGAAATAGGATCAGAAGTCCAGAAATAAACCCACATGTATATGGTCCACTACTATTTGACAAGGGAGTCAAGAATACTCAATGGGGAAAAGATAGTTCTTCAATAAATGGTGTTGCAAAACTGGAAATCTGCACGCAAAAGAATGAAACTGGACTCCTGTCTTACATCACTCATAAAAAAATTAACTCAAAATGCATTAAAAACTTAAATGTAAGACTTGAAACCATAAAACTCTAGAAAAACATAGGGACAGTGGTCCTCGACATTGGTCTTAGCAATGATTTTCAGGTATGAAACCAGAAGCACAAGTAACAAAAGCAAAAATAAATAAGTGAGACTACATCAAATTACAAACTTCTCCACAGCTCAAGAATTAATCAACAAAATAAGAAAGGTAACCTACAGAATGGGAGAGGATATCTGCAAATCATATACCTGATAAGGGGTTAATATCCAAAATGCATAAGGAACTCATAGAAAAAAACCAAACTAAAATAATATGATTGAAAAATGGGCAAATGGTCTGAATAGATATTTTTCTATTTCAATATGCCAGCAGGTACATCATAAGGTGCTCAACATCACTAATTGCAGGGAAATGCAGTGAG
This sequence comes from Panthera uncia, assembly GCF_023721935.1. Lineage (NCBI taxonomy): Eukaryota > Metazoa > Chordata > Mammalia > Carnivora > Felidae > Panthera > Panthera uncia. The sequence continues at coordinate 187,606,820 of NC_064811.1, forward strand.
GTACTGCCTTATACCCGTTACAATGGCTGTTATCAAAAGACCAGGATGTGGAGAAAAGGGAACACTTGTGCACTGTTGGTGGGAATATGGTACAGACACTCTGGAAAACAGTATGGAGGGTCTTCACAAAATTTTCAGTAAAATTATCATATGATCCAGGAATTCTACTTCTGTGTATTGATCTGACGGAAACAAAAACACTAACTCAAAAGGTATCTTCACCCCCACGTTCATTACAGAATTATTTACAAGAGCCAAGTCATGGAAGCAACCCACATCTGTCACTGGATGAAGGGGTAAAGAAACCATGGTATGGATATATATGAATACGAATATTATTATTCTGCCATAAAAAAGAAGGAAATCTTGCTATTTGCAAAAACATGGATGGACTTCGTGGGCATTATGCTAAATGAAATAAGTCAGACAGAGAAATACAAACACTGTATAATCTCACTTATATGTGAAATCTTAGAAAAAACAAAAAGAACTCATGGAAACAGAGAGTAGATGGGTGGTTGCCGGGGCAGCGGGTGGGGGTCCGGGGTGAATGAATGATGGGGATCTAAAGACACAAACTTCTGGTGTGAATAAGTTCTGGGGATGTGATGTATATCATGGTAATTATAGTTAACAATATCACACACTTGGAGATTGCTAAGAAAATTGATTCGAAAAGTTCTTACCCCCCCCCACACACACACACAAAGTGTTACTATGTGAGGTGATGGATGTGTTAATTAATCTTATTGTGGTAATCATTTTGCAATATACACGTACGTCAAATAATGCTGTACACCTTAAAATCACACAACGCTGTAGGTCAATTATATCTCAGTAAAGTGGAAAACAAACGAACGAAACACCTTCCATTAAAAGAAAATGAACCTCCTGCAGCTTCCTCCACGAAATGGGAAAACTGGCTTTGCATGATGGTAGCAGAATCCCAAAGGTACGTGAGGAAAAAACTCCTTTGTCATCTATCCATGGAAGCATAGCTATTTGGGGGTCAACATGTGTCTCAAAATGCATTATCTTTCTATTGCACACGCATCTGTAAACACCTTCAATCTGTTCTTGAATATGAACATCCTTATTCAATTGAGTAGATGCCCTTTAAAAAGGTGTTCTCCATTTGGCTTTCAAGAATCTGGCCATTCTAGACAAAAAGGCACCAGAGGAGTTCTTATGATTTATCATGTCTGTGATCCATGAATTAAAAGGCTTCAGTGAGTGAGACCATTGTGGTTTATTGCTTCTGGGAGCAGAGTACCACAGAAGGTGTCAAGGAAAGGGAGCTGGCATTCGTGCCTGAACAATAAAAGTCCCTAAATGCTGATTTACCTGTCAGACTAAATTGGCTCTGAAAGAATGCTAATTAAAAAAGAGAAGAAAGCAAGAAAAGAAAACTTGTAAATATAGAGTCCTTGTATTCCAAAAATTTCAATGGAAATGTATATAATTTTCATATGAAACTATGAGGAAAATTGTAAATAACCATTTGGAATTTGGATTCCACTATTGGTTGACATAATTTAGACGGCAGAGAGCTGAGAAGGCTTACCAAAAATTACACAGGAGCTTTCAATATGCTAACAACACCACTTACGCATCTTCGGTGGTTAAAGGGCCCTGAGATTGTACATTTTTACAAGAATCATAGACTAAGTCATGTTGGTCTAACCATAGTCTAAGTAAGTCATAATGGTCTCAGACTTGCTCTAGTTTCGATCATGGTTGGTCGTTGGATTCAGCCCTGTCTCTTCAGGCAAGCCTAAATAGAAATTATGCCAAGTTGCTGGTGTCTGTTCAGTCTTCTCCCATCTTTAGTGAATTCCACAATTTTAGTTTGAAAGCACATCAGGTGTCATACTAACATCACATATGGGAAGATTTTTCTTATTACCCTTAATCCCCCTGCCAAAATTGAAAACCCCATTCCTTAATTCTGGGTTAGCCTTTCTAGATACTCGAAGAGCTGCTCAAATCATCTGTATTCTTGAAGAGGAAGCAGCCCTTTCTATAAAGGGCCAGATAGTAAATAGTTTCTGTCTTTGCAGGCTATAGGATCTCTATAGCAACTATTCAGCTCTGTCATAGTAGTGTGAGAACCATCATAGATAACATATAAATGAGTGAACATTGTTGTGTGTCAACAAAATTTTACTCATGGTCACCGAAATTTGAATTTCATGTAACTTTTACTACCACAAAATATTCTTTTTATCCCCAACCTCTCCTCTTGACGATGAGATTTAATGAGCTTCATCGAGTCATGTTATTTGACCTTCCTTTGTAAATCATCAACACCTTTTCTAGGGCACATTCTGTAACCAGATCTTGAGGACAAGAGGCAAAGTGCAAATCAGACCTTATTATGGTGTCCCAACTTCCATCACATAACCAAGGCACCTGAAAGGTGCAAATGTGGACCTGTTCTAGGCTGCATTACTGTAGACACACCTGGGAAGCAATAGTGTATCTCTTTTCACCTTGTCTTTGTGCTGAAAAGCATTGATTTTCTTATCAGTTCTTTCCCCCAACATTCTAATTAATTATGGTTGCTTTCATAGTGTGTGAGGTTAAGTGTGTTTTTTTTTTTTTTTCTGTTGTGGTAAGAATGAATCAGTACCTGAGACTATTTGTTTACATTGTCTAAATCTCACTGCTTCTACATAAATTATAGCATTTCACTATATGTGCACCAACCTCATATGAAATACTTCTTGTCAAAATGTTGGTGTAATCATCCAAAATTCCATTTACTAAATGGGTATTTTGTAGAACTGGGACCTAATATGTTGAGTGTATCAATTAACTTCAGATTCCAAAGCTAGTATGATTGTTGTGCTAATGAAATATTAATATTAGAAATATTAGTAGACCATAAAATACTTTGGGTATAATAGAGTTAAATGATCATTAATATGCTTCTTTGATGCTAAATTTTGTATATTGTGATGCTAGTGTGAAAACAAGAATAAGAATATTTCTTAGTTGAAATAATTAATAATGACAGTCCCCAGGTTGCTTAATAAAAAGCACATAAGCAGAAAGACTTCAGAGATTATATTTTTAGTCTTGCGAGTAGTTATAATTTCCATCCTGCGACTTCTTGATTTTGTCTTTACTCCCTTTTGAAATTTTTTTTTAACGTTTATTTATTTTTGAGACAGAGAGAGATAGAGCATGAACGGGGGAGGGTCAGAGAGAGAGGGAGACACAGAATCCGAAACAGCCTCCAGGCTCTGAGCTGTCAGCACAGAGCCCGACGCGGGGCTCGAACTCACGGAACACGAGATCATGACCTGAGCCGAAGTCGGACACTGAAACGACTGAGCCACCCAGGCGCCCCTTTACTCCCTTTTGAATAACAATTGTCCAATATATTTGGGATTGTTTGCTTCTATGATCTACCCATCCCTGCCTATATTAGCCTACAAGCTCTCGGAAGGGAGGGGATCTGTGTTCCTCTTTCCATACTCCCAGGACTGAGCAAAACGCCTAGAGTAGTAAAACGTTGAATACATTTTTGTAAAATGAGTGAATTGCATTATCTTGCGAGTACAGTTGTTTGGATGAATCACAAGACCAGCTCATATTTCTCTTTCTACCTTTTTATAGAGGAAGCAGTGACCCTGATTCAGTTGCTTTGGCCTAATAACTTCCATGAAAGAAAGGACAAACTGCCTGTATCTCAAGTGCCCTTATTAAAGCCTCACCATCAAAACTTCATAATATAGGTGTTTTACAGATCTGAATGTGAATCGCCACAACCTTAGACATTTTAGCAGCAGATAAAAAGTTTTCTGTAACTTCTGATGAGGCGGTGGGTAAGACCAAAATACGGACAGTGAGTGGAGGGTACCCACCGCAGTGGTGCACATGCAAATATCGTGAGCTCGCCTATAAGCTGGCAGGTCTCATAAGAGATTCAAGCTACTGGAGGGGTTAATGCACAAAATAAAAAGTTATGCCACTCATTTTCCTCGTACTGTATCTGATTATGATAAAGTACAGAAAGTATCAAAACAAATTCAAAGTGACTCTAATAACATTGATTTATGCTCCTTGAAAATAGTGGCTAAAATGTCCAAATCTCAGGAGACTATCTATAGATGCTGGAGAGGATGTGGAGAAACGGGAACCCTCTTGCACTGTTGGTGGGAATGCAAACTGGTGCAGCCGCTCTGGAAAACAGTGTGGAGGTTCCTCAAAAAATTAAAAATAGATCTACTCTATGACCCAGCAATAGCACTGCTAGGAATTTACCCAAGGGATACAGGAGTGCTGATGCATAGGAGCACTTGTACCCCAATGTTTACAGCAGCCCTTTCAACAATAGCCAAACTATGGAAAGAGCCTAAATGTCCATCAACTGATGAATGGATGAAGAAATTGTGGTTTATATACACAACGGAATACTACTTGGCAATGAGAAAGGATGAAATATGGCCTTTTGTAGCAATGTGGATGGAACTGGAGAGTGTTATGCTAAGTGAAATAAGTCATACAGAGAAAGACAGATACCATATGTTTTCACTCTTATGTGGATCCTGAGAAACTTACCAGAAGACCATGGGGGAGGGGGGGAAAAAGGTTAGAGAGGGAGGGAGCCAAAACATAAGAGACTCTTAAAAACTGAGCATAAACTGAGGGTTGATGGGGGGTGGGAGGGAGGGGAGGATGGATGATGGGCATCGAGGAGGGCACCAGTCGGGATGAGCACTGGGTGTTGTATGGAAACCAGTTTGGCAATAAATTTCCTATTAACAAAAATTAAAAACAGAACTACCTTATGGAAAAAAAAAGACAATGATAAGCATTTTATTGTATTGTACTTACCTATCTGAAAAATGGGTAAAGGAACAATTTCATTATTATAAGGGTTGCAAAACTCTTTGGAAATAAGTCCTTTAGTCACACAGTGACTCTCACTGAACCGGTCTCTTGAAGCGAAGCATCACAAGGAAACTATCTAAGCCTACTCAGTAAACCAAGAAACTTCCTAGCAGATTTTCTTCAACTCACTCAGAAAATGTCATTAACAGAAAATTAAAAAAAAAAAGTAAGTGCCTGCCCTCCTTTAAAAGGGTGTGTGATTTTGCTGAATTCATAGACGGGCTTATCCTTCGTTAGACTAACAGGCTGTGTTACTCCAAAGGGGCAACGTCTTTAGTGTTTGTTCGGTAAGGAAAGGGCCATACAGTAGAATGCATTTCAGATTACTACACACTAGATGAAGAGGGTCAAAATTCTGATGTGGGCTAAGAAGTGTGGTTTGAGTCCCTGTTCTATACGAGCAAATCTTAGCTTAATTCATGTGGCTATATGGTAGCAGGGTATCCTATTTGTACCTCCCCCCTGCCCCCTCTCTGCTGATGCCCGGTTTTCATCCTGGAATATTGTCTCATCCTTGCTCCCCCATTATCTTGACTGTGGTTCTAGTTTTATTTCTGTGCACAGCCAGCCAACTCTGGAAGTTTTCCACAGCTAATCCTAATACTAGCGAACTTTTACACAGCACTTATGATATGCCAACCTTCAAAGGTGCTCAGATCTGGATCTGATGTTTGATATTTTTATTAAATAATCCTGAAAACTCTTTAAGAAAACTCTTTTAGGTCTTGGCTCATGGATCGGCACCACACAGAAGAAACAAAATCTGAGCAAACCTCTCACTAGCCTCAAACAAAAGGCTTAGCTACAAGAAATAGATTTCAGATGGCTAGGGTGGAACACTGTAGAAGGCTAGATGGAACACTGTATGTTCCAAAGGCAAAAGTCCGACTGCTGAGGAAGGGTGGAAGTTCCTTTTTGAGAGTGTTTTGCAAAAGAGGTGGGGGGTATGTACAAGGAAAGAGTACAAGCTTGCCCTAGAAGTTTGTCCTTTGTCTTGATCTTGATCAAGATCCTTTGTTTGTCCTTGATCTTGAAGGTGATCTCTGTTTGCTTGGGGACTTTGGGCTGGCAGATGGTAACAATGAGATTTAGGTGGGAGCTGACCACACCTTCATGTAGAGGCCAGGCAGCCAGAAAGACCACTTGGGTGACTTAGGGTGGGAGTTTTGGGTCAGGAGACCTGGAGACGGAGATCAACCATGTGGGGCAATCAGTCCTACCTGCATAATGGTGCTCCAATAAAAACTTTGAATGCTGAGGCTTGGGTGACCTTCCGTGGTTGGCAATGTCCATGTGTACTGTCCCACATCAACACCGGGGAATCCTGACTTTATGGAAGAGGACCACGAAAGCACTGTGCTTGGTACTATGCAATTCTTCCTTTGGCTGATTTTTTAAAAAGTATTTATTTATTTTGGGGGCAGAGCACAAGCAAGGGAGAGGTAAAGAGAGAGGGGGACAGAGGATCTGAAGCGGGCTCTGTGCTGACAGGCTGACAGGCCTGATGTGGAGCTCGAACTCACGAACCGCGAGATCATGACATGAGCCGAAGTTGGAGGCTCAACCAACTGAGCTAGAAACCCAGGTGCCCTGTTCCTTGGCTGATTTTAATCTCTATCCGTTCTCTGTAATAAACCGTAATCGCGTTTTCATTACTGTTAAAGCATAATAATTTTCAGTGCGTTCTGTGAGTCCTTCCAGGGAATTATCAAAAGTAACAGTGGTTTGGGGAACCCCCTGAACAGGTAATTGGTATCAGAAGTGAGGGTAGTCTTGTGTTGTGTGCCCCCTTTAAACTTACAGAGAACAGGGGCGCCTGGGTGGCTCAGTCAGTTAAGTGGCTGACTTCGGCTAGGGTCATAATCTCGCGGTCCGTGAGTTCGAGCCCCGCATCAGGTTCTGTGCTGACAGCTCAGAGGCTTGAGCCTGTTTCAGATTCTGTGTCTCCCTCTCTCTCTGACCCTCCCCCGTTCATGCTCTGTCTCTCTCTGTCTCAAAACAAAACAAAACAAAACGTTAAAAAAAAATAAACTTACAGAGAACAAACTGAGGATGGATGGGGGGAGGGGGAAAGGGGAAAATGGGTGATGGGCATTGAGGAGGGCACTTGTTGGGATGAGTCCTGGGTGTCGTATGTAAGCGATGAATCATGGGAATCTACTCCCGAAGCCAAGAGCACAGTGTATACAATGTATGCTAGCCAACTTGAGAATAAGTTATATGAAAAGAAAAAAAAAAAAAAAAAGACATACAAAAACTTCTGAGTTGATCGAGACTCTTCGAGGTTTGCCCAGATTCAGCCTCCAGTATAGAACCCCCTGGGGTGATTGTTTAAAACACAGCTTCCTGTTGCTACTTAAATCTATAGAATAAGAAGGGGAGCAGGCTGGGAAGCGGCATTATTAGCACGTTTTCTAGGTGAAGTTGAGTACCACTGTTCTAGACAAGGAGGACCCATCTTAGAAGAAATTAGCGTGACCCGCTACAACAAATATGCCAGAAAAACCTGAGAAGCAGTAATCCCAGCAGCTTTACTTGCTCAATTTTCTGTGTCATGTCAGTGCTTGGAAAGGAATCCAATGTGTAAAAACAGAGCTAAAAGTGATGGCCCTGGATGATCTGTTAGAAAGGCTCCAGGGAAGACTTAACTCCTTTCTTAGCGCTCTTGCTTTTCGCAGAAAAGGGTGATGGTCACTTTCCAGGTCCCAGGAAAGCGGTGACCCACGAGTATAACAGAGGTAGTCACGGAGTCAAAGTAGAAGCGGCTGGACCCTGTTTAAAGGGATCATGTTGAGTAATAAACACCTGGTTTCACTGGGATTTCTGGTTTTCCAGTCTGAAGTCATGTTTCCCACTGGAACACACTGGTTCAGGAGAGAATGTGGGTTCAAGCCAGTCGTGTGCTGGCACTGACTCACAACACGTTTGGGAGCCGATTGTGTGCGTCTTTTCCCAATCTCCTGTTCAGGGACATCACGTGGTAGGTTGACGTTGGTCATGGTGGGGGTATTTACACCATAAAGATGGGCAAGTTGTACAAATCAGGCCCCAGCCACACTGGCTATTAAACATTTACCAGTATTTCACTGGTGCAAGCCTGGGCTGGGGCCAAAGGGAGGCATTGACATTTTCCCATCCTTTTACATGCATTGAATGAGAGAACTGTGATTTACTTTCAAAAACCTCAGTCTGACTCCAGAAGAATGCACAGGGCAATTTCTGCAAACAAAAAGGACACTTGATACAATAAAGGTCGTTTGCATATCTGTGTCAATCTGAGAAAGACAGGGCTCATCTTAATTTTATGAGTGACATTACAGAAAACTTGAAAGGGGTCATTTGGATATCAAGTATTATTTGTCACTCAGTATTCCTATAACCATTATTATAATGGTGCAGCCATAATAACAGTCAGGCTTTGATTTCAAAAGGGGGACTTTTTTCTGAAGTTGATTGAAGGGGATTCCTTCCTTTTGGCTTTGCCGTCAGCAGAAAAAAGGCACTAGTGTAAGAACGTGGTAAATGATGGGTAGCCTGGGATGGCGGGTCTTTGAGCGTTGAGTTGTAATAGTGAAGACGTAAGTGAGCCAAGAGTTGTGTGTTCACTGGTATTCCAGCCTACTTCGTCTTTCATTGTAATTTGTAAGTTTGAGTTAAGAAATTTCATTATCGGGGCAATGGAATTCAAAGCGAATGTTGTCAGATAAATGTACAATTCTTTTTTTTTTTTTTGCACTTAATTATGATGTCATAGGTGAAAGGAAAATTGACTTCTGCCTTTATTCTTACCATATTTTAGTATTTAAAATATTTATCCAATGCCTTGGGCAATATTAAAAGCGTGTGTTAGTTGGGTTTGCATTTTAATTCTCTAAAATGAACTAGCTAGGCGTATTTATACGACCAGGGACTTTTTAGATGGTGAACCTACATCTTAAAAATTGTACAGACTATAATATGTATTTATTAAAATTTTACACAGATCACAGATTGACTATAATTCTATGTTAGCCTCTTGTCTCTTGTGAAATAATTTTTTTTGAAGCCTGTCAACTTTTAGACTTGTGAAAGGTGATTTCTTTTGGAAATTCTTATTTTTAACTGAAAAAAAAACCCCAAATGGTCACAATTTCTCATAAAGCTAATTCACTTTAATACTGTCTCCTTAAATTGCCACTCCTAATATGGTTTTCTGGTGTACAGGATAATGCAGCTGAGAGGGTAGGGAACATTTATTGAGCACTTACTGACTGGGAGATGCTCTCCTAAGGACTTGATGCAGCTTATCTCAGTTAATCCTCTCACTAACCCCAGAGATAAGCGCAATTCTGATTCCAGTTTTCAGATAAGAGGACTGCAGTTTAAAGAGGCTAAGAAACCGGCCAAGGTCAAACAGATTCTGAGAGGCAGAGGCAGGCCCAACCTAGATGGTCTGATACCCAAGGCTGTGTTCTTAACTCTCTTCCTACTTGGTCTCAGACTCCAGATAGTTCTGTGCTAAGGAAGATCCCAGAATCAATTGGCCACATACATGTGATTCTGAAACAATTTTAGCTTCCTTTGAGGAGTTTCTAGGAAAGACCTCTCCTGTATCATTTGATAAAATGAGATGAAATTCCTGAAAAGAGCTCTTTGAGTCTTGGCCATGATGTTAGATGAGACACCCCAAACACTCAGATATCTACCCACTCGTCGCTTGTGATTGACTGATGCATGGATCAATTGAACAAGTCTAGCAAATCAATTGCATCATTCTCACCGAGTTTCCAATCATGAGAAGACACACAGGAGGATAATTCCCAGTACAAGGTGGTCTGACCGCCACAGTCAATTCTGGTTTCACCTTTTCAGGGCACCAGTAGGCTATGACTCTTTTATTTTTAAATTTGTTCAATATCATTATGACTATTATGAATTAATATGAATACTAAATATTATTTATGACTCTTTTATTTTAATAAACTGCTGGAGCCCCCATGCTCTTATTAGCCAGAGTTCAAAGTTTCTGTCTGCAGCCCACTGCCTAGAATTTTCTTAAAGGCTTAGGCACCTGCACAGCTATGTCCCACTGAGGGATGCAGTCACTTAAGTTATACTGACTTCTTTAGTGTCAGATACTGTTCCTGAGTGTATGGTGTTGTACAAGGGGGCCTGGACCCCAACACACTTTTAGCCTCTGCTGAGGCTCTGTGAGAGCTAGCTTTCTTCCAGGAATGCTTGGGTCTCAGAATGGAGCTCTGGAAACCAGCCAAGTTGCTTCTACACTTGAGTTTCTCTTTGGCCACGGCGTATAAAGGTAGATCTGTGAACCCAAACCCAGCTGCCAGACAGTCTTAACTGTTTTGATGTCTGGCTCGCATAAGAAAGGTCTGGAGGATTGGGCTAAGGTCAGAAGGCGGGAGGGCAACATGCTATGGAAAAGGGTTTGGAGTTCAGGTTTTAGTCTATAAACAGTGGGTGTAACCACTGATGATTCAGAGTAGGGGAGAAAACATGAAGAAATGGATGTTTAGAGAATTTAAACTGATGTTGAATGGAAAGGAAGAGATGGCTTATGATCCTTACATTTCAGCGAATTTACTCTGAAACATTTCACCGATCGTGAACTCAAATCAGAGTTCTCCCATCATGAACTCAAATCAGATGTTATTGTTGGTGGTCATGGTGGCAGATGCAGGGGGATCTAAAGCCAAGCTACGTGTTAGGCTTTTTCATGTTACCAGAAACAGAGTTGTTCTGAACTTAACCCCAGTTGACTTGGAGTTAATTACATAGAAATACAGAAATACGATAGAACACCAACTGTCTGCCACAGTTAACTGCTGTGGAACCACTGCAGAAAAAGTCTCATGGGACAAGGCTCCGAAGTGTTGTGTGCTCCTCTAAAATTATGATAACTCACTCACCTCCTCTTGCATTCTCTTTCATTGCTCCTGCTGCTTCCAGGCCACCCTACCTCAGCTCTGCCCTTCACCTCAGGTCTTCTGTTTGCTCAATGATTCCACTGCCTTAGAGCTTCTGAATTACAGCCCTTTTCTCCTTTTTCTTTAAATTCACCCATCTATTCTCTAGCCCAGGAGTCACTAAACTTTTTTCTCAAAGGTATATAGTTTAAACTTTGTGGGCCACATTGTCTCTGTTGCGACTATTCGATTGCCACTGTGGCACGAAAGCAGCCACAAATTACATGTAAATGGATGGGCGTGGCTGTGTTCCAATAAAACTTTATTTATAAACACCAAAATTTCAATTTTGTATAAGTTTAACACAGCACAAAATATTATCCTTCATATATGTGTATACATATATATTTTTTAAATGTTTATTTATTTTTGAGAGAAAGAGAGAGGGCGTGAGCCGGGGAGAGGCAGAGAGAGAGGGCGACAGAGGATCCGAAACAGTAGCTGACAGCAGAGAACCCAAGACAGGGCTCGAACTGACGAGTGGGGAGATCATGACCTGAGCAGAAGTTTGATGCTTAACCAACTGAGCCACCCAGGCACCCCTATCCTTTGTATATATTTTTTAATCATTTAAATATGTAAAATCCCATCAAGAATGGTTATATGGGCTTGTGGCCCATATAAAAATTGACGGTGTGGCTGGATATGACCTGGGGGCCATCGTTTATCTCTTCTTGCTCTATATCCTTTTCTAATTCATATTCATATTTTCTGACAGAGAGGATATTTATTGGCTTAACTAATGATCATGTTTAGGGTCTTGAGCTCTAATGTTGAATTGCTTGCGTTTTAATTCCAGATTCTAGCACTTACTGAACTGTATGAACTAAAGCTATTTATTTGTTTGTTTATGTATTTATTTATTTATTGGGCTTCATTCTTTTTCTTAGGTACAAGGAGGATAGCATTAACACTAATTCCATGGGTTGGTGTCAGAATCAAAAAAGAGACAATAGGGGCGCCTGGGTGGCTCAGTCGGTTAAGCATCCGACTTTGGCTCAGGTCATGATCTCGCGGTCCGTGAGTTTGGGCCCTGCGTCGGGCTCTGTGCTGATGGCTCAGAGCCTGGAGCCTGTTTCGGATTCTGTGTCTCCCTCTCTCTCTGGCCCTCCCCCATTCATGCTCTGTCTCTCTCTGTCTCAAAAATAAATAAACGTTAAAAAAAAAAAAAGAGAGAGAGAGACAATGGTGTTGAAGTACTTAGCTCAGCATGTGGCACAGAGTAAACACCCAGTGAACATAAGCTGTGATGGTCGTGGTGACTCTCAGAGTTCTCGAACAGGTACAACCTATGAACTTATGTAATGTAGGCCCAGGAGAGAAGAACCTTGGTCTATGTTGTGCACTGCTCTATTGCATGGCATTAGGTACTTGACAAGTATATGTTAAACTAATCTACATCCTTAGTTCCAGCATCTGTGGGCAGCAGAGACCCATGAGACAAAACAAAGTGACCTACACGTAAAATGTTCCAGGCTCCTGCTCTCTCCGAAAGGGAGTGTAGGCAGGCAAGTACTCAAGCCATCATGCTGTGGTCTATAAGCATGACTAGTATTCCCTGACCATCTAACATAATAAGGTGGAGAGAAACAACCTTCAGAGGATGAAGCATAGGGAGGCACGGGAGGTAGAGTTGTTGACACTGACATAATCAAAATTGCGTTAACAAGAGGAGAAGTAACAGCACAACAGAAAGTTGCTCTAAGGGCTTTTTAAGTTTCAAAATCTTTTCATTGTAAAGCCAGAGACACAGAAAACATACAAATCAAATGCATGACTATTATAAGATAACCACCACCCAGGTCAAGAAATGGGATGCTGTCAGCCACATAGAAAATGCCCATATATACTCATTCATTCATGGAGGCTGCAAAAATAGTGATATTCTATTATTTTATTTTCATTTATTGGTTGGAATACTTACATAAATAGATACTTCCCTTCATCTACTATTTAGCTACACAGTGGATTTTTTCATTTACTGTTTTTCATGATGATGAGTTAATTCCTTATCTTCCGAGGACAACCAACTTTAAAAAAAATTATTAATGCTTATTTATTTTTGAGAGAGAGACAGAGACAGAGTGTGAGCAGAGGAGGGGCAGAGAGAGGGAGACACAGAATGTGAAGCAGGCTCCAGGCTCAGAGCTGTCAGCATAGAGCCCGACGTGGGGCTCAAACCCACAAAACAGGAGATCATGACCTGAGCTGAAGTCGAACGCTTAACCCACTGAGCCACCCAGGCGCCCCCCCAACTTTGTTTTAATTATCACAAATTCACAAATTTAAACAAACTGTAGGGAGTTTTAACCTTCTGCAACAATTATCATTACTGGAGTTGAATTTGTCCACTCCTTGGCTGGTGGGGCCTCTTTGCTGGCCCTTGAATCTGAATCCTTTTGACATGACCTTAGTAGTCTTTGATAACTTCTTTGCCACCTCCTATTACAGTAGAAGAAATTCCAGGTTCATCTTGCACATTTCTTCCTCCGGACATGGGATTAGCCAGTTGTTCCAGAAATCCTAGTTTCTTCTACTGAGAAGAGATGTTCAAAGCCACAAGATGCTCATTGCTGCTAGGTTGACCACAGTTTCTAGCCCTTTTTGGTGCACAAAGCTAGGAAATGCATACATACATTTCACAATGAAATATTTTATGAATTCCTATTTATACTTTCATTCAAATTTGAGATTTTAGAGCTTGTACTTCTTGATTACATCAATATCTCTCCTTTTCTTTTGTAGTTGCCTATTATACCTTATTGCTCTTTTTTAATACTTTCGATTTTAATTCTTAAGGACAGAGGAAATGATAAAATTAGAAAATCCCATAGTCGCACACCTGTTTTTTCTCATCATATACACAACACTCTCAAAATAACGATCCAAATATCACTTCCAATGGGATTATGAAAAAAAAAAAAGGTTTTTCGCGTATGTTCTCCCCAATCTCCCCCAACTTTTTAATAGTCATGTCTACACTGTCAGAGCACATACCCATTACACAATGCACTCTCTGCCTTTTAACCCTCATTTCCTCTTACTTTTTCAGGTAAATATATATTTAATGCTTACCACCAGCCCTTAAGTTAATGTCTCTCTAGGCATAAGCTCATTCTCTCCACTCGATTCTTCAGGAAGGGCTCATGGGAACAATATTCCTCGAGTTCCTGCATGTTGATAACAGTTTAACTGTGCCCTTTATACTTGAAAGGCAGTTTTGCTAGATATCAAATCCTTGGGTCATACTTTCTTTCCTTGAATATTTTAAATATGCTACTCTATTTTCTTCCGGCATAAAGCACTGCTGTTGAAAGTCTGATGGTAATCTAATTCTCTTTCCCTTATAAGTCATGATTTTTTTTTATTTTTCCTAAGATGCCCAAAGGACTCTGTTCTTTTATTTACAGTTCGGTAATTTTACTAAACTACGTCATGATGTTGGGTCATTCTGGAGTCTCAGAACTGCAGTGTGCACTGTCTAAATGATCATTTCAGGGAACTTTTCTTGAGTTAGTGTTTTTAGTGTTTCATTCGATTTTCTTGTTTGCTTCTTCAGAAACTTCTTATTAGCCATGTGTTTGATTTCCTTTTCTTCTCTTCGATATTGACCATTTCCTCTCAAATCCCATTTTTAAATCTAGTTTTAAAACTTCTTCGAATCTAGCTTTAAAATTTCTTTTGTTCGATGTTTCAAAATTCCCCTTGTTCACTTTCTATTTATCCTGACACATAGTCTAACGTGTTGATAAGTTCTCGTGTTCCTTCTGGTTAAATCTTCATTGCCAATATGACTTTTAATTGAGAATTCTTTTCTGACGTCTGTCACCTCATCTCGGGGATTTTCCGGTCCTGGTTTCCGGGGTCCACTTGCACGTCCTGCATCACTGTCTTAATGTCCCTTGGCTTGTCTGGCAATAGCAGGTGACTTTTGATCTTTTTCGAGGCCACGAGTTCCCGGTGCACCTTCGCTGTTGGGCTGCTATTCTGCCGCCGGTTCTCTTCTTTCTGTCACCATAACATTACACGGGATTGAACCTTGATACTTTTCTGTCACGTATTTCTGTCGGAAATTAGTCTTCTAGAACTTGAAAAATGAGGCTGCATTCCTGGAAGCTGTTCTAATTTCAGAGAGCTCCCTCTTCTGTTGCTTTTCTGTAAAAGTGTGGTGGCTGGCTTTCCCAGATGGCCTGGCTCTCCTCTCTCATCTTTGGTCTGGACTTGCCTTGACTTTACCTCTACCTTCCCGTCCTGCTCACCAGGGGTCCCACCCCCGGCTGTTTCCACTCTGCAGGGGGCCAGGGGCTGCATTATGACTTCTGTGAGCCCCAGGCCTTTGGGGGTCTCTTCCTTCGCTAAAAACGTCAAAAACTATATGCTACAGCCGCGTTGATATTAAGATAAATATATCAAAACATTTTCTTTGACCTAAAAGTGCTTTTTTCTTCTTCTTCTGATTTTCAAGAAATTCAAACACTCCACAGGTCCCTAAAAGGGCAGTGGGCCCTACGCACCGCCCCTCCTGCGCCTGGTAGATGACTTGGCCCTGGAGGGACCCCGTCCTGGAGGAGTGCCCGAGTGGGTCACTGGGGAACCCCTTCCAGGCTGTGCTAACCCCTCGCGGCCACCCGGCACCAGATTGTGCAAAACTCAGTTTCAGCTGCTCTTCTCCACTTGGTCCGCCATGCTTTCCGGTGAATACCAATCGGTGCGCGGGCTACGACGGGGTAGTCATGTGCCCGGTGCCACGCTGTCAGCGCACCCTGCAGCCTGCTGTGCGGACGTTACGATAACCCGGCGGCCGTCTGGCTCTTGGTGGCGCGTCTCCACCTGCCTGTATTGTGGTGCGCATGGGATAACTTGCCCGTCAGCTTTGCGGTGAATGTGGTCCAGGGATTTTCGGTTTTGCCGTCCAGTTGTTCCGGTGGCTTTGATGGGTGCACTTAGGAAGACTGAAAACCTGTTCCGCTGCCGCCATCCTTCTCTCAGAGCTTCTCGCCACCTTCCGAAGTCAGTAACAGAGGACAGCCTCCTCACTTGCCAAAAAATCCAGAGCGAGACTCCGTGGCCCCCCAGCGGGCCCTCCTTTCTATAATTCTGACAATAAAGGATTGATTGGGAGTTAAGTAGCGGACTCTAAGATACAAATGTCTTTGAAACAGCTACGCGAGAGTAATCCGTTAATTTCTAAAGTGGAGTGAATTGTGTTCAGATAACCTGGCTTTCTATCCGAAAAGTGGCAGTTAAGGGTCGAAGGTGAGGGCGAGATGGGAGGTAATTCTCAAGTTGGGACATGTGGTGGAGATTCAGCCTCTGAGTCCACAGTGGACAAGGGGTGGGGATTTTAAAGTAGGCTTGGATGATCTCGACGTACTTTATATACTTTGCATTCTGCCTGTCATCAGGCAAACCTCAGAGGGCCCCACATACTTGAAAAGCCTTTATGCAGACCAGAAAGGGTTTCCACTTTCACCTTGAGTTGTAGGGAATTATATTAATAAATATTTTGTACTGAAGATTGTATTTGTACCCCTGGGAGTCGGAACGGTGGATGCCGAGAACACCCAGCAGGCAGAAAAACTCCCAATGAGCAGACGCCAGCTCATTCTTGATGTTCTGTGCCTCCTCAAAAATGCAGTAATCTAGTTAACTCACCAATTGCCAGGCCAAATGATTGATGTGGAACTGTAAACCTGCTACCACCTGTCTTTTAAAGAACAAAGTCAAGTCTGGACAAGTTATTTCTGTCACAAAGGCCTTCTGGGCATTTACCTACCGGCTCCGGGCCTCAAATGCCTTCTGTATTTTGCTTTGCGGGGCCAGGTCTGGCGGCCTACAAACTACATTTCCCACACTCCCTTGTACTTGGCTTCCTGTAAGGTTGGACAAATGGCAGAAAACCGGAAGGCGGGAGGAAGGGAAAAAACCCTAGCCTTCTGATCCCAGATCCTGTGGGAACCAGTAGAAGAAAAGCTAAGGCTCCAGACTCCAGCTTCCTCTGGTCCTGTCTGCATCAGCTATGCTGAGCTCTTCAGAGGTATCATCGCCAGCCGTTTGCTCTTTGCAGTCAAGCCACCACTATGCTTGTTTACCTCAGGGGTTTGCACACCACGTGTGCAGGGCCCCTTGCTTTCAGCTCCTCGGCTGCAAAAATGTCACCTCTTTCCATCAGTCCCCCAGCTTAGGACTGTGAACTTCTTTCTGCAGATACTGTTACCTGGGCGACCTCAGCTGCTGGGGGTGTCTATAGTTGTTTCTGGTGATTGGTGTTAGTTGGGTAATCTCAGCCTCCCCTTTTTTTGCTTTTCATCCTTCTTGCTAATTCCTAGTCCGACATTTCTTCAGTTCTAACTACCCAGTATAGTGTTTGTACTGCTGATTGGTCATTTGAACTTGTTTTGCTGGTTGTTCAGCTGCTTTTTGAGAACTGGTCCACCACACTTTCCAGCACATCCATGGTGCCATGCTGGCTGTAAGGGCGGACTCGTGCCTTTCTTTTCACTGAGTGGGAATTAGGTGCTTCGCTTTTCCCCACTTGGAAACTTGAGCAACCGATGTGCGTTTAGTTGAGAGCTTTTACATACATGTAGCTGCACAGCAAATTTGTTATTACGAGGGGAACTTATAATTTCATAACTCAGTACTGTTAACACATCTTAATATACTCAAACTATTACGCGAAGACAATTAGATTTAGGGTAACAATGCTGTTTTAGAAGTAGAACTAAAGGGATTAGAAGATAAAAACCTAACTCATTATTTATCTAATGAAGACAGAATGTTCAATACTAAAATTATGAATGATTTTATAGAAGGTAATACATAACTGTTGTATACACCCATCTTGGAATGGCACGTGACTGTATTTCCGCCACTGAATGTGGAATAGAGACTGAGTGACAACGGATTCCTTGTAATGAAGATTGTTAGTAAAGTCAGCTAATAAGAATTAATGGGAAATCTTATTCCCTGAATGAAAGCTCACACACATATAAAATATATATGCACATATATGTATATATACTGTTTCTGTGTGTGTGTGTGTGTGTGTACATATATATAAATATATACATAAATATAACATCTATATATATATATACATAAATCTATATATATACATACATAACATCTATATATATATAGATGATATATATACATAACATCTATATATATATAGATGTTATATATATATATATATATATATATATAATATATCTATTTATCTAGCTATACACACACACACACACACACACACACACACACACACATCTTATAAATATAAATCTTATCTGCCTGGGATGAGTTATTGGAGTTATTGAAGTCACTGGAGTCCTGCCAAGGACTCAGTATGACCTGCCAACCTCTGTATGGCTTTCTCAGGTTTTAGGATTGTGCTTCCAAGAATTTATGATCGCCTCAGCTTTATGCCCTCCTAGCTCTTGTTTTGTTGGTGAAAAGCATACCCGGGGATCTTTATTCCGTTGGAGGGGCTGCTAATTGATTTAAAAAAATGCATTTTGTCCCTGGTCGCTAATTGACTGATGGAACAGCTGTTGGTCTGACAAAAAGCAGGCTGGAAAGCAGTTCCCACTATGGGTTGGTCTGTTGCTAAACATTATTGCTTTTGCTGCCCATTGCAAAAGCACACCCTTACATATTCCCAGGGATTGGGTTAGTGTTTTATTTAAAAGTATTTTTTTTTTTACTGTCTTTGAAATAAAGAGACCAGTCCCCCTGACCCATCATTAGATAAAGGTGAATTAACCTTAGATACTATGTCAAGAATTTAAAGTTTGTTGTTACTGAGAATTTAAAAGCATGAAATTGATTATCACATAAATAATTCTTTAGGTACTGAAAATCTTAAAGTCTAATAAGATTTCAGTTGGTTAATAATGAAAATGGTTTTGTGGTTGTTGTAGTCCAGTATCAGATAGACCGAGTCAAAATGCTTTTATAAATACAACAGCATATTAAAAGTATTAAATTTTACTATGAAGTGATAAACTATGTTTTTTTTTTCTCAAAGATACTTATAGTTAATACTGCACAATAATGGTTTATATTTGGTAGTGTTGGCTAAAAACTCTTAATAATTAGTGCGACATGAGATAAATAGATGCAATACTGATTTATGAAAATAAACCCTCATGAACAAGTAATATCAAATCTAAGGGCACAACTGTAAATTTAGCAAAATTTTGTATTTTGGACATCATGGAATGAAGTAAAACCAGGACCCTACCGTCCTGAAGTAACCAAATGATTATATATATATTTTTAGTAGCCGTAGAGCTAAGAAGCAGAAAAAATTTTATATTTTGCTGTATGAGACAATAAAGTCTCAAAAGGCACTAACCTCTTGCAAACTATTGTGACTGGCAGGGAAGGTAGGTCAATGTTAGTGTCTTAGTTGATTGTTAGTTGACTTTTAGTGACTGTAGGTATAGCTGTAAAGATTCCTGTCGGGTTAACCCAGGCTAATCTCTGAATGTCTATTTCTCTCTTACCTTTTTGTTCATTTGTTTGTTTGTTTTGCTACAAAGGTAAGCTGTGACTGGACCAGGAGTCAAGGGACTTGATTTATGGTCATGACTCATACACTCCATAGCTATGTGATGTAACCTTGATAAAACTATCTTATGTCTCTGTGCCTAAGCTTACTTGTTTGTAAAAGGTTTTCTCTCTCTCTCTCTCTCTTTCTGCCTCTCTCCCTCTCTTTCACCTCCCTCTCTCTCTTCCCTTTATATTAAAGATTGATGGCTTTAATTAGTGTTAAAGCAGTGAATACTGTCATTCAAATGCATTCTGACAGAAAAGCCCAATGTATTACTATATCAAACACATTGAAGTGAACTTTCTCTGTTGAAGGGATGGAAAGAGCCTGAATGCCTTAAACACTGCCTCTGTCCCTTTATCTGCCTTCATGCCTTTTCGTGGTCCTTGAGGTACTTGAAGATCTCTAGGTGACAAGGAATACCTTTTGAAAGCCATAAAGTCAGATGATCTATATGTTCCCTTCCAACTATGAGATACAGTTTTAGCTTAAATTTGACACAGAAAACCCCATGGTTCCTTTCATATTCATAACAAAATCCATTTGTAAATATAAGGTTTAAAGTATTCAGCATCAACCCGTTACAGAAAAATTCACTATATGTTTTGACCGGATTTGCTGGCGTAAAATGATTTTTAGAAATGTGTATGTACACATATATCTTCAGGTATGTGTCTATAACTACAGGGGGATAGAAAGGAGATAATAAGATCATATGAAATGGTTCAGAATCTTACAATGCAATTCAATTCAGTTCCATTCGGTGAGCATTTATGGAGTACCTACTGTGCAAAACTGCACATAAGGCTCCCGAGGGTTACGGAGACAAACGAGAGACTCTTCCCTCAATTTATTTTTGAAGCGTTCCCTGTCAGAGAATTTAACTTTTTAATACATTTTTTAAGTATAAGAAGTGTGAGGTACCGAGGGAAAAATTGGCTTAAAGTCCATAGAATCAATCAATCAATCAATCAATCAATGTCATTGAATAGGCCAAACATCTTATGGCCATGGATGGGCAAAGCATACCAAGGGTCAGGTGAAACTGTCCCTGAATGGAGAGCTATTTTGTCCTTCTTGTTTATTAATGTCGATCCATCTATACTAATGGATTTAGCATGAAAGGAAGTAAGGTGGGGGTCGGGAAGTGAGAGTTACTAAATCTCAGTCTTCCATCCTTCATTAATATTAATGCTTTCCTGCAACCAGTGCGTGTTGGCACAACGTAGCCTAAGAGCTTCATACAAGAAAAATAGTTCTGAGGCTTCCTTAGCATATATTCACTGACATCCAGCACCAACTGGTCTCATATTGCATCACAGGCCTTCATTTTTATCCCACGAAGAGGAATTTCCCTTATGTTTCATGAGCAGGTGACACTCATGGTTTTGTGTCTCCCCCCAAAAGTATATTCATTTAATTTTTAAACAATTTCCCCCCTGGATTGGCCCACGATAACCTTAAATGAAAACAGACTTAGCTTATAGGACTTATTTTGTAAGTCAGTATAAAATAAGCATTAAAAAAATCAGTACATTTTCATTTGTGTTCTTTGAGTTCAGTGACGGGAGCTATAATCCCGTGGCCCACAAGCACCAATGGCCCACGGACACGATGAAATTCAGGATGTGTTTGAGTGGTCCGCTGACAGGATTCGCGACTAGGTCTATGGCAGGTTAGCAATTTCTGTCCTGAATTTCTTTGTGAAACACGAGTTCGAGAAAAAAAGCTGTGTTATAGCTCTGCCTTAGACCAAATACACGTTGGCAGAACTCAAGATGTTCAGTTACAATGTTCGAATTATCTCAGAAAGAAACAACCAAGGCCCACAGAGGTTACACCACTTGTTCAAAACTACTCAGCGAGTAATTGGCCATGTTGGTAACTCGCAAGGCCTCTGCCTTTCAGTGAAGTGGTCTTTATATTCAGAAGATGTTTTTTTTTAATTTCCCAGAGCCATAATTTGTGATTTACAGACCCATTTTCTCCCTCAGAGTGCTCCAGCCCAAAACAAAACAAAAAAGTAAGAAGGTTTTTGCAACTATAACCTAATTCTGCTGGGTTTACTGCTGCACCTTCCCTGTAATCCACCAGTCCTCCTCACTCAACAGCAGATTCAAACCTAGTTGACGATAAAGCAAGAAAGAAAGCAAAAACAAACTAAAACTAAGAGAAAACACCGTCCTCTAAAAAGCACATGAATTTGAAAGACCACAAATGAATATATTTCAGAGCTCTCCATTTTTCTTCCTCAGCCCGAACTGCCTTGTTCTTGCCCCCTGCCGTATTCAAGGGCCCACGATGGCAGGTGGACACACGCCTCCGGAAGAAGGGACGTGGAAGGTAGCACATTTTCCTCTTCCCTTTTTTCTTTTCTTTTTAACAGTAAGAGGTTTTTAGAGTTTGCAAATGTTAGTCCTTGGGTAAGGGTGTCTTCACTAGAGTCCTGCAGGGTGGGGCCCTGAGGGAGGGGGTGTGTGTATACGTATGCGTGCACGTGTGTGTGACACTGGGAGATGTCCTGTCTGGGTGTGTCAAGGTGTATGTGTGACTCCAGAGCAGGCTTGTCTGGGAGGCCTGAGCAAGGGTCAGCCCAGTAGCTGGGAGTCAAAGCCAATCTTTACTCCAAGCCTCTTTTTAATAGTCCAATATTTATATCTATATGTTTTTCCCAAAATAAACATCCCTCCCCATCACCTTAACTTTTCTTTTCTCTTTTGTTTCTTTTTTTTTTTTTTTTTTTTTTTTTTACATAGGCTCCATGCCCAACGTGGGGCTTGAACTCATGACCCACAGATCAAGAGTCATATACTCTACTGACTGAACCAGCCAGGGGCCCCTCAATCACCATAACTTTCAATGCCAGCCCATTTCAAAGGAAGAACAACTATTCGGAAGTCACTTACACTATTCAATTTCTAAGCTATTAGATTACACATTTCAATTTAGAGTAATTCCTTAAAGTTCAAGAGAAAAGTTCGCTAAATATGACAGAGGTTAGAAAGGGTTGGTGGCTGATTTTCAGGATTCATATTTCCTTTTACTTTTTAGGGGATAAAAGCAAAGCATAAAAAGAGAAATGGTTTTTAATACTAAGTAGAAAAATGCAATATATATGTGCAAAATAGATGCTTCGTTTGAATTAGTATTTACATGTTTTGTAAGCTCAAATAATATATGTTTTTCATTATTTTAGTAAAATTAAAGAATGGGCATTCAGCTATCTTTAAATTTTCATATTGCTCACGCTAGTTTAGGCATGCCAGATCATTTTGGGATAATAAATTCCTGCACGGTTACTGCACGGATACTAAAAGATATTGCAATATTTTTCTTTTAAACGTGAATTAAGAAAAAAAAATTAATAGATGGTTACATTTCTATGCTGGCCGTTATTAGAATTTACTAATGAGCAATCTGACATGATATTTCCTATTGCTTTAATATGCTATATATTATAAAATGTTTTCCTACATTACAGGCGTTAATTGCACAATGTGAAAAAAATTCTTTGCAGTTCTGCGTGATTTATGGGCCTGCCTCTGGTGACTAGGTGTGGGAGAACTTTGGCTTTTGTGGGCTTGTGGGGGAAAGGATGTGTGAAAAGTCGAGAAAGCCCAATTAGAGAAAGGCAGTGAGAAAAATTTTACAAAATCTGTCCTGCTGAGACTCAGGCATTTTTTCTCGATGACAAATGTCTGGAGCTCTCAGTTTTACAAAAAAGGAGTGCTCACCCCTGGCCTCTTCTCCTGCTGTCATGTAGGTCACCTAAGCTGGGGAAAAAGACCATCTGGAAAGAACGCTGGGGTTTCACAGAGCGAACGGTCCTCTACCCCATCCTCTTCCTCCCTCGTTATGCAGAGCAGTGTTCAGATGACAGATTTCGGAAAACTGTCTTAGGAGATAACTCCTCAGGCAGTTACAGGGTACTGGCATTGTGGATGCTTCTGTGCGTCCCGTCATCCGGTTAAGGAGGCTGATGGGCTTTTTTTGTGAACTGCCGGGCTTCCAGAAGGCTTTTATCTTCCACTCAGTTTTAACTGAGGAATTTATGGGATTTTGACACCTTGAGAGGTAAGTTAGACACAAATGCCGTGCAATTTATATGTGAACGAGTTTTCATTGTGTATTGACATAAATGTTATTAGTACACTATACTTCTCAGATACCGTGGTCAACTGAAGAAATTGTTCGTCGGTTTTCCTTGTGGGAAATCAAATGCGTTCTTCGCGTTATTAATGATCCTATGTACACTTATATTTTATCACGATGGCATTTCGCTAGGGTGGTCACCTTAAACAGCATTTTTTAAATTGTTTTAGGTGAAGAAGCCAGCGTTAATAAGGAGAAATACAGAAATCGTGCAACTCTCATTATCCTAAAAGAGGTACAATGTTTTAGCCAGGTAACGGGAGCGGAAAAACGATCTGAAAAATAAATCTGTGACCAAACAGTATTTTAAAAGGCATCTTCTTGACAAGAACCAAATGAACACCATCTCCAAGAATCTAATCTGAAGGCAAAACAGATTTGTTAGTGTGATTATTAAAACAATTGCCACCTTCTGGTGCAAGGTGATGTCAACAGTGAGCAATCAAATAATGCCCTTTGCTTTGGTACAGTCAAGCACTCAAAGCTACCGTGAAATAGGATTGGACGGGACCTTTCATTTCATATGAGAATTAGTTCTCTAAATGCAGTGGAGAGGAGGCAGCTTATTTTTTTTTCCCCCAGCAAGCAGCTAGAAACAAGTCTGCGGGAGGCCATATTTTTTCTTATTCATTTCTTAGTGTGTGCATGTATATGTTTCCAAGTATTGTGGCCATTAATCCATTCTTTACCGAAAGTTGCATCCGAAAAGGAAAAAAAAAAAAAAAAAATGGCAGAATTTTCCCGAAGGTTTTATGACCTAAAAAAATTTTATAGTTCTCCATCTAAATTGTTTATGAAAGACTGAATTAAACGTCACATTTCTTCAATTGCACAGAAGCTTCCCAGCTGCTTTGGCGTTCTCTGTAAGGGCGTGCAGCTCCACTCCAGGGTTACAGCAAAGTATCCTCAGAAAAAGCCATCTACGTGTAATTTGTGGTAAACCTCAGCAACGAAGGCTTTCTAGCCTTCTCAACAAAGTTAAGTTGTAGCCATACAACAAAGAAACGCCACATCTGCTCAATTATTGAATATCCTGCACCGTGTATGCAAAGTATTTTGAAAGTACCAATTCTCCAGCATAGTATAAATCCAAGGATTTAAGAATTGTAACAGCGTTGCGGGTGACAGATGGTTTCTACACTTGCGGTGAGCACAGCAAAACATGGGGAGTTGTTCAATCACTATGTTGTACCCGTGAAACGACTGTAACATTATGTCAACGGTACTCAAAAATATTTCTAAAACAACAACAAAAGAAGTTACTAGCCTTAAATGAATTCAAAGTTGGGAATCAAATGTTATTTATGAAATTTTATATGTAAATTTCTGGCTTTGGCATCTCACAAAATTATCATTGGTGTAAAATCTGGTAACTATGTCTTTAATTTTTACATTGTGCACATTCCCCATTTCTTGAACTTCTATAGTTAATAAAGCAAATACAAGACTTAAAAAAAAGATTAGGTGATCAATAACACATTTCTTCTCCATCAGATTATTTTTTTCATGTCCAAAATTCCTGTTTGATTTTTCAATTATTCAAAATGTCAGAATGATAGATATAAGAGAGTAACCAGCTAACTAGGGAAATCTGTCTAATAATATTCAATATAAAGATTCAGAATGATGTTTCATGATGGATTAAACTTTCCCTTGTTCTGCCTCATTAGGGTTCTCCCAATTTGACCCAATCCAAACTTATTACTTGATATATATCTAACAGTAAAATTGCATAAATGTTCACTAGTACAATAGATGCTAAATGAGCAGTTTCAGATAATTTAATTAAGTTGTAGGTCTTCTAATATAATTCCATAAGTATGTGAACTTTTAACTTGTGTTAACTCAATTTCCTTATGCTTTCATTTAGCATTTGTTGGGGACATTACAGTGATTAGCCAAAGTCCTTCCAGCTCCTAATGTTCTCCATAAATTTTGATTTAAATTGACTGTCACTTTCTCACTATAATAAAGTAGATATTTGACATCTCAAAAAAAAAAGAACTGGTCTAGTATGCTACGTTGTCAAGAAGGAGAATTTTTTTCCTCTATTGCACAAAATCCACATAAAATTCACCATAATAAAGTCCATTTAGTCAGAATGAAATGGGTTGAGTCCTGCATATTCATAGGCATGGTTGCGCTTTAAAATTTCTTGGGGAAAAAAAAAAAGTTCCTGGGTGCCCTTGGCATCGAAAACACACATAAAGTCATGTTCCCATCTAATTGTGTATTTGGTGGCAGTCAATGCCCAGTTATTAAATCTGCAGCATCCAGGAGCCCTTGGTAGTTAGATTGGAAAGTAACTGCTGTATGTTTCACTGGAGGTCAAAGACAAGACTTGCCAAAGGAGCTCACCTCAGGTGCACCTCCCACACTTTTTCAGTTCAGACAACTAAAGGGCAAAATTCTATAATTGTGCTTTGAAAGTTTTCAGTGAATATATCTCTTTTTGAACACAGCCCTGCAAGACATGAAATTACATTTCTACAAATATCCGTTCACCCCAAACTCTCTCCAGTTCCAACAAAATGACTGAGTCAATAAGGTTTTATTTTTTTGTTAATTACTGTCCTTGAAATCATCCAGACAGTCCAAAATTAGAGACCTCAGTTCAGTGTACAGAGTGACCTTAAAGATTCAGGAAGGGAAATAGGTATGTTTTCCGGGTTCAGTGCTGGAATTTCTGCGCGGGATACATCAAGAGTCCGTGGGCAGTCAGAGTCACTTAAAAGTCTCAAGAAGGCTTAGAGATAATTACATGCGAGGGGCAAGGAATGTCAGTCCCCTCTAGCTAACGATTCACATAAACCACTGCTTTTCCAATGTGTTTGGCATCAGTCTTCACTAGAACCTGCCTTCTTTAAAGCACTTTTAGTCCAAAAAATGTAACAGTCCACCGTAGAACTTTCTGACACCTATTCAAGTTGAATATAATTTTTAAGTACCAGTGAGATTCACTAATATTTATTGGGAGCTTAACCATACGCTAAGAATGTATAAGCACGGTTCTCACGTACTTGTATGATGACTCTAGAATTAGCAACTATTAGGATCCCAGTTTAATAAATGGGACACCTGAGGCACAGTGAGATTAATTACCAAAGGTGGCAATGCAAGGCAGCCCAATTTTGGAGTCAATGTTCTTAGTCATCACATTATATATTGGCCTTGCCAATTGGTCCTGTTTCACCTACTGGATGACATTACGGTGAGGCTCCCATGCATATTTATGAATATTGAATGCCATATCTTAAAATATATGTTCCCTTGTAACACAACTGGTGCATGATTGTAAGAAATTTAGATGATATTGGTAATCCGAAAGAGAATAAAAATTGTTAATTTCATTACCTAGAGATTACAACTTTTCGGATTTTACTATACGTTCTTCAAACCCTTCTCTATAGCTGTTTGGAGAATTTAATTATACTGATAACATTCTTTTATGATCTAATATTTGATTTAATAATTTATCATGAACATCTTCCTCTGTCTTGAAATGTATTTCTTAACGTCTTCTAAAACGGCTGTGTACTTGAACATTTTGACTTTGAGGATAGTCTAGGTACAACATTTTACAGCCTCAATCTGAATTTCACATCTGGTCTCAGGTGGAACTATTGACACATCTTTATTTCTAGAGAGTTACAAAGTGGGGATTTTCCAGATGTGCGAGGTGATCAGGTGATATACACACACACACACACACACACACACACACACACACACACACACAGATACATACATATATATATACTATTAAACTCAGCTTCCCAATATAGCTTTGATTGAGTATTTCAGCTAAATGTCTCTGAAACATCAATGTCCACATAGCACGGCTCTTGCCCTCTTATTTGCTGGTCTGGTTGTCATTTCCTACTACATTTTACTCATGACCCTGGCATTCCAGCAACCAGTATTGAACTTTCAATATTAAACTACCCTCCACATCCTTGCTCTTCATACTTTGTCTTGAGCCACAAAAGCTGCCGAGGTCTCCAGTTTCTTCAGGGTACACACACTCTGTCTGCAGTTTTGATGAAAGCACACACGAGTAGTCACTGTCCAGTGGGGAACGCGGAGCTCCGTCCATTCTTGTCCAGGATCAAAGCCTCAGTGATACCCTCACGGTGGAAGTGCCATTGTTCTTTGCAATCTTCCGATTCATCAAGATCAGCGTTTGTAACTCTCCCTGGGGACTTAGATGCTGATGCCAAGAGTAGGTCTCAGTGCCTGAATCTCTCTCTCTTTTTCTTAAAATGTTTATGTATTTTAAGAGAGAGACAGAGAGGCAGAGCATGCATGAGCTGGGGAGAAGGGTAGAGGGAGGAAGAGAGAGAATCCCAAGCAGGCTCCATGCTCAGGGAGGCGCCCAGTTTGGGGCTTGATCTCACGAACCGTGAGACCATGACCTGAGCCGAAAGTGAGTCAGACGCTTAACCACCTGAGCTACCCAGGCACCCCCTCAATCTCTTCTTAAACTCTATCCCACCTCCAGCACAACCTTTCAGTTTCTCCTCACCACAACCATTTCCTCCAGTCACTTCTGTGACAAATAATGAGTACCAACTAAGTCTTGTTAAAGTTGCCTCCTAAAAACCTAAAAAAATAGATTTCTTTCCATTTC
This sequence comes from Panthera uncia, assembly GCF_023721935.1. NCBI lineage: Eukaryota > Metazoa > Chordata > Mammalia > Carnivora > Felidae > Panthera > Panthera uncia. The sequence goes on from NC_064811.1 coordinate 187,635,024, forward strand.
CTCTGGTACTCGCTGCCTACCTCTGGCCACACTCACCTATTGCTTGGATTTCTGCAATGACATAACAACTTGCCTCCTCAGCATCCATAGAGTTCCTCCTCAAATCAATTCTCCACAGAAATCAAGTGATATTAAAAAGAATGTATGGTGGTTATGTATAAACCTTTAAGTGACATCCAGACCTCTCTCAGTTGCCTGGAACCATACCAGGTTTTGCTTGTTGTAATGATTAAGAATGCCTCTGTTCTTCTCAGGGGTGTTCTGTTTTAGAGAATAAATCACATGGTCATATTACCTATGAGACCTCACCTCCACCTGCCTCTGGGGGGGGGGGCAGAGTTCTAGCAGCTTCCGAGTTCTAGCTGCACTGCCTACAAGTTCCTGGGATGCATCATCTCCCCTCCTATCCAGAATCTTTGTTCACGCTGTTCCTTCTAAACTGGTTTTCAAACCTTCTTTCCCTTCCATCTTATGTCTACTCATTCTTCAGATCCCGTTAGAAAACAAGCTCTAAGAAGGCAGGGACCTCTGTCTGTCTAAATCATTTCTATATTCTGAGTGCTTAGAATAGTGCCTGACACATCATAGGCACTGACTAAATATTGGCTGAATAAGTAAGTCCTGATATAAGCATTACTTCCTCAGGCAAGTGGTCCCTGCCCTTCCTTCTATCTCTGCCCCAGGATTTGTTCAATTGCTTTATGACATAGTGTTATAAAGCCATACACCTTGTTTCAGAGCATTTATCTTAGTTCTGATCATACAATCATTAGTTCACCAGACTCTGGGAACAAGAACGCTTTCCATTCTGCTTATTTCTATGTCTGTCTCACATACCATCCCGATCTAAAAATATGTGTTGAATGAACAAATGAATGAACACTGACAAGAGCACCATATTAGGCATTTTAGCAATCCTAAGAAAAATTAGATAGGGTCCTATTCTCTAGAAGCTTATAATTTATGTGAGGGAGAAAAAAGACAAAAATACACAAGTAGGTGGCAGTACAAGATGATGGATTGACTCAGAATTTTAGAACAAAGGACCCTAGGAATAATATAGATCAGCGCTCACTCATCATGGCAGCATTAAGTGACTATCACACCGTGATCGTGACAGTCACATGAAGTATCCGGATAACGAGTACTTATAGAGGTACCGAAGTGAAAAGTATTATTGTGTCCTTGAATGGCGAGGAAAGATTATAAAAGAGGCAAACTTGAATTGAGTGTGGAAGGGTTCACTCTCTAACAAACATTTATTAAGTATCTATTACACAACAACAGGACTAAGACGCGGTCCTTGCCCATGTAGATTAGGGGTTGGCGAACTGTGGGCCTCGGGCCACAGCTGGCTACCAGTTTTTGTAAATAAAGTTTTATGGGAACACAGTCACACTGTTTCCATACGTCTTGTCTATGGCTGCTTTCTCACAACAGCGGCAGAGCTGGGAAGTTGCAACAGAGATCACATGGCTCACAAAATGAAAAATATTTCCTATTTGGCTCTTTGCAGAAGAGGTTTTCTTCCTGCTGAGTTAAAATCTCCAGGTTGAGCGGGAGAGACAGCCGTCTAACACCAAAAATTGTATGAGATATGGGCTGAGACAAGCTATGTCAGAAGTTTCACGAGACAGTAGTTGAAGAGGAAGGAGCATAAACAGGAAAGGGAGCCCAGGGGTGTGAGTGACTGGCTGATCTGTAGGGCATTGGTTATAAAGAAATAGAAGGAAAAAGAGGATATGCTAAGAATTAAGGCAAGAACGCAGTAATGAACAAATATCATCTGGGGGGGAAATGCATATAACTTCCAGTGGGGACCCCAGGTTCCCATTGAGAAGTGCAGGGTGAAAACTTCATTGAGTGAGGCTAGGGGAACTGTACAGAGAGTCTTGAGTGTAAGGCTGAAACGTTTAAAATTCACCATAAAGGCCAAGAGGAGACTCTTGTTTAGGGCAATGATACGAAAGAAGGGAATCAAATTTTAGACTTCAAGTCTGATGACGTGGATTGGGAGGAAATCGGGGAGACCACAGAGGCAGTCTACTGAGGAGGACAGAGAAAATTAGAGATCTGAGAGTAGATTTCACCCAAGACAGGTCTTTCACTGACCACATGGCATGTGAACATTTATAAAGAATAGCTGTACACATTTATGAAGGGATATTTTATATGAAAATCTAGATTTCTATGGTTTCTTAAAATATCCAAGCATCTGGCAACACTGGGCCAGCGTTCTTGTATGGTAGCAATGGATGGGAGCTCAGCTGTGGGGTGTGGAGTGGATGGGGCAGGCCCCATTTAATCATGTAATGTAACCCCTGTGGGCATTGGGAGCTGTGGCTTGGTGCCCCATAATGATCTGGACAAAGACCTTGACGAAGTCCTAAGAAAAAAATTTTTTAAATGTTTTTTATTTATTTTTGAAGGAGAGAGAGAGAGCATGAGCGGGGGAGGAGCAGAGAGAGAGGGAGACACAGAATTCGAAGCAGGCTCCAGGCTCTGAGCTGTCAGCACAGAGCCTGACATGGGAGAATTCATGAACTGCAAGATCATGACCTGAGCTGAAGCTCAACCGACTGAGCCACCCAGGCACCCAAAGTCTTTAACTGGAAGCTAACACATTGACCTTTGGTGGTTTGCCCTGAACCCTTATCTACTGACCGTTTGTGTTCCTGAAGCTTTCCGAAGATCTAACTCCCTCGTTTTTAGATGCTAGAGATTTTTGAGTCCCTCTGTCCATTCTCTAAAATAGTAGTTTCATCTATTTCTTCTTGCTTAAAGAACCACAACAACTTTGTTCATGCTTTCCAGTAAAGGGGTTGTTTTTTTTTTTTTTTCCTTTTTCCAGTTTCACTGAGAAATAATTGACTGTATAAGTAATCACTGTGTAAGTTTAAGGCAAATAGCATGATGGCTTGATTTATGTATTTTGTGAAATGATTACAACAGGTTCAGCTAACATCCATCTTCTCATATAGACACGATACAAAGAAAGGAGAAAAGAAGGGAAGAAATTATCCTTCTGATGAGAACTCTCAGGATTTACTCTGTTAATTTCCCCACATATCAGCAGTGTTAGCTATAGTCATCATGTGGTACATTATATCCCTAGTACTTATTTATTTTATAACTGGAAACTTGTACTTTTAGATTCCCTTCCTCCAATTCCCCCAGCTATCTCCCTCCACTTCTGGTAAATACAAGTCTGATCTCTTTTTTCGATGAGTTGTTTTTGTTTTTGTTTTAGATTTCACATATAAGTGAGATCATACAGTATTTGTCCCTCTCCATCTGACTTATTTCACTTAGCATAATGACCTCGAGGTCCATCCATTTTGTTGCAAGTGCTGGGATTGCCTCATTTTTTATGGCTGAATAATATTGCACTGTATATATAAATACCACAACTTCTTTATACATTCATTCATCAAGGGACACTTAAGTTGTTTCCATGTCTTGGCTTTGTAAATAATGTTGCTATGAACATGGGGATAGATGTCTTTCTGAGTTAGTGTTTTTGTTACCTTTGGGTACAGTCCCAGAGGTAGAATTGCCGAATCTATGGTAGTTCTATTTTTAATTTTTTGAAGACTCTCCATGATGTTTTCCAAACTAGCTGTGCCAATTTATAATCCCACCAACAGCACACATCCATATCAGCATTTGTCATTTCTTGTCTTTTTGATGATGGCCATTCTAACGGGTGTGAGGTGATATCTCATTGTGGTTTCAATTTGCATTTTCCTGATGATTAGTGATATTGAACATTTTTTCATGTACCTGTTGGCCTTTTGTTTTTAAGTTTATTGATTTTGAGAGAGATAGAGAGAGAAGGGGAGGAGCAGAGAGAGAGAGAGAGAGAGAGAGAGAGAGAATCCCAAGCAGGTTCCACACTCAGTGCAGAGCCCTGCATGGAGCCCTACATGGTACTCAATCTCACAATCTTGAGATTGTGACCCGAGTTGAAATCAAGAGTTGGACACTTAACCAACTGAGCCACCCAGGAGCCCCACCTTTTGGCCTTTTATATATCTTCTTTGGAAACGTCTACTTACGTTTTTTGCCCGTTTTTAAATTGGGTTATTTGTTTTCTGCTATTGAGTTTTTTTTTTTTTAATGTTTTGGATATTAACCCCTTACCAGATATATGGTTTGCAAATATCTTTTCCCATTCTATAGGTTACCTTTTCACTTTTTTTTTTCCAGTGGTTTCTTTTGCTATACAAAAGTTTATTAGTTTGATATAGTCCTAGTTGTTTATTTTTTGTTTTGTTGCTTGTGATTTAGGTGTGATATCCAAAATATTGTTAGCAAAGCCAACATCAAGGAGCTTTGTTCCTAATTTTTCTTCTAGGAGTTTCATGTTTTCAGGTCTTACATTGAATTCTTGAAACTATTTTGAGTTACTTGTTGTGAATAATGTAACATAGGGGTCCAGTTTCATTCTTTAACATGTGACTATCCAGTTATCCCAGCACCATTTATTGGAGAGACTGTCTTTTCTTCATTCAGTATTCTTGGCCACCTTGTCACATATTAGTTGAGTATATATGCTTGGGTTTGTTTCTGGGTATTGCTCTTGCTTCATTAGTCTACTTGTCTGTCTTTATGCCAGTACCATACTGTTTTGAGGACTATAGGTTTACAGTATAGCTTGAAATGAGGAAGTGTGGGACCTCCTGCTTCGTTCTTCTTTCTCAGGATTTCCTGGTTATTTGAAGTCTTTTGAGGCTTCATATAAATTTTAGGAGTGTTTTTACTACTGTAAAAAATACAATTCCAATCTTGGTGGGGATTGTATCAAATGTATAGATGGCTTTTGGTAGTATTAACATTTTACCAATATTAATTCTTCCAATTCCATGAACATGGGATACCCTTCTATTTATTTGTGTCTTCAATTTCTTTCATCAACATCTTACAGTTTTTAGTGTAGAGATTTTTCATCTTCTTAGTTAAATTTATCCCAAGTATTTTATCGTTTTTGATGCTATTATAAATGGGATTTATTTATTTATTTTTCAGAAATTTTATTGTTAGTGTATAGAAATGCTACTTATTTTTGCATGTTAATTTTGTATCCTGTAACTTTACTGAATTTATTGATCATAGCTAACAATTTTTAGGTGGAGTGAGTGTATAGTATTTTCTATAACATCATGTCATCTGCAAATAGAGAAATTTTTGCTTCTCTCTTTCCAATTTTGATACCTCTTATTTTTTTTTTTTTTCTTGCCTGACTGCTCTAACTAGGACTTCCGGTACTATGTTGAATAGGAGTGGTGAGAATGGGAACCCTTGTCTTCTCTTGTTCCTAATCTTAGAAGAAGGCCTTTGAAATTTTCACCACTGACTATAATGTTAACTGTGGGCTTGTCATACAGCCTTTGTCATGGTGAGATATGTTCCTTTTATGCCTAATTTGGTAAGAGTTTTTATCATGCATGGATGTTGAATTTTGTCAAATGCTTTTTCTGCATCTGTTGAGATGATCATATGATTATTTTCTTTCATTTTATTAATGTGATATAGCACGTTGACAGATTTGTGTATGTTGAATCATCCTTGCATCCTAGGGATGAATCTCACTTGATCATGGTGAATGATCCTTATAATGTGCTGCTGAATGCAGTTTGCTAGTTATTTTTATTGAGAATTTTCACATCTATATACACCAGGGATATTGGTCTTAACTTTTTTTTTTTTTTTCTAATAGTGTCCTCTCTGGTATTAGTATCGGAGTAATAGTGGTCTTGTAAAATGAGTTTGAAAGTATTTCCTTCTCTTCAATTTTTAAAAAGAGGTTGAAAGGATTGGTGTTAGTTCATCGTTAAATATCCTGTACACTTCATCATTGAAGCCATCTCATCCTAAGCTTTTCTTCATCGGTAGATTTTTGATTACCAATTCAGTCTTCTTACTAATAGTTGGTCTATTCAGATTTTTCTATTTTCTATTTTTCTATATTTCTATTTTCTATTTCTATTCCTGATTCAGTCTTGGCAAGTGGTATGTTTATATGAATTTTTCTATTTTTTTCTAGGTTGTCAAATTTGTTGGTGTATAGTTGTTCATAGTACCTGTTATGATCCTTTGAATTTCTGTGATATTCATTTTAATGTCTTCTTTTTTCATTTATAATTGTGTTGATTTGGATATATTTCTCTTTTTTTCCTTAGTCTAACTAGGAGTTTACCAATTTTGTTTATTTTATCAAAGAACCAATTCTTAGGTTCTTTTTTTTAATCTTTTCTATTGTTTTCCTGTTCTCTAATTCATTTCTGTTCCAATATTTATTATTTTCTTTCTTTTGGTAACTTTGGGCTCAGATTGTTCTTCTTTTTCCAGTTCCTGAAGTCATAGAGTTACCTTGTTTATTTGGGAATCTTTCTTCCTTCTTAATGCAGGCATTTTTTATTATTAACTTCCTTTTTTAGGGCTACTTTTGCTGTATTTCATAGGTTATGCTGTGTTTTCATTTTTGTTTGTAACTAGAAACTTTATTTCTCTTTTAATTTCTTTTGTAATCCATTTTTTGTTCAGAAGAGTGTTGTTTAATTTCCATGTATTTCTGAATTTTCCATTTTTTCTCTTGTTATTGATTTCTAATTTTAAGCCACTGTGGTCAGAGAAGATACTTGGTATGATTTCATTATTCCTGATTTTACTAAGTCTTGTTTTGTGGCCTAACATAGGTATGCCCTGGAAAATGATCCATGAATTCTTGAGAAGAAAGTGTATTCTACTCTTGTTGGATAGAATGTTTTATATCTGTTTGTTAGGTCATTTGGTCTATAATACTGTTCAAATCCACTGTTTTTTCTTAATTGATTCTCTCTCTGGATGACTTGTCACTTCTTGAGGGTGGGGTATTAAATTCCTCAACTATTATTGTATTACCATTTATTTCTCCTTTTAGTTCTCATTTTTGCTTTATTTATTCAGACGCTCTGATGCCGAATGCATAAATATTTATAATTGTTATATTTTCTTGATGTATTGATGCTTTATCATTATATATTGACCTTCTTTGTCTTTTTTTACTATTTTTAGTTCAAAGTCTAGTTCGTATGATATAAGTAGAGCTACTCCTGCGTTTTTTGTTTTTTTGTTTTTTTTCTTTTGGTCACCATTTACTTGAAATATTTTTTTCCATTCTTTCACTCTCAGTTGACATGATGTATCTTTAAAGTTAAAGTGAAGGTTTTGTGGGCAACATATATTGAATCTGATTTTATTACTTATTATGCAATTCTATGTCTTTTGATTAGAGAATTTCAGCCTTTTATGTTTAAAGCATTTACTAATAGGTAAGTACTTGCTACTGACATTTTGTTAATTGTTTCCTGTTTGTTTTGTAAATCCACTGTTTCTTATTCTCCTGTCTTTTGCATGTGTTTTGATGTCTTTTGGTATTGATATACTTTGACTTCTTTGTCATGTTCTCTTGTATAATTACCAGAAGATTTTTCTTTGTGTTTACCATGAGGCTTACATAAAATATATTACACTTGTAACACCCTATTTTTAGCTGGCAACAAATTAACTTCAATAGAATTAGTATATTTTATACTATCACTTCTTCTCCCCCTCCAATTTTAGGCTATTGCTGTTACTACATACATTTTTTATACTGTGTGACTAATAATAGATTATTATTGTGATGGTTATTTTTGCTATACCTTTTTTTAAAGTTTATTTTGAGAAAGGGAGAGTGAGCACATAAGTGAGGGAGGGGCAGAGAAAGAGAGAGAGGGAGAGAGAGAGAGAGGGAGAGAGAGAGAGAGGGAGA
>NC_064811.1:187642828-187677289 GCF_023721935.1 Panthera uncia
AGAGAGAGAGGGAGAGAGAGAGAGAGGGAGAGAGAGAGAGAGGGAGAGAGAGAGAGAGAGAGAGAGAGAGAGAGAGAGAGAGAATCCCAAGCAGGCTCCACACTGACAATGCAGAGCCTGCCATGGGGCTCAAATCCGAGAACCATGAGATCATGACCTGAGCCAAAATCAAGAGTCAGACACTTAAATGACTGAGCCACCCAGGTGCCCAGCTTTACCCTTAAAAACAAACAAACAAACAAAAAAACAGACAAAAAAACTTTAGAGTTGTGAGTTGTCTACCACTATTAACATATTACAGAATCTAACTATGACTATATACCATTTTCAGCAAGATTTATGCTACTGTTTTGTACTTTATGATGCAAAAATTAGCATTTTTACTTTCACTTAAAGAATTCCCTTTAGCATTTCTCATAAAGCAGGTCAAGGGGTAATGAACTTTCTCAGCTTTTGTTTGTTTGGAAAAATCTTTATCCCTCCTTCCTTTCTCAATGACAACTCCACTAGGTATAGAATTCTTGGTTGATAGTCATTTTCTTCCAATATTTTGAACATGTCATCCCTTTCTCTCCTGGGCTGGAAATTTTCTGTTGTGAAATCCACCAGTAGCCTTATGGGGCTCCCTTGTATGTGACTTCTGTCTTTTCTCTTGCTGCTCTTAAAATTCTTTCTTTGTCTTTTACTTTTGACAAAATCCTATTTGGGTTCAACCTATTTGGGGTCTTTTGGGCCTCATGGGTCTGGATATCCATTTTTCTCCCCAGGTTCAAGAAATTCTCAGGCATTATTGCTTTAAATACACTTTCTGTCCCTTTATCTTCTTTCTGGAATTCCCATAATGTAAATATTGTTCCTTTTCATTGTGTCCATTAATCCATAGGCTTTCTTCACTCTTTTTCATTCTTTTCTATTTTTGTTCCTGGATAATTTCTGGATGGATTAAATTGGGTAATTTCTAATGGGTAATTTCTGGGTAATTTCTAGTGACCTATCTTCCAGGTCACTGATTCTTTCTTCTGCATGGTTGAGTCTACCTTTGAAACTTTTTGTTGAATGCTTCAGTTCACTTATTACATTCTTCAACTCTATGATTTCTGGTTTTGTTTTTTTTTTAATCTATGGTTGCCATTTCCTTGTTGAACTTCTCACTTTGCTTAGGCATTGTTTTCCTAATTTCTTTTTTGTGGCTTACCTGTTTTCTGGTAGTTCACCAATCTTCCTTAAGAGGATTAGTTTCAATTCTTTTTCTGAAAGTTCATAGGTCTCCATTCCTTAACTGGAACTTTATTAGTTTCCTGTGGTGGTGTCATATTTACCTGATTTTTCATGATCCTTGAATCCTTACATTGGTGTCTGTGCATTTGAATAATGGGGCTCCTCTTCCACACTTTACAGGCTTGCTTTGGCAAAGACACTTCTACACCAGTCAGCTCAGTTTGGGTTTCTGGGCGTGTCTGCTGGTAATACCCTTAGGCATGTAGAGCCTGCTATTATGGTCTGTTTTGGAGGTTTGAGAAAATGGGATGAGGGTATGCTACTAGCTGACCAGGTTGGATGGGACGGCTGGCTTGGTTCCCGACCTAAGTGAAGCCGAAGGATGGACTCCATGGCTTCTTGGATTCTCTGGTCAGGCTCAGCAGATAGGTAGGACTGAGAACTATCTTCCCTACTAAATGAGGCAAATAATTAGCTTCCTTGCCTTGGCAAGGCAGCAGGATTTGACACGGGGCCTGTACAGCTCACTATTTGTGGACGTGAATCAGACCAGAGTGTGCACTGAATTCTTTGGTCAGGTGAGGCCACTGGTTTTGCTCTGAAGCTGGGGGAAGTCATAGACTGTGCTCTCTGTTCAAGTGCTACTGTATGTAGGATTGTTGCATGGAGTGTGCAGCTTCTTCTGTGCTTGGGTTAGGTTCGCTGGTTCAACAGGCTGAGGGCTATATTTAGCAGTAAGAGAGGCTATGATGTACATGCCCTGCCCGGCACAGTGAGAGAAGCAGCTCTAAAACCAGTAAAGCTCTTGGTTTGTTGTTTTAACTCAAGCTGATCTGCACCCCAAGTTTCTTGGCCAAAGAGGGCAGATGACTGGCTTTGAAACTATTGGCTCTGTCTTCCTTTCTTTCCGTCCAAGCTCTGCTGGGCTGTGGTGTGTTCACCAGCCCTCCTAGTCAGACAGGCCTGAAGACACTCTGCACAGCAGGCGGGGCTGTGTCTCAGCTCCCTTACTTGGGTAGGAGGTGGCGGGGGAGGGGGGAGGGGGGGTGCGGGAGCGCTGCTCTAAGCTACTTTCAATTTGTCAAACAGGCTCTCCCATTTCATTAGATTTTGTTTTAACTTTTTTGTTTATGTTTATTTATTTTTGAGAGAGAGAGACAGACAGACAGAACATGAGCAGGGGAGGGTCAGAGAGAGAGGGAGACACAGAATCCGAAGCAGGCTCCAGGCTCCGAGCTGTCAGCACAGAGCCCGACGCGGGGCTCAAACCCATGAACCATGAGATCATGACTTGAGCCGAAGTCGGAAGTTCAACCGACTGAGCCACCCAGGGGCCCCTCATCAGATTTTTTTTTTAATCCATCCTGAAACAAAAACTATTCCTCCAAGAAAGTTTTCCAAGAGGGTAGCCTGTGGTACATTCCTCTCAACATTATTTAAGAGCCTTTATACAATATTTTCTCCCTTTGCCTGGCTGTTAAAAATAGGCTACAATGCATTTCAATATATCTCTTGATGATATGTGATTCCAAGGGAAGGAAATGCTATAAAAGGCAGTTGATCTGCACTCCTGCTGAACTGGGGTGCTTCCCTGTTACCCACCCCCCCCCCCCCCCCCCCCCCACCATGGGACACTGAGCTTACTGTTGATGCACAGTTTCATAATGAGGTAGCAGATCTCATGTTGCATTCTGCTGAGCAAGTGTTATAGACACATGTCTGTGTGTAAAGCCTGGTTGTGATCTGTTCACATGTGTTTTATGTTTGAAGAAAAATGATTTGGCCCTGGAAGAGCAGTTCAGCCCAGAATTTTGTGTCAAAAGCAGGCTGCAACAGGGCTGGGACTCTGCCAGATGACTCAATAACTAATTTTTAGTGTTTTATGAAAATGCATATTATAGCACTTCTAAGCAATTGAGTACCAAAAACTTTGGGCAAGGTCTCATCCTAGTTGGAAAAGGCCAGTCACTGACATAATTCCATGACTTTAATTTTCCCCTGTCTTGTCTGCAAAGTGAAGGGGCTAAAATAAATGATCCTCAGGTGTGCTGTGCCAACTGTAAGAGACGGATGGTGGAGCTGGGTCTGTCCACAGGGAACTTAGGTCTTTATGATGCCTGAGCCACACCGCATGGACCAAGAAGCTGTTGAAAGCTCCAATTCCTCCCTGGAGTGAGGATTTAGATGGGGCAAGACTGAGTGATTATACAGAAAGCCTGTGTGATGAAAAAAATGCGGGCTTTGGCTTCAGACACACTGAGGTCTCTATTTGAATTCTTCAGCCTCATGGTTGTTTATTCGGTTTTTCTGCCTCTTGGTCTCCTCTTCTGCTACTTACTGCATTAGCCTGTGTGGACTGCCAAATACAAAACACCACAGGCTGAGTGGCTTAAATAACAGAAACTTACTTTCTCACAGTTCGGGAGGCTAGACGTTCAAGATCAAGGTGCCGATAAGGCTTGGTTTCGGATGAGTCCTTCCTTCCTGGCTTGCAGATGGCCACCTTCTCACTGTGTCCTCATCTGGCCTTTCTTCTATGCATACGTGGAGAGAGAACAATTTCGGGTGTGTCTCCTTCTTCTTATAAAGACACCAGTCTCATGGGATCAGGGCTTCACCTTTATGACCTCATTGAACCTCAGTTACTTCCCTTAAGGTCCTATCTCCGAACACAGTCACTTTGGAGGTTAAGGCTTCAACATGTGACTTTTGGGGGGCACGGGTGAGTCCTTAGCACTTCTCTTAGAGGGCTGTTGTGGAGATGAGACAGAGCAAAATGAGATGCCATATGCAAAGCACCTGACAGAGCTCCTGGCCCCCTGCACAGCCCCATCCAGAACCACACGCACACCCCAAAGGCTGTACTCCCTTAATAAAGCATTCCAACCTCCTTATATACTTTAGACAAGAAAACAAGTAAGCAGCAATCAATAAATTTGAAGTTTATTATGCAAAATATCTGATTGTGCCTATAGTAAGGTGTCTATTTCTTGAAAATCATTCTATTTTTTGGTTTATTATCAATAACTAGAAATTTATTCCGCTTCTAGGCTCAGTTTGTCTTCCTAGGCCAAGAAAAAATGATTGCATGCCCCTGGTCACTACAGCTAGTACTCTGTTAGCAGGCACTGACTGACCGCTGTCTGCTCAACTGGAAAAGGTAGCCAGATCATCAGCTCGTCTGAGGCCTGCTACTTGATATTAGGCACAATGGCTGTGCTATTGTTTCCAAGGGGGCAATAATGGAGATAATATGAAACCCGCATATCAGCATCTCTCCTGTTGTCTACAGAGAGACACAGAGAGAGAGAGAAAGAGAGAGATCCAGGATGGGCTTGATGGTTGGAAATTATCCGAAAGGCAGTTAAGTAGTAAAGAGTATCTTCATAGACAGAAGAACATCAAGATAAGACAATGGGGGAGCCAGAAATGTCTTCAAGCTGTGTATGGATAATCAGACATTGACAGTAGCATCCATCATTTTTACTGAAATGAGATCCTTATGAATAACAAAAGTTTTCTGCAGTGTGTTGATGCTGGCTCAAATATTAAAGTTTTTTGGTTTTTAAATAGTCCGGAAAATCATTTGAATATGACTTTAGGTCTCTGTAGCATAAAATCTCACTTTAAAAGTCCTGAAGTATAATAATTGGCCAAAAAAAGAAATGATTAAGAAGAGACATCAAGGGTGTTCACTGGTTAAGTCTAGAAAAATGGGAAATGGACAGAGAGAAGATCCAGACACACAGATTCTGAAATAATGCATGTTTAGGCAGGATCCAGGGGATGGCTAACCAAGTATTAGGATAATTATAGCTGTTTACATTGGAGATGCCTTGAGCCCTTCTCGAAGAAACTCACAAACTCTGATCTTCAGTGTTGATTTATTAGTACTAAGCAATGTGTCAGGTACTGGGTAAAATGGGAACATGTTTTGAAAGTAAAACAGCCATCTACATTGATATATCAATACTCTTTAGGGGCGCCTGGATGGCTCAGTCAGTTAAGTGTCCAACTTGGGCTCTCGTCATATCCCGGTTCACGGGTTCGAGCCCTGCCTTGGGCTCTGTGCTGACAGCTCGGAGTCTGGAGCCTGCTTCAGATTCTGTGGCTCCCTTTCTCTGCCCCTCCCCTGCCCATGCTCTATGTCTGTGTCTCAAAAATAAACATTTAAAAAATATATATATATCAATACTCTTTGAATAGTATGCTCTTCCTGAATTTATATTTGCAGAATTTTATTTTTCTTTTGGGAACAAGGGACCAATGCTTCGCCCAATTGAAGTTTCCTATAGCTGGCTTTGAAAGGGGGTCCTGAGATTTCTGGGTTCACCATCAAGAGAAAGGTAGAGGACGGGCCAGAATGAAAGCAGAAGGGGGTCACAGGTTCAAGTCCTTGGAAGAAGTAGACAGCAAACCTTTCTAACAAAAACAATGGATGGGGACTTGTCTCAAAGGAACCAAGAGTGGATTCAGGAGGTGGTGAATAGAAGCAGTGGAAGATTCTTTCAAGTCACAGAAGGAGAGTATGCCTTGATATATGTGAATCGGAGTCTGTGGCCAGAGTCTGTCTTTGAGATAATACATTCCACAATTACTGAAATTAAGAGGAATAAGCATCATTTCTCAGAAAGTGATTGAATACCAGCTACATTTAATTAGCTGGTTTGTTTTCAGTTTTTATTTAAATTCCAGTTAGTTAACATCCAGTGTAATATTAATTTCAGGTGTACAATATAGGGATTCGACACTTCCATACATCGCCCGGTGCTCATCACCACAAGTCCCCTCCTTAATCCGCATCACCTACTTCCCCCATCATGACTACCCACCTCACCTCTGGTTACCATCAATGTGTTCTCTATAATTAGATTTTATTAACCTGAATTCTTCTCCATCTTTGGATATTAGAGTTTTGCATGACTGACTCATCTTTCACTGCTTTAAAATACTTTTCTCCTTCTATGTTTTTACTCTGTGTATACGTGTAATCTTAATCTTCAATTCAATACCTTCTATTTGCAAAGCATTAACTGAGCCTGGAGAGTTATGCAAAAACAAATCAGATACTTTCCCCGGGCATGAAGCATTTAGAGTCAAGGGGCAAGGGATAATAGTATAACTAATAAGAGTATATTACTGCCCAAGCTGTCACCTGCCTCCCACTACTTCCTGCACTCTGTGACTCAGTCACACACAAGCTCTTGGAGTCTGGGGACACGCTGGCTCACGTCATGCCTCTGCGTCTCCACGCAGTCTGGTGCCCCTGCCCAGCAATCTTCTCAGCTTCCTTCTTGCCTTAACAAACTCTTATTTAACATTCACCTTCAATCTGACGTCTGGGAAGGCTTCTCGGCCATCCCAGTTTGATGTCAGTGGTCCTAAATATCATGCTGTATTATAGGGCCTTGCATTCCAAAGGTCTGTGTGACTGGCTGTCTTTACCATAAAGCAGAAAGGGCAGAAACTCCTCCTTTATCTGTAGCTCTAGTGTTTGGTATGTAGGGATGAAGGAGGCCTTTCAAGGCTTCTGAGCAGAGGGAGGGCTGTCACGATTTGATTATCTCTTATGCGTGAAGTGTGTGTGTGTGTGTGTGTGTGTGTGCGCGCGTGCACGTACACACGTTATGTGTCTGTCTCCATGCACGTATTTTTCTCAGATTTGGGGAATATGAGGAAACTGCCCACATTCACCTGGTATATAACACAGCTAGCACATCTTGGACACGACGAGTTGCACACTTGTCTAGACAAGTAAACAAATATGGGGCACATGTTTACACTGAGGCCTCAAAAGGCCTCCCAGAAAGGGGCTGGGAGGAATTCCTGGAAATTTGCTTCTACTCATGTCCTTCCTGCAAATCTCCTCCAATTACAGTGAGCAAGATAAAGGCCAGAGAAAGAGTGCCCTGAAAATGGCCGAGTTCATTTTCTGATGTTATGATACAAAACAGTGTAATACACTATCAAAATACTGTGCAATGGAATGCTGATATTTCAATGCCATAAACGAAATTGGAATATTCAGCTCCCTATGAAACAAATTATATTTTTGCTGCCTCATTTGTTATTTTTTTCCAAAGTTATCTCTGCAAATTCTTTACATTCATTTTTTACCTTGCCTATTATTGGATCTATCACTGACATGGAACTAGTTAGTCTGCTTTATTACTTCTAGCCCCACTCATGAAACTTTTTATTTAAGTTCTTCCTCTTGCCCTGATTGTAAGTTGAGATTTTCTAATTCCGTGTTTTATTTCATTTTGTGATGTATTTCATTTTTTTTTCTATCACATTCTTTTAATTTTTAAATTCAATTTCTATGTGGGGGCTTGCATAAAATCTAACACCTATTAATTTATATTGATTTACATTTATTTCCGTCTACTATAAAATGTTCACTTTTCATATTTGTACTCATAGATAATGCATATCATCAAGTTTTAACCTAAATCATTAATACATTTATTCATCTTTAACTACCAAAGTTCTTCATGTTTATAGATTACTACTCAAATATTTTATAGGATTTATTAAAATGCATCACCTGAAATATGTTTTTATTTACAACATCTCTGTGAGTATGCGTGGGTAAGAAAGACCTATTACCAAAATATTTTAGGAAAACTGAGAATAAAAAGGAAAGTAGGGTTTATACTCTTATTCACCAATTAATTAAATATCCTTTTGAGAAGATACCCGTGGAAGCCGTCTTCATCAAACAGGGGAAAATCTTATATTTCTTGATTTTTTTTCTTTTATCAGTTGCATTTAGACAGTGTAATCGCTGTAATGAAAACTTTCCTTATTTCCCATCCTAGGGACAAGATTGCTTAGTAGAAGCAAGGCAGGTTTTAAAAAATGCGACTTATAAATGAAACTCTGCATAGAAGTAGTTTTTCTTGAACTTTCAAAGACAGGGACTCTTTTATTCTCATGTCTCAAGAATGAGAAGCTTCCTTCAAAGCCGCACTGCAATTCTCAGACTCTGAACTTTGTAGGCATCGTACAAGTGGGGCCTTTAGGTGAAAAGAAATATGGGTGTCTCTGCCCAGCTCACTCTCTCAGCTCCGAGTCCTTCAGGAAGGTGTTTTTATTCTACAGCAGAGACTTTGGTGGAAGGCACAAAGGCTTCGGGGTTAGACAGAGGTACAGTCAAATGACCAGTCTGCCACCCACCAAGGACAGAACTATTGGCACTCTCTAACTCTCTGCGTCTGTGGGAAGAGGGGATGCTGTCACTGCCAATCTCAGGGAGCCATTTCAGGAATCAGATACTTAGCACGATGCTTGACGTAGAAGGTTCCTTTCCTGGTAGGCCACTATTGCAATGTAAATAACGATAGCTTTAATCATGGTCATGTAACTGAACAGAAAAAAAAAAAAATAACAACCCTCAAAAGCAGTCCTAAATAGAGAAATCAGACTGTCAGTTAGCGGTAACACAAACTTTTTAAATGTAATTAAAACATGTTTCAAAGTAAGTAGATTAAAATCATCCTATGCTGCAGAGACCAGGAATGCTTAGTCTCTAAGCCGTGCAAGGGAATCTCACCACATGGAAAGGCCTTGGAGAAATCACCAATATTCTAGCAATGGAGAGTCGGCTGCATCTCAGGAGACAGAGCTAGGTTTCTCCAGGTAACTTACATAGAGCTCTTAAAAGCCCACTAGGGTTTTCCTCTATCCTGTACAACTCCTGGGATTCAATATAGAACAGGAACATTCTTTTTTCATTATTGCTGTGGGTCGTATCTTCAAAGCTTTGGCCATGCACATTATACGTTGATGATGATGCCATAGCGGCCTTATCACCAAGCTTACAGTAAATACGAGTAACCTTCATGGAGATACACTAAGCCCTGGGTGGGGGTTGGGGGCGAACTCATTTCTAGCCACAAATAAGCTGCTGGAGGCTGACGTAGCCATCATCAGGTCCCTTCGCGAATACTCCGTGCATGAGAGGTGGGTCCCTGCACTAGATGTCTTAGCTCGCTTCTGCAGTTGTAACTCGGCATCACTCAGTAAAAATCAGATAAGGTAATGTCTCTGAAAGTTCCCAGACGGAATGCTGTGAGACTGTCATCACTGAGATCTTACTGTCTTCTTTTTGGTCTGAAGAGTCGCCGATGTGAAGAGAAGATGGAGGGACAGAGAAGAAAGACAGAAAGGGCAGATTGGAGATAAGAGGGCTCCCAGAGCAGAGATACCCACACTTGGTCCCAGAAGAGCCTGGGTCATTGAAGGAAGATGTCGAAGTGCCACTGAAAAATGTGGCTGTCTCTGCCAATGTGTCCCCTGTATTCAAGCGTACATTTTTACTATAATCCTTATTTTAACATGTGCAAAAAATAAACAAATAAGCATTAAAAGAGTCCTAGATAGAGAGTCCAGGCTTGTCCAGTTCCGATTCTTAAATTTATTCTCTGAGGGACTTGGCTAAAGTCACAGATCTTGGCTGCGCGGAACCCAGATCAGAATCCAAATCTCCTTATTCTTATTGTTGCCACTAGCGTTGATCCTGTTATTAGTGGATGCTATTTATAGGCTGCTCATTCTTTGCAGCATGCTATTGACATCTGAATTGACTTGAACAGTCACTCTTCCAGCCAAGACAGGCCGATGGATAACAAGCGTGTGAAAACGATGCTCAACTTCATTAGTTATTAGGGAAATGCAAATGAAAAACACGGTGAGAAATCACCGTACATCCACTTGTATGGCCATCACACCCCCAAAGGGGGAAAAAGTGTTGGCGTGGATGTGAAGAACGTGGAATTCTGCGTGTTGCCGGGGGAAGTGTAAGATGGTAAGAGCCACCTTGGCAACCGGCTCGGCTGTTCCCCGAGAAGTTAAACGTGGAATTCGCATCGGCCCCACAGTTCCACTCCTGGGTATGTAGCCCGAATTGAAAACAGGTTCTGAAACAAATGCTTGTATACCCACTAGCATTATTCCCAACAGTGAAAAGGTAGAAACGACCTGCATGTTCATTAACAGCTGAAGGGACAAACCAAATGTGGTATATACATTTAATGGAATATTATTCAGCCATAGAAAAGAATGAAATAACTGTTCCACCCTCTAACATGGCTGAACTTCAGAAACCTTATGCCAAGCAGAAGAAGTCATACATGAGGGTCGTATAATGTGTTACTGCCTTAATATAAGATGTTCAGAAGAGTTAAAGCCACAGAGACAGAAAACAGAGTAGTGGGTGCCAGGGGTGGGGGTGGGGAAGGGGCAATGGGAGCGACTAGAGAGTGGATACAGAGGTTTCTTCCGGGGTGATGAAAATGTTTTGGAGCTACAGAGAAGCGGTGGTTGTAGGACACTGTGAATGTCCTACACGCCACTGAATTATTCGCTTTAAAATGGTTCGTTTTATATGATGTGAATTTCCCCTCTGTCGAAAAGCGTTGGAAATCTTTGAGCCTTACAATGCACCTGTGATGTGGGCGCGATTGCCCCCATTTTTCACGTGTATTCTTCCCACACATCGTTTTAGGCAGAGGACACGGGGCGTTATATTCAGAATGGGACTTGATAAATGATGGGAAACATAGGAACTTTGAGGAAGGCCTAAGATGAGTGGGGTTTGCCACCACGTCCCGTTTGCCATTCGCATGGCGGTGGGAACCGTAGTGCTAGCCAAGAGCTGGAGACCGCCTTCCCTACCAGTGTGCCGTGAATTAACCAGGAAGGAAACGGCTGGTGACAAGAGTGGGAAAGAAGGCTAAGGTATCCAATGACTGCCATGTGCACGAGGTGAGTAGAAGGTTTATCTGGGCAGTTTACCTAGGGAGCTAGCTCCAACCAGATCAAGAAAGCACTACATACATTCTTTCCCAGACACTCCAGGTCCATCCACAGCACTGTGCCCTCTGGCGCTTCCTGACTCATCAGCTCTGACAAACGTCTCTCCCCGGTCACCAGGCTTCCTGAGCGCTACTCCCTGGGCATCTCCTCTCCAGCCCAAAATTTTGAGCCGGTCCCTGATGGTTACTCAATGAAGTCAAATTTCTTTGTCTGGCTTCCGGCATTGTCTGCTACGTTTTAGACTCATTTCCCCAGCCTGAAGCCAAGTTGGATCTATTCCACCTTTTTTTTTTTTTTTTTTTTTTTTTTTTAATAACACCGTTAGCCAATAGCTAACATTTGTCGAAGGCTTACTTCATGCCAGGCCCGATAAGACACATTTTACATACCTCACCTCACTTCACTTTTACGGTGCTGAGCCAGACAGGTATTGCACGGGTGAGGAATCAGAGGCTAGAGAGAGGAAAAAATTATATAACTGGTGAAGGTCAGAGTCAGGATTCGAACCCAGGGCCGCGTGGTGTCCAAACCTATGGTTTTGGGTATTCGTCTTGATTTTGCCCATTCCGTTACTGTTTTCCTAACTTCTGCTCCTCTATTCTATTCCAAATGCTTTTCTCCAACGAATATCCCTGACGTGGCGGCCGGAAGGGTCTTCTCTTCACTGGAACGCGTCTGTCTTCTGTCTCGCTGGCATTTACGTTTCCTTTGTGCTAAGTATCACGCTACTAATTCCGTGGCGGTACTAAGGACAGCAGGGGCCATGTCTAAGACTTGTATCCCTGGCCTTGTCCAACACAATACCTTGTTCACGATAGCAGTTCAGTCATTATTTGTTCACAAATTCATGTAAATTCATATAAATTTTTTTCCGAGGGGGGGAAAAAAAAGTTCTGCTATAACCTTGTTCGTTAAAACTTCTTCATGCCATTGGATTTTGTCTCCTCAGTTTTTTGCTAACAGTAACTTTTGACGCTTTGGTAGTGTGAAATGAATAAGGTGAACGTTAGTGAAATATTCCTGATTGCAACATATCATTAAAGTGCTTAAGATACTAAGTGCTAAAACTGATTTTTATCTAAGTGCTTACTTGAACCAACATTGAGACTAAAGGGAAGGGAAATTACTCTTTGTAAATCTGTTACTTTAAACCTCTTAATTCTCATGAGTTTTATGATAGGTCCATATAGAGAAATTAATCTACAGAAGTAGTCAGCAGAACTGCTAAAAAATGCAAGCCGGGGCTACTGGGCGCTTTTTCCTTTGTGTGACTTCTGCATATTTCAATATTCGGTTCATCACCTTTAAGAGGTTCAAATTCACCAGCTGTAAGAATACTTATCAGATTATAGAGCAGCACTAAAAATAAACCGATGTTATTGAAAAGAAGCGAGTCAGCACATTCTTAGCTGAATTGTTTTCTCATGCGACTCATACTAGTTAACTTTTTCTTTGTGATTGTGCGTGTATCCTATCAAAAGTTTCTTTGGACATCTGCTTCTTTAGGTACAAAAGCACAAGCTTGCTGAACACGTTCAGTAGAAAAATAAAATAACTCTCTGGTCTGGATTTACAGTAAAGCAAGACATGCATGGGGCCTGTTACTAGGGGTTAAGCCAAAGAGATCGCCGTCATTTTTTAAGATACAAAGGAAGCCATATAATTTTCAATGTCAGTGCAGCCTATTTACCAATAAAATCTCATTTACATATGGCTCATAATACTAAACTTCAAAAAGCCCTTTGGCTGAGTTTGGACCAGAGGATATTTTTGATCGAGCTCATCTCAAAATCACTTGGAGTCCAAAGTGTCTATGCAAAACCATTAATCTCAGAATGTGTCTAAACACCAGCCTTCAGACACGCTGCAATTTACCGTTCTCTGTGACAGACAAATAGCTAGGGGAGTGCTGTTATCTAACCCCAGTGCTTTCTTTCGTAGTCGTGGAAAGAGAGGTTTTTTTATACTGTCTTGTCATAAAAAGACTACAAAATCCATCAACACAGTATAACTTTACATATAAAAGTAATACCATGAATAGATATTGCAGTCATCATGTGAAAAATAAACAAGACAGTCTTTAAATCAATGTCATTCACAAGGAATCAGTATGGACATGAATTGACTGATTTTATAGCTAAAATAGGAACTATATGTAAATTTGACTGCTCTCGTTTGACACGGATGCTTTTGGCTCTATCTGTAACCTGTATACACCAATACCACACTGTGAAGGGGTCTCATATACAAAACTAAGCCTCTTTACATGTGCTTCAGGTATTTTTGTGTTAGTGCCCGACTATGTGAGGTGTATTTCACAAAATGTAAGTTAGCCCGAAAGGCTGACACATATTAGGATATGCAGCCAAATGCATGTGGATAGTCTCAGCAAAGTAAATTGAAAAGGTAACCCTGAGGGGCGCCTGGGGGGCTCAGCCAGTAGAGTGTCCGACTTTAGCTCAGGTCATGATCTCATGTTTTGTGGGTTTGAGCCCTGTGTTGGGCCCTGCGCTGACGGCTCAGGGCCTGGAGCCTGCTTCCGATTCTGCGTCTCCCTCTCTCTCTGCCCCTCCCCTGGTCATGCTCTGTCTTTCTCTCTCAAAAATAAATAAACATTAAAAACAGATTAGAAAAGGCAACCCTGAGATGTATACCTAGAATATGTATAGTTTTACATACTGGCTAAAATATTAAAAGCGCAGTCGGTTAAGCGTCCGACTTCAGCCAGGTCACGATCTCGCGGTCCGTGAGTTCGAGCCCTGCGTCGGGCTCTGGGCTGATGGCTCGGAGCCTGGAGCCTGCTTCCGATTCTGTGTCTCCTTCTCTCTCTGCCCCTCCCCCCCTTCATGCTCTGTCTCTCTCTGTCTCAAAATTAAATAAACGTCAAAAAATAAAATTAAAAAAAAAAAAAAAGCTCCAACAACACAGATATTTACGTTTTCAAATTTTATTTTATTGTGGGAGGAACACTTAACATGAGATCTACCTTAACACATTTTTAAGTGTATATAATACACTACTGTTGCCTTTTAGTATAATCAGATATTTCCTTTTCCATTTTTTTTTACCTTAAAAGCACACATGAATATAAGTAAGAAGCAAATTAGTTGTCCCTGATTTTGCGTGACACTGTGGCAGTTACTAAATAAATACAAATGTGGACACTTTGGGGAACATTTCATGAAATATTTGGAGGAGGACATGATCACATTAGCCTCTCACCATGTACTGTATGCACTAGGACTTACTTGTGCATTTGTGCACATCACAACTGATGTGTGAAATTCACACAAGGTCTACAGTGACATCCCAGAAAGGAAAAAAAAAAAAAAACAACAAAAAACCAACACACAGAAACAATTTAGGAGATTTTTAAATAACTTTGCAGGTTTTTTTTTAACACTCAATTGAAGTCAGAAGCCATTCTAGAGGAAAGGTGAGTGGCTCGGTGAAGTGATCATCACCTGACCCAGGACAATGTCTTTATAGCTGAAGTCTCACCCATCAGCTGAAATAGCTGCTCTCCATCCCTGGGTCATTATTAGGAGCCTGCTTCCCCATCAGTAGCAACTGGAAAGCTATACAAGAAACTAGAGGTGGCCAACTTAAGTCAAAAGATAAAAATCACCTCCAACACCATCTCAAATTGCTTCCTTGCTCTTTCCTTGAAGAGACCTTGGTCAGCAATTCAGTGCAACCCAAATGTAGGCATTTTGCAGAAAAGGCCAATTAAAAATTTTTTTTTAATGTTTATTTATTTTTGAAGGAGAGAGAGACAGAGTGTGAGCAGGGGAGGAGCAGAGAGAGAGGGAGACACAGAATCCGCGTGGGCTCCAGGCTCTGAGCTGTCAGCACAGAGCCCGATGAGGGGCTCAGAACTCACAAATGGTGAGATCATGACCTGAGCTGAAGTCGGACGCATAAGCAACTGAGCCACCCAGATGCCCCCCAAAATGACAATTTTATTGAATCATGCAAGTGAAATCTCATTTGGTGGGTTTCACCCGATAGACAAAATTTGAACTACATCCTGAAATTTCAGAGACAGGTGACATACTGAGATATGTAACACATTTATTGGGTCCTCAAATAGTGAGCTAATGAATATATTTCAATGTTATATATTGCAGGTACCATATATCTGAAGTAATGCATATACCTATCCAGGCAACATATGCTTCTTAATTTCTAAGTATATGTGGCATCCAATATTTCAAGGTCATTGTTTGGAAATTTTGATTCCAAAGCTAGTGAACATCAGAAACATTCATTTCGATTCTATCAACAATTTTAGCTTTACAATATCTTGAAATTCATCTTCTGTGTGTGTGTGTGTGTGTGTGTGTGTGTGTAGCAAGTTGAGCTTTATAATTTGGAGTTTGCTATAGAAAATGTGTTCAGTGGAGAAACAGGAACCCTCTTGCACTGTTGGTGGGAATGCAAATTGGTGCAGCCGCTCTGGAAAGCAGTGTGGAGGTTCCTCAGAAAATTAAAAATAGACCTACCCTATGACCCAGCAATAGCACTGCTAGGAATTTATCCAAGGGATACAGGAGTACTGATGCATAGGGGCACCTGTACCCCAATGTTTATAGCGGCACTCTCAACAATAGCCAAATTATGGAAAGAGCCTAAATGTCTATCAACTGATGAATGGATAAAGAAATTGTGGTTTATATACACAATGGAATACTACGTGGCAATGAGAAAAAATGAAATATGGCCTTTTGTAGCAACATGGATGGAACTGGAGAGTGTGATGCTAAGTGAAATAAGCCATACAGAGAAAGACAGATACCATATGGTTTCACTCTTATGTGGATCCTGAGAAACATAACAGAAACCCATGGGGGAGGGGAAGGAAAAAAAAAAAAAAGAGGTTAGAGTGGGAGAGAGCCAAAGCATAAGAGACTGTTAAAAACTGAGAACAAACTGAGGGTTGATGGGGGGTGGGTGGGAGGGAGGGCAGGGTGGGAGGGAGGGCAGGGTGGGTGATGGGTATTGAGGAGGGCACCTTTTGGGATGAGCACTGGGTGTTGTATGGAAACCAATTTGACAGTAAATTTCATATATTAAAAAATAAAAAAAAATAAAATAAAAAAATAAAAATAAAGTAGTGAAACTCATAAAAAAAAAAAAAAAAAAAAAGAAAATGTGTTCAGGTGTTCTAGACAACCCACAGATTATCTGTAAGAAAATGCCATAGTACGTGTGTTGGAAATATTTTCCTCAAAATGAATGGGTGCATTTGTATGTAATCCCTCATACTCTCAGTTGAACTTCCCTTCCAATCAGGTACCAAAACAGTTGTTCTTATTTTTTAAAAAAATGTTTTTTAATGTTTATTTATTTTTGAGACAGAGAGGGACAGAGCATGAACGGGGAGGGTCAAAGAGAGGGAGACACAGAATCTGAAACAGGCTCCAGGCTCTGAGCTGTCAGCACAGAGCCCGACGCGGGGCTCGAACTCACGGACCGCGAGATCATGACCTGAGCCGAAGTCGGCTGCCCAACCGACTGAGCCACCCAGGCGCCCCGAGTTGTTCTTATTTCATGTAAAATTACCCTAATATTTATTTCAGAAATGTTACTGAAATCAAAAACCAACATAGCAGAAATAATGAGCGATTCTCTTTGTGCGTTTTGGTAAAACTGGTTAGGAATTTTGACATCGATTTCCTTTAGGTGATAGGGTTCATTTCAAATACTGTAACAATTCAAATCTTTCTGATATGGGCAAGGCGAAGCTTAAAGAAATCAATATGATAAGTGTACTAAAGCTTATTGTTCTGGAAAATCAAGGGGCTTATGCATTGAAGACACATGGGTTAAATTTATAGCTATAGCATGAAGATTGCATTTAGTTGCTTATAAAATGGACCGAGTTTTCAGTTTTCATCCTGTGCCACTGTTGCTGGTGATACATACCCATCCCAGCATGCATGGCCTATCTCTTCACTTTTTTTTTTTTTTTTTTTTTTTTTTTTTTTTTTTTTTTTTTTTTTTTGCCTCAATCCTGCCCCAGACACTCAGTGTCTGATTCTGGATACTATTTCTGATCTCTTCGCTTGGCCAGCTCTCGTTGCCCAGAAAAAAGCAATGAAGAGCTAAAATTTCTTCCTCAAAATTATTGTTTTAGCTCTTTCAATCACAGGAAAAAAAAACTATTTCTAATTTCTGTCATCTGCTTTTATTATACCCCAGGGAATCTTTATCATCTTACTTCTCCAATGATTAAAATGTTGTCCTTCATAAATGGAAAGGAAAACTTTACTAGTCACAAATTAGGAGCTTAAGTCATTTCTTAGGGAATGGAAAACACACTAAAAATCAGTTTGGAAAAAAAAAATGATGTCTTTGTTAGAGGTTTAGCTATAACCGAAGAGTTGAATCACAGATATATAAAGATAGGAGAAGTAGCACATATTTATAATTTTTATTATAGTTCTTACTTCTTTACTTAAAAATAAGGTGCGAACGTACATTGACTAGTGACCATTGACTATTGCAGACAAAGTGATATTCTTTTTCTGTATCTGGGACTAGTTTTATGTCTGGCAAGAATCTAAAAACCAAACCTGAATTTACGAAATATATTTAGTAAGTAGCTAAATTGGATAATAGGACCTAAAATCTTATTGGCTTTTTCACCCTTTTTACACTCAGTTTTGGATTTTAAAAACTGCTGTGTGTAGGCCACCAGAGACTGTGGAAGGAAGGAAACAGACCCTCTGTCTTGATTTTTGCATGAAATTAATTGGTGGCCATACAACTACCTATAACCCTAGAACTAGCTCTATTTGGAGATAAAAATCAAAAGCATCCCAGTCGAATTGTGTTCTTTCTTCCTAAAAAGTAAACAAGAAATACCCACCCTATCATATCATTACCAAGACCCATGGAAGTTGCTTTTGAGAGACGTTACTTTGTCACTAAATGGAGAATTCGCTAAGCGGGAAGGCCTTCAACCTGTTCTACGACTTTACTATTCATGCAGTCCAATCCTTCGCTTTGTTAATAAGATGGCTCTTTTCAATATTTCACAGAGTCGGCGACATACGTACCTTTAAAAACGGGTTTTCAAAAAACGATTAGCCTGCACTCTCCCTTAAAACTAGAGGGCTTTATCTGGGATACAACGGCGCTAAATTTCTCGGCAGGAATCCTGCAAGCAGATTTCCAGCTTGTCCTGGACTCCTGTGAGGTACAGCCTCCTTCTCATGGTGGCGAAATGTATTCCACACCATTGGATCACCTAAGGAAGCTCGTCTGTGTGCAGGAAGGGAGGGAACCACACCAACAAGCAGAGGTCGGATGAGAGATTCCGTGCCGGGTGGATGGTGGATGGAACCTCTTCGTTTTTTTTTCTTCCTGCAGCTCCTTTCAATCTCCACCCCCACCCCCACCCCCACCCTCTTAAGAAATTTCTCTACTTTAACCTTCAAATACTTGATTCCTCTAGTGTCCATTCACAGCCTCTGAGGTTCAGGCTTTATTCTCCTTCAGGACCATTTCTCCTCTAAACACGTATCATCCGACGCGCTGTGTAAAGAGAATTCCCAGCAGTAGATTTTACAATGAAAGATAAAGTGTTGAGCATCTGAGTGTTTTCAGGTGCTGGTGTCAGTGTGTGCAGTGCCTCCTGTTGACAATGATGGCTATCACTGGGGGCATCCGAAATCTCTCTCTTCTGAACAGTCTTCAGAAATCAGCCGTATCTGATTGTTCTTTTAGATCAAATGTAGCAGGAAGAAAAAGTAAGCTGAGCATATTCTTTCACTCTGCACTTTGTTGTTGAAAGGGGAGGAATCCCACTAGGACCCCTAACTCAGTTTTAGATATTACCAAACTTTTGTGAGAATTCCTATTCTTCCTCCCGGCCCTCCCTCTCCCCCTGCCCCCCCCCCCCCCCCCCCCCCCAGCCCCCCCAATCCCCCTCCCCCCCCCCCCCCCCCCCCCCGACGCCACCTCTCCCTCACTGTCAGTTCACTGACTGGGTTGAATGAAATGTCTTTGCTCCTCTAAGGTTCCTTCTATGCTGCTAAGAATTAACAGTGGATAACACCAAAGGCAGGCCACAGATAAAAGGAAGTAAAGGGCATTTGCTGTTTTGAGAGGCTGTGGCACGCAGCTACCCGCATTTAGCTCAGAAGAGGATAATTTCCCTTTCTTAAAAAGAACACTAGCAAACTTTCTCCTACCATTCTTGGAGCTCGCGTCATGGAGTCTTTGTAAAGGTTGCTTATAATGTGTGAAATGCAAAGTACTTTAGTTTGCTCGCAGAGGTGGGCAGATGAGAAGGACACCAGCCTAAGCCAGCCGGTTTTATCAGGAGCTAACTCTGTCGCTGATAAATGATCTTCTGAAGACAGATGTGGCAAAGTGCCTGCCATTGAAAACAGCAAGGAAAATAACAGTGTAGCTGGCATGCTTCTTAAAATGTATTTCTCGTTGGACACAGGAAGTCATTTTCCATCAAATTGGAACGTGTCATAATGTAACGTGTCAAAGACATTGTTAAAAAACAAACAAATTGGAATTGAGCTGCGTACTGTTAGTCTTAGATCTCCCAGTCAGTTTCACACATTAAGACGGTCGAACATGCAGAGCTTATAAATTCTCCTGGTGGAGAGGTTTTTGGAGAATTTCACAAAACTCAGTGGGATCTTGGTGGGGATACTGACATTTACCACTGAGTTCTTTAATGACAGCTAAACAAGAGAACACCACTCCTAATTTACTCAAGTAGAATTCAATATCATAACAAGGCAATTGCAGAATACTGTTCTTTTATGAAACCAATTTTCGCGCTATGATTTTTAACTCTTTTATTTACCAGTGGCTTCGATTTGCCTCCCAAAGGCTGCGTTCTTATCCCGTGAATGAGTTTTCTTATCTAATTCTTCTATTTTCCTTCCTTCAACACTCTCTGCTCTCACTGTGTGTGCACGTATATACTTTGTAACGCATTTATAATGCATGTATTTTATATTTTAAGTGTAGCACGTGTCCCGATCCGGCATTCCAACCTAAGTCCTGCCCATGCATCCCTAGCTCTCTATCCATGTGGTTTCCAGAGTGGGAAACAGCTCATCACTTTCCAATTCCACAAGACATTCCAGTGTCCTTCCATTTCTCTGGTTGGCAAGGACAGTTGAATAAACAGTCAGGAGGTTAGCACCGATGACCACAAGAATGGAAGAAGAAGCACATTGCCTGCCAGCCCCATGTGCAACGCTCCCCCAGCATCCACTGGGTGTTGAGAATCCACTCTGCTGGACCACCAATCAGAACGTTGGTGAGTGTGGGAGAGTGGACAGAAAGAGGCAAGGGTCATCATTACTCTGCTGAGGAGGACTTCAAAAGTGAATTTGATATGCATGCTGCCCTCAAGGGAGGCAAGACAAACGACCTTAGTGTGAGGCAGAAAATGAGACACGTTCCAAGAGAGGAACAGAGAAGGTGTAAAGGAATTCCAGGAAGGAAGTTCTCCTTCCACCTCTGGGCGCCAGAGTGGGTAGGTTGATGGTGAGTAAAAGCGTCATGGAAAGAGACTTGAAGGCTTGCTGCCCTCTGCCCTGGAAGTGTCCTACCTACAAGTCTTTCATGGCTTCCGTTCTCCACTTGGATGATGCCTCTCTAAAAGAGTTACCCATGACTTCTTCTTCTAAATAAGATTCTCCTGTTATTCTCGTCATAGGCTCCTATTAATGTCCCTCCCCTAATTCATTAAACAATGTCAATAAATACTTGACAGTATTTGTGTTAGATAAAATCATTGCTGAAGAACTTACATTCCACAGGTGACCTTGACTCTCTCGGTCAGCTCTGTATTTCTGGCACTGAGCAGATTGCCTGACACTTAGCAGACACATAATAAATATTTGTTGACCAAGAGCGTGAACGAATCAGATGGACTGGGTTATATAGAAGTGGGTGGAGGTGAGGGTCGGGAGACGGGAGACGCCATTTCTGGCAGAGCAAATGGTAAGAGTTTCTCATACCGAGTCAAGAAAATGGTTCAGCTTGGCTGAAACACACGGAAGATGAAGATGAATAATGAGAAAAGAAT
This sequence comes from Panthera uncia, assembly GCF_023721935.1. Classification (NCBI taxonomy): domain Eukaryota; kingdom Metazoa; phylum Chordata; class Mammalia; order Carnivora; family Felidae; genus Panthera; species Panthera uncia. Next base: position 187,663,938 of record NC_064811.1, read on the forward strand.
TTGAAAAGGTTAATTGGGCTGAGAACACTGGGATGAAGATTTTGCACCTTACGCCTTAGGAAACTGATAGCTTTTGAGCGGAAGCCTGGTATTATTGCCCCTAGATCATCTTAGGTCTTCAACCTACCGACCTTGAAGGAAGAGCATTTCTTGGCTTTAACTAGATACGGTGTCAAAGCTCTGAGCTCTTGGCCAGACCCGTGGACCTCAGAGAGAGTCAGCTGGAGCTGTCGGGGGTCTCGGATTTAAACTGAAATGAGTTCCAGTGACCTGCTGAGTCCTGTAGCGTGAAGGCTCCCCTCGGGCCGAGCCCAGCATCTGAGATCAGTTCACGTCAACAGATTAAATGCCTCTAGGGTGTGCTCAGCCCCGTGGTGAAATACAAAATAAATCAAAAGCAGGGTTCCCCTGCCTTAAAGAGCAGGAGAGAGCTGTCTCTGATGGAATTGCTCTAAGTGACCTCCCCACTTACAGGTGCGCAAGGGGACCAGGCAAGGCTCGGGTACACGGACCTCTGCTTAAAGAGCACTCTCCGTGAGGTGGCCTGGTTACTCAAGGATCCAGGAACTACTTTGTTCCCCCTGCAGATCTCTGTGGCTGTGTGTCCGTCTTAGTCCAGACGAAGTCGCAGAGGCAGCGTGAAAGAGCCCTGGGTGATGAGTCAGCTGCCCAGGGCTCTCTCTAGATGTGTCACTCAGAAACCGTATTTCATTGGGCAAGTCGTTTTAATGATCGGGATGCTTTGCCGTTTCAAAACTTGGGCATTTGTTAATTTATCAACTCTTTGTTCTGTGCCCACCAAATGATGCCAAGCACGGTGCTGAAGGAGGCCCAACTCCTGGGCTCGTATGAGAAGTAAATGACACGACGGATAGGAAACGTGTTCTCCAACCATAAGTCCCCGTACGGTGTGAATTATTTTCAGTTGGTAGGAGAGTCTGCAAAGCTGCCCAGAGTAGCCTGGGAGTGTTATGTATCGTTTGGTCACAGAAGACAGCGCCGAGATGCCAGCTTTAAGTCAGGTCTTTGAGACCTAAAATATAACGAAATCTACAAATGCAGAAACTGAACAGACTCCTGGACACTTGATGAAAATCTATTTGTATTATAATATCCTAACGGAACCAGAGCCTGATCACCATGCATACAAATCTTTATTTGGGGAAACGAGGCCACATTCCCGTTTTTGGTTTACAGAAGCACACTGTCCCTAGTGCACCCCTGGCCATAAAAGCAGGCCCTTCTGTCCTCATTTCCCATCTGCCGTGACCATGTGGTGACTCAGTAGGCCACAGTACAGAACCCAGCAGGGGAAGGTTGAGCCTGGTGGGGAAGTATGGTGCTTGGGGTTTTATGGTGAGGGTGAATGGGGAGATTCTCAGAGCAGGGGCTCTGGGGCGAAGGTCTGAATGAAAGCACTGAAGGGCAAAGAAGCATGGTTGGCAGCTATGAAAATAAGAAGGAAAGGTGAATCTTCGCTGCCAATAAACAGGCAGCAATGGCTGGTGAGCCTTCAACAGCCCAGCTGGGCCTTGAGAAATGATGCCTCTTAATTTAGCTCTAATGCTGGCCACTATTGTCTTGAAGTCCATTTTCAGCCTGTTGCCTGGGACTTCAGCCTGCCCACGTCTCCAGCCCAGCAGAGTCTGCATTCTGTGTTTATTTCCTCTCTCTCTTCTCCATCTCGTTGACAATGTGCTCTTCCTTCTGATGACACAATCAGAATCGAGCTGGGTTCTCTTTTCACCGGGGCATCAGGCCTCTCCGTGAAGAGCCCTCATTGTTTGCAACCAGGGGCTTAAGGGATATGAACTTGAGCCAGGGTTTCTCAACCACAGTAATAATGACTGTTTTTTGTTTTTTGGTTTTTTTTTGGTCGGGTGGGAGGTTGTCCTGCACACTGTCGAATGTTTAGCAACATCCCTGCCTCTACTCACTAGAGGCCAGCAACACCCACCCCCAAGTGTGACAAGCAAAAAATACCTCCTGATACGGCCAAATGCCCCGTGAAGGGCAAAACAGTCCCCAGGTGAGCGCACTCACCTCAGCAAACAAATGGAAACAACCCTATAGAGTAACCCTTAGTGCTTTATCTGAGGCATGGCATTCTGAAGAGGTAAGTAAATTATTCCAGTACGTGAAGTATTTGAACTTTAAAATTTTGAACTAGTTAATTGTATGACACAGGGCGACTTTACTATAACTCTAAATCATTTGTGCAGACGATACCACACTCATTCCTGAGAAGTAGGCACTTAGGAAATGTTTGTCAAGTGAATAAAGCATGCTAGTGAAGAACAGGAAATTGCCTCATTTGACTTTAATTCTGGTCCAATGTGCCTTTAAAAGTACTGCACCGAAGGGCGTAAAACAGCAGACATGAACTAAAGACACAACAGAATGTGGACGTTCCGTGTTCCCCTACCCGCCGCTGCAAACCTCAGTGGCCGAAGCTGATCTCTGGAGACATATGAACATCCCTGTGACAAATGCCTTGAACGACAGAATTTCCTTTAAGAAATTCTGCACTAATCTTCTTCCTCTTAATTCCTGCGGCAGGTCATGGGGACTCCTGGTTCACCAATCACTTTGTTTGATGTATTTTGCTTACGGTTTACCTCCTTTAAGAGACTGAGAGCTCTTTGTAGGTCAGAAATATGTCGATTCATTTTCTTGTGTGTGTATGTCTCTCCAAGGCCCTAGCACAATGCCACACAAAAATAACAGATACATATTTAAGGGTGTGCCCTTGTCTTTAAGGACTCAGTTTCTCTTCTAAGCCATTTTTTTTTTTTTCAAATGCAGGCCAGACAAAACCTACATTTATCAATGTTGGAGTGTGAACACTTTCAGTGTGAAAGGACCAAGTTCTTCACTGTTCCTTGATTTATATATGATTCTCCCCAAAAGATGTTCATGTATAACCATAGGTCTCACACACGTATTTTAAGATAAATAAACACCATTTAAACCAAGATGCTGCCATCTATTATTTGCACTCAAATCCTTCTTAGATTTTCCTTTTTCTTCTTTTTTATTTTAAGAAAGTAAGATTTTTTTATTAAATTTTTTTAAATGTTTATTTATTTTTGGGAGAGAGAGAGAGAGAGAGAGAATGAGCCAGGGAGGAGCAGAGAGAGAGGAGACACAGAATCTGAAACAGGCTCCAGGCTCCGAGCTGTCAGCACAGAATCCATCGTGGGGCTCAAACTCATAAACCGTGAGATCATGACCTGAGCCAAAGTTGGACGCTCCACCGACTGAGCCACCCAGGAACCTCCCCCGCTTTTTTAAAAAGGAATCTCTATGGCCAACATGGGGCTCGAACTCACAACCCCGAGATCAAGAGTCTCATGCTCCACCAACTGAGCCAGCCAGATGCCCCCCTTTTTCCTCTTAAATAGCAATCAGATCTCTCTCTGAGTATCACTGTCTCACCATTTAATACAATTGTGATCTTTAAAAAGTCCATCAGGAACAGGAATATGGCTAAGACAAGTGCATTGTATGCTAACGCTTTGCAGACTGAACTTCCCGGCTGAATCTAATGGGTGGTGCCTGAATGGGAGTGGAGGCCCTAGGAGGCGATTCCAAGAGACACCAGTCTGCTTGACCACTCTGAGGAGAAAAATAGCCAAAGTGCCTTCTCCGCCCACCTCCCACTGTCCCTTTCCAGGATAGAGGAAAGGAACCGTTCAAACCGGCTGCAAACCACACTAAGGTAGGTCTCAAGGTCAAAATCTGAGACAGAAGAGGGAGTACTGATCCAGGGTTTTCTTTGCACCTCTCATTCTTCGGATAAAGGGCTATTCCACTTTGTATGAATCTACCCTAAGAACATGCTCACACCAAAGAACTTTTTCATGAAGTGTGTCAATGGAAAGTTATTGAACAGAGAGAAGGGATGAGAGGAAGACCTAGAGCTGGACATATAAATAGACGCACATAGAAGTCAGCACACAAATTGCCAGTCGCCACTGTAGAAACTCTCCTTGAGCAACTCTGAGAAATACCATCTGATGGCTGACTCCCCCATGCTATGTAGGTCAGAAGCTTATGAGAACCCAAATTAAAAAAGAACAACAAAAAAAAAATCACAGCACAATGTGTTAAGTTGGTCCTAAGGAGTTACATAAAGCTCCCCTAATTGACCACATCAGAGGCGAGTTTGAACTTCTTGCATGAAAACAACTTACCATTCCTGGTGATAACGCCATTTACAATGAGATTTTACTCTAAGTGTTCGAGAATAATAGACACGGTATTTTTAAATAAATGTGTTGCAACATGCAGGCAGTGTTTTCAAAAGTATCACCTGCTCCCCTTTTAGAAAGATCAGTTGCTGCTCTGCTGGAGAAGTGAGATGGCTCTTATGAAATTTGTTCAATAAATAGTGTCTGAGAGAGATTTTTTCTTTTGCCACTTGAATGATATAGGTGTAAAAAGAAAAAAGTTTCCTTTATGGAGGTACAAAAAATATCTCTTACCCTGAACACGCTATTCAATTGGAGTCACCTTTGTTAATTCAACTGAGTTTTATTATGTTCACAAAGTTGATTTTTTTTTTTTTTGACATCCGACTCTTCCAAGAATTTGCTATAGTGATACGATTTATCACTATTAGTCTCATCTGGATGTCACAAATCAACAAGGAGGGTGATATCTATGTGTTTGGATAAAGCGAAGATCACAAAAATCTGTGAACTAAACAAATACTATTTATTCTCAGTGGAATGAGTAAGGAGAAAAAGGGGAACGGAAGTAGGTAGGAATCCATGACATCAAGATTTCACTTAGGTACTCACCTATACTTGTAATACTTACTATTTAAAATTACTTCATTATTGTGTAATAATCCCTTTCTGGACCATCACCCTTTTATCATGATTTACTATTCATCATCATTTAAACTCTGGAATATCTAAATTTATACAATAACAAACTTTACTAAAATCGGATGTGAGAATATATGAAAGATTTATTTTTGTAAAGTATAAAACTTATAACATTCCTAATGATTTATTGGCATATAACATTCAAAATGATTAAATGAATTCTCATATGATCAACTATTGGTGAATTATCAAGAGTTATTGAAGAAGTTTATTTAGGTAATGACTGGGAGGCAACCAGTCTCATGTAGAATATTCCTTGGGGCCACTGCTGGCTGCGTGGATCCCTGGGCTCCTTTGGTATGACAGTTTTTATGTGGTCAGGCTCACAGGGCAAGGAACACATTAGTTACACTTCTAAATAACTCCATAAGGGTAAAGGATGTACCTGAGACAAAGGAAAAAGGATGTCCTTTCTAATCAGGCTCAGTCTGGTGATATAGAGGGCAGAAGGATGGGGCCATGATGCACAAATGCAATGTTGAAGTCCAAAATAGTCAAGGTCAAATAATTCTGAGTGCTTGCCTCCACACAAGGTTAAGAATATTAGTCTTTGTTATTAGAATCTGCCTCTAAGCTCTTGGAATAGAGACCATCTAGTATCTTTTTTCCCAGGAGAATGGTTCACTTATGCACCCGTTGAACACTTAGGGAACTTTTACTACATACTTGACATTGTACTCTTCCAGAGCTGTGGATGGAGCCACAAACAGAAACATCGTTTGTAGTGGCGTTCCCCAGAGCTAGACATGGAACCTCAGCTTTGCTGCTGTCCTTTCTCACCCTTCTATTTATCAGGCTTATTTACTTCCGGTAATCTTCCATAAAGCAGAGCTTTCTATTCGAAAATTCACAAGAAAGATGACTTTGAGAGAACACTGGCAATTGGCTACGTTTCCTGGAGGTAAAATTTTCGATATTCATTGCACCTCCCTAAATCTTCTCATTCCAGTGTAATCTGAGAGGTAGAATGTGGCTTGCTTGAACTGTGGCTGCTCTAGCAAAATTATGAAAATTACAATAAAATAAAATAAAATACTAAAGTACAATAAAATAAAATATTCTTGTATCACCCATTTCCATGGTTTTCTTCCACTCATCAAGTTTAGAATTTCACTCTTTCTCTGTCAATAAACTATGATAAAATATAAGAACACTGCAATTATCTGCACCCTACCCATTGACAAATGGGTCTTGGGAAAGGAAGCTCAAAATGGAAACCTGTTTGTTGTAGAACATGGTGCTCTTGTGAAATAATTACCCCAAATAATAACTGAGCACAGTATACACATTAGTATAGTAATCTAATTTTGTTTTCATGAGATAATGGTGGAGAATTTTATTATTCCCATTTTACTGACTAAGAAACTGAGCAAGTGAGAAGCGAATTAATATTGCCAAGTTTTCAAAGTTAGAAAGTGATAGAACAAGAATTTAAATGTAGGTTATTCAGTTTCAAGGCCCATGCTGTCTTCATTATATCCAGCTCCTCCCCCCCCGCCCCCCACCCGCCACCCATGCAGTATTGGATTTATTTGTTTTTACTGATTGGAAAACTGAAGGCAAAAAAGTACCTCCTATTAGGGAAACACACACACACACACACACACACACACACACACACACACACAATCATCCTTATAATCCCTGAGGAAATATTTTCTCTGATTCTTGAGTTAATAAACAGAAGACTTGTTTCTCTTATGCTTTGCTCCTCCCTTAACTGTTCTCTGCTGATGGCATTTTAAATCTGTCTACTTGTCAGATCCTTTTATAGGATGGTCCCTATCAATGTCCAAGAAGAATCACAATGCAGTTTTTAAAGGGACTTGAAATATCTACTGATTTTAACTCTATGAGGGCAATGCTTTACATCTAAGATTCAACTGAAATAATAAATTTCAGCATGGTACCTTTTCACATATTTCAAAGTCAGTTTGACAATGACCTCTCTGCATTAAATAGCTGGTTCTGCCATTTCTTCACTGTCCCTGGGACAGCCCTAACAGATCCATTTTGCTCACTACCTTCTTAATACAGAGTGAATTGCTATTCAATTTGAATTCATGATTTAAAAAAAGCAGGGACCTAAAAAGAATTTTTTTTTCTAAACTTCTTGTCTTTTGTTCCCATTCCCCCATAGGCTATATAGTTTAGCAAGAGCATCTGTTTATGCCACTTAGAATTTTAGTTTTTAATCGAGGCAAAGGGTCACGTTGGCTCTGTGACAGAAGACAGACATGGACGTCATACTTAGAGGCCCCCTCCTATAAATCAGACGCAAACAGGAATGGTCCAAGCACCCAATCAGTGTAAACATTCCCTTGGGTACAGGCTTCCTAAAACTCTGCAATCAGGCTGGCAGCTTCAGAAAGCTAAATCATTCTTCTCTATGTCTCACTCAGGCCAAAGAGGTGGCCTTGAACCACACGGCTTACGTCCAGGCTCAGAGAGAACCTTGCTTATTCAGGAGGAAGGGACTAGGAAGCACAGTGGAAAAATACCACAGTATCTCAAACTGAAAACCCTAACTTTTCCCTTGCACCGAATGCTGTGTCTGCAAAATACCAAAGTATCTAGAGGAAGAGTAAGATCTGTAGTCAGCCATTCTGATTTTTGTTTCACGAGACAACACACACGGAGCCACTTGGAATCATCAGAGATGCTTACAATGTTGTTCAACGCAGCTAATTCATACCTTTTCTTTCATCTCTTCCAATGCTTTGATGATATGCCAGCTAGTAATACAATTAGCTTCCAGTCCAAGAGGAGGCAGAGAGGGACAATTTGCTTTGGGGATTTTGTGGGTTTTTGCTTTTTCCTTTCTCTTTCGGCCAATGTTGACGCAGCAGGAAAAACAAGTGATGACAGTTTTATACAAGTCAAAGGATTTGCAGTTTGGGGCTTAATTTTATGAAGGCCTGGGAAAGGGCGGAGTTTACTGACTAAAAATGATAGCCTTGGCTTATCTGTGGATTTCAGTTATTTACGATACTCCTTTTCTCCACTTCCAAAACAGACCACACAACTTTTTACATGTTTTCCAGTCTTCCTACCGACTCTTTTAAACAACAGCACGATTCTGTGCCGTCAGCTGTGATACCCAGTTCTAGGTGTCAGTTTTTTGCAAACCATTATTTTGTAATTTTCTGAATTTAGGAAACATTTCTGAGTATTTGTTACGCTGAGTTAAAATATCAGGATCACCTTAGGAAATGGAAAGTGTATTTATAGTCACACCGAAAAATACTAGTATGCCCTAAAAGCATACTCACTGTATCTAGTCTAAATCAGACCAGGAGAACTCGAGAAGTCATCCTAGATAAGAGAGTTTGGAGAGAACTCTTTTAGAGTTGTTTGTTGTGTTTATTTTTGCATGGATGTGTTTCCTACATTAGAAAATGTGTAGTTGTTTTGCCTGATTTGGAAAGAGTGTGTGTGTGTGTGTGTGTGTGTGTGTGTGTGTGTGTGGCGAGGGGTGTTATGTGAATGCTCACATTTGCTTCTTCATCAAGATGTATGCCTATATATGTGTCTTGAAGGCAGCTGCCTTCCTCCACAACAGCAACTGTCTCCTATAAAAAGTTATCACTCACTGGTATCCCAAAGGAGCACTAAAACATTCAAGTTTATGTATTAGCTATTAAAGACTAAATGCTTGTCCTAGAGAACCTCCCAGTATGGGTAGAGTGCTTTTCATGAATTGACAAGAGAAGGGTTTGAAGAGAGGGTACTTAAAACACAAGAGGAGGTTGACATGTTTTATTACAGTGGCCTTCATAGAGGGAGCTTTTTCTAAGGTGAAATGCGGGAGATCCGAAGGAATTTCATCAACAATGGGTTTCAGAGAACCAGGTACTGCTTTTGCACTGAATATCGAGTTCTGTGTTTTAAGAGGAGAAAACACACAGGTGACTACGTTTCAGCTTCGAGTGATTGAAATTAGGTGCATGGCTCCCATTAGTAAGAGGAGCCGTGAACCTCATTCCCAGGATGCTTCAATGGTAATTTATCCTAAAAATTTAATTTATTTGAAGTGTATTATGAAACTACACGGATAGGTTTTTCACACTGTGCGCCTTCGGCGTGTGATTCACGTTTGGATGAAAAGAAAATTCAGGGGGAGGATTTGAGGGAAACATCAGCAAAGCAACTTAGTTAAATCACGTCTTAACCAGGCTATATATAATGCACATGCACTTCTGGGGTCTTTGTTTCCATAGACTGCGTGCAAAATCTAACGCTAAAATTCTTAGAGAGGCTCGTTAAAGAACAGTAACGGAAATCTATGCGGGTAAATTATAAGTCTATTTTGTCTGGATCGTTTGTTTTATCTTCACGGGGAAATCTCGCCAGCACCCGAATTGAGATCAAGGGAAGAGAGGTATCCGGCGTTCCGGGGACGGTACATAGCGCAGAGCTTTATTTTTGTTTCTACTAATTACTCACTGAGTCTGTAAGGAGGTATGTACTACTGCCGTGAGAGATATCGCGCTGGACCTCTCCTACCAGTGACTGCTTGGCACTCAGTGCCTCCCGGTTCCATGAGGCACGCAGCGCCCGTCCACTAAGCCCCCTGCTTTACAGCTTGCTCGCCCGACCATTGGTCACCCCATTCTTCTCTGAATTCTGTACACTGCACGGTATTTTACATGCTTTTATCTTATTTTTGCCACGCGTAAACAGGTGTTGGTTTGACGGTTGTAACACTATGGGTACAGTTTCTTTGCACGACTCTAATACTGTTCCCTCTTAAAGAGAGGTTGTAGGGGTTCTCAGGTTAATTCGGGTAAGAGAGAAAATAGGTTTTCTGCTTTTCTAGGTTTGTGTGCCTCTTCTGCTTTAGAGATTTGAACACCAGTTCTTATCAAAATCCTGGTTAGGAAAAAACTTTCTTATTGTCTGTCTCTTCTTTAGGATATCTGTGTTCTCAGGATTAAATAAATATAATCGAAAAAAATTCAAGAACTTTTTTGGAGCGCTCTTGTCTCACTTTTTGCTGAGATTCCCTTAGGGGAAAAGTGAAAAGAAAAATCAGTGCCTGGGAAGGCTGCCAAAAGAAAACAACAGTAGTTGTTGCTATGCTACATTAACAATTAAACCACAATTTTATTCTTAAAAATACAGCCTTCCACCTTCTCTTTGCCCTTCCGTAAGCTGAAAAACAAAATCGTCTTCTGCAAGTACTGAACTTGTGTCAACTTTAATGTGGAAACAAAACAAAACAAAGAATAAGAAATTCTTTGTTTTACATATAAAGTTACTTCAAATCTAGTAACCTGAAGATAAAATTGTATCAGGGACACACCACATCTGTTGTCATAGACTCTTAAGAATGAGGCACTTGACCTCTAAAGTTCTGCACTGATGGTTTTTCACCTTGGAACAAAATACTGTCTTTGAATGAAGAACATCAAAAAGGTACACGCTCAAGTAACTCAATTTTCCTGACGTAGAAGACGTTATCGTTTGTACATACTTGTATGTCCTAATTATTTCACAACTTAGAAAGTTCTTTTCTCCATGGCTAAATTTTATATTAAAATTTTATATTAAAAGAAGAAAAAACCCCACTTCAATCAGAAGAAGGCAAAGAAACTCCAAGAACTCCACCCACTTAGCCAAAAGAAGCACTTTGTGAATGATTTACTCTGGGTAGGTATATTTCTGCACACTTATCCGATTTGCTGTTGTAAATTCTTTTATAGCTTCCTGGTGGAAGCCCCTCAGAATATGGTTTTAAATCAATCCATTCACAAGGTTCAAAAGCTTTAAATTACTGGACCATGGTTACCATTGAGAAAACGCACTGAGCTCTATCAAGGACAGTGAGAATGAGAGGGAGAGAGAAAACAGGTCCAAGTTTAATTCTCTAAGGTTGCCACGTAAGTGCTGCTGAGAAAGGCACAAGACTTCCTAAGAATAAGAAAGCTCTGAAACACATCACTTACAAAGTGGGGGTAACACGCATGCTCTAGTCTCCATTGTGTGCGGTCCCCTCCATCTTGGTAGCAAATTCCCTCTGGGGACAACGCATAGATTCTATATTTTAGAAAAGTCCTCATTCCTTTAAATGTCCAGGAAAAAGAGAGAAAAAAAAAAAAGGCTGTAGAAATGCCATTGTTTCCACAGTATCCGAAAGAATATGAAAATCAGATCGATTACACTTTTTGGAAACATTTTCCTAGAGCTTAACTCATGGAAGTTAAAAGCTTACGGAATGGGCTAGAAAGCACACTGCAACCTAGCGAGAGTGTGTTTTGTCACGACAAACAAGTTGTATATTTCAAGAAGCTTTTGCGTCTCATTCAGTAGGTCTGGAGGCATTTTAGTGACTGGGACTTACCTTCTCTTCTTCTTTAAAGCGGCGTTTAGTTGTCTTGATTGCACCGAACTTCTAAATCAGTTTGTCTTAGAAGAGCAGGGACTCTAGGATAAAATAAATACAACACATAAACTGGAAGAAAACTTGATCTGCTGTTTTATATGAATTATTTCAGGTCTGAAGTTCTTTCAGTATTAAGACATGCATTATAACAAAGAGGTACTGCTGATTTATAACAATGAAACATCAACAATATTAACAACATAAAGAGAGTTCCTGCCTGCCCTAGTAGTATGAGAAGTTAAAGTTTATGTCATGTATCCATATGGTCCTTTCCCTTTTTTTTTTTTTTTTTTTCTTTTTTGGAAGTGAAAGTAAGAAATGTATGGCATATTTATCTTGACTAAGAGTGAAATGTTTAGGAATTTATCTGAGACCTGCCACCTTTCTGTCTTGTTTAAAGCCCCTCCCGTCACTGTCTCTGCTGGTAGCCCCGATTATGAGGTAGGAGATATTTTTAGTCACATCATATTCCCAGAGCCTGGAATTAGGTTCACTATGGTGTGAATCTACAAACCCTTGTTTCTGGTTCCATTGAAGGAAAACACAAATGCATGAGTTTCTTGTTTGTGTATGTCATTTAGTCATTTTAAAGAGCGATCACAGTGAAAATGAATCCATTTTTTGAGTTTCTCATTTAGCATTACAGTCCTTTGGAGTAGTTTCCAAATGTCAAAGAATGAGGTAAATTCTCTCTTTCTCACCCTTTCTTTCCCTTTTTCTCACCCTAAACAGAAACTAAAAACAAAATCAACTAAACAAACCAAAAAACCCAGGGAGGATTTAAGATAGGCAAAGATAAGAGATTATTTTTAGGATTGGAACATTGTTGACTAAGAGGTAACTGATATAATTATCACGGGAAAAAGAGAAGTGGAGAGAAAGAACTAGTTTTTGAGAAATTTGTTTTGTTTTGTTTGTAAACATATTAAGGAGCCAATGAGTATCTGGTTAATGTATTGGCTGAAGAGCTGAGTTTTAGAGGTGGAAGGTCGTGGATGGGTGTATGTACCTCTCCAAGTGGTAGGGAGAAACTGGTCTACACTTGGGAAAATACCTACTAAGAGAGTGTTGGGGGTGGGGGGATGAAGAATAGGCCATAAAGGAGCCAGGAGTACTGGGAAAGAAGGAAGGGGATCAGAGTCCAGGAGTCACAGTGGAGGCCATGGAGAGAATGTTCTGAGACATAATGGGTCTGCAGTGGGATTTGAAAGGGTGAGAGCTGTCTGAGGATGATAGGATTCAATTTTGGAATTGCGACTCCTGAGACAAGTATTTCGGTGAGATAGAGGGGACAAAAGCCAGCTAACAGGAGGAGGGAAGCCAGATCATGGCAGGAATGAAAAAAGGTATGATACACTTGAGGGAAATGGTTTTTTGGTAGTAATTTTGCTTTTGGCTGCTTAGGGATGGATCATCCTGGGCATGCTCATAAAACGTAAGTAAAGGCCAATGGCAAGGGAAAGGCTGCAGATGCTAGAGAAAGGTGATGTGTGTGTGTGTGTGTGTGTGTGTGCGTGGGGCGGGGGGTTGGGGAGAGTATCTCAGACCAACGGTGAGTGGGAGATTTGGCTGTGAAGGAGGAAGGATGCCATTTTACTTGAGGCAGGAAGGAGAAAGTCATTTGTGGCTTGAGAAATTGGGAAATGTGACAAACGACTGGAGAAGCTGCTTGGGCAATATGATTAAAAATCAATTTACACAAAAGTTCAAGTAGGAAGCCAGTGAGATTAAGTAGAATAGGGTTATCCTGGACCTAGTTGGAAGATTTTCATGATTTTCCCAAAAACTGCATGAGCCTCCAGCTAAGAGGATCAAAGGTGGGGCTAACCCCAGGTTGGGCATCTACTTGGCAGAAGAAAGAAAAAACAAACAAACTGGGAAGTCAAGCAAGTGCACAAAATATGGAAAAGAGTGAAGAAATGGATAAATTTGGAGACTGGGCTAGGTATTTTAGTTAGTTGACTCAGTCCTTTCCTCCTCTCCCCACTTCTCTCCCTCTCTCCATTTTCCTTCCTTTTCCTTTCCTTTCCTTTCCTTTCCTTTCCTTTCCTTTCCTTTCCTTTCCTTTCCTT
>NC_064811.1:187677299-187802270 GCF_023721935.1 Panthera uncia
TTTCCTTTCCTTTCCTTTCCTTTCCTTTCCTTTCCTTTCCTTTCCTTCCCTTCCCTTCCCTTCCCTTCCCTTCCCTCCCTTCCCCTCCCCTCCCCTTCCCCTCCAGTCTCTCCTTCCTTCCTTCCTTCCTTCCCTCTTTTCTTTCTTTCTTTCTTTCTTTCTTTCTTTCTTTCTTTCTTCTCATTCATTCATTCATTCATTCATTGAAACAGATATTTACTGAGTCATTTCTTTCTTCTAGGCATTGTGCTAGGCACCAGCTAAGAAAAGCAGCTCTTAGTTCAAGAATTTGCAGAGGGAAGGAGATACGTTCTTCGTACATTTTTCACCAACGTCATGTCAGCAACACTCATCTATCTCATAAACATGTGTCATGTATTATGTGTATAATGCATGTGTTTATGATACATATACTAAATAGCATTATTCATGTTTGTGTTATCTCTCACATTAATTCAGCTCATCTTTTCACACAGTGGGTACCTGATATAGGATATTATATATAGGTCCTCAGTATTTTCATTTCAAAACCTTCCTACTTCCTCCTTCAGACTGACTCCTGTGTATCTAAGAACGCTGTTTGGCAAGAGTGTTCCTGTTACACAGCAAATAACCACGGTAGATGAGCCCGGATGAAGGGACCCTTCTATAAAATACCAAGGGGTGGGGGAGAATGAGGAGATGTCCTGAAATTGGAAATGGTGTTTTGAGCAGAGAAAAGTAATTCAACTCTGGTGTGTGGTCGTCTATGCCTACGGATCAGTATTCCTTTATCGAAAGGGAAAAGAAAAAAATCATCTTTTACCCGAGAAAACAGGATTCAAACATCTGATGGGATTAACTTTGGAGCCGTTATGCGGTGGAGAGAAAGTGAGTGAGGGAGTAAGTTCTTTGGAGCTGCATAGTGCAGAGGCTGCAAAAGGCTCCTGAAAAGCGAGATTTTGAGGAAGCGTTCCAGGTTTTCTAGAAAGTTGGATTTGAATTTCGTCTTTCAGAATGTGTATTTTACTGTCCTGCAGGTATTCAAGAAGTTTGCAGCTCTGCATTGGTCTTGAGCTCACGTCTAGGCAGATGTTTTCACATGTGATTGTTGACGTGTGAGCCTTGCTATAGCTCAGGCATAACAGGTCCAGGGAGCGTCAGGCTGGGCTCCAACCTCCAGCTCTGGAACTAACGCTTGACGCTCTCACTGCACCTGCAGCTTTATGGCGACTGTTCCTTTTGGTGCCATTTGTCCAACTCACATTTATAGGACGCGTCATACGCAGGTTCTGAAACCAAACTGCCCGTGAATGAACATCAGCTCTGTCACATAACGTCTGTGCCTGAATGACCTTGAGCAAGACAATCTCTCTATGCTTGAATCACATCATCTTTACAATGGGGATAAAAGGACATCTCCCCATGGGTTTGTTATGAGAATAAAAAGGGCTAATATTTGTTAAACACGTAGAGTGCTAATATTTTAAAATCCTTTTAAACTCTATGGGGCACCCCTGTGAGTTAAGCCACTGACTCTTGATTTCGGCTCAGGTGATGATCTCACAGTTTGTGAGTTGGAGGCTGCATCGGGCTCTGTGCTGGCAGTGTGGACCCTGCTTGGGGTTCTCTTCCTGCCTCTCTCTCTCTGTATTTCTCTCCAAAATAAATAAGTAAACTTAAAAAAAAAGTAAAGTACTTTTAAATTATAATACTTTTAAATACTCTGAATTATAATCACTATTTATATTTAATAAAAATATAAATTTTTATTTATATATTTATTTATATATTTATATATTTATAAATTATATTTAATAAAAATATAAATATTTTATTTTATATTAAAATAAAAGTTTTGTCTTAGCTGAAATTATTGTTTTTAAGACTAGGAGAAGAATCTTGATCGGTAATGGGAAATTTTCAAAAAATGTTTTTCAAGGAACGTTTGAGACTGATTGGATTCAAAATGAAACTACTCATATTCTTCTAGAAGCAACTACTTTCTTGGTTAGCATAGAGCATCCTGAAACAAACAACACGGGATGCAACCATTGTGTTGAAAATGCTCATGCAAAACCAGGGAAAAGAGAGACAGTATAATGATAATTTGTGCCTTTAGGTCTCATCTTCTAGGGTGATTAAAAATTTCTTAAATCTTCCATACTTTTATGTGGTGGATATATCCTATACTCCCCACCAGGCTGCAATTTTTTTCTGGACACAACAGGCAGGGAGCATAACAGTAAGAGGCTGATTCTTTCTGTATGAACTGATTAACTTAACAGCATAGGAAAAACAAACGTATGCAAACAACATTTAAATATGCCAATGCAAAGAGACAAATAACATCATGCAAAGAAAGGTGCCGCCTTGCTCTCGAGGTGACAGCTGGCTCCCGCAGAAAAATTGCGCAACCCTATCCTGCTGATACCAGACAGGTTATCTACTATCAAAATACAAGTGGTAGAAAACTTGAGTGATGTAGTCCAGAGAAGGCTCTGAGACTGTCCTTCGAGAGCATTTAATAAAGAAATTTGGAGATGGAGCTAGTCTGAATTATTTATCATTCAACAGAATGAAAGTAGGTAGAACTCTACCCATCTTAGTTTTGTGTGTTTTCTATCTGATCATCGTAGACGAACGTGAGGAAGATTGTTCATGAAAATGCATAACACACAGGGGGAGGAGACGTTTGGGGAGATTGTAGCAGTTTTTAACACAGTATGAAAGAAGCTGGCAAAGAAGACCAGGAGGTCTGTTGACTGTGAAAACCACTGCAGAAAGCAAACTGAGCTTGCTGTAAAAAAAATATCAGCCAGAGAAACAAGCAAGTTCAATAAAGTTGTGGCCGAGAAGGATTTAAGACATGTTTTTCTAGTCAGCAAAATTAATAGCGTTTTTTTATTTTGTCATTTTAATACCAGAGACACCTGAAAAAAAACAAGGGTGGTGGGTCCTATAAAAAGCCATTCTAAAAATTGGCTCAAGTCGTCTTCGCATGCTGGGCAGATAAAACTAGATGAGTGAAACGCCAGCCTCTCATTTATCCGTGTGCTCAGCAAACATCATTGTGTGCATATTGTCAGGCACCGTTCCGTTTTAGGTGCGTGAAGATGGGCAAAAGCTCCTACGGCCATTGTCCTCGTGAAGCCAAGATGGCTATCAACAGCCGTCACACAGCTATGGCTGCAGACAGACCACAAGGGCAAGTGTTATGAGACCACTTAGCAGAAAGACCTAAGAGGCTCAGAGGATGCTGCTCTCTGAGGAAGTTGGTAGGATTTACCTACATCCAGTGGAGCGAGAGCGAGAAACGGGGGTGGAGAACCTTCCAGACAGGGGGAATTGCTGGTACAATGGCTCCGTGACGTAAGGAAGGGTGAGTGTGAAGAACTGAGAGAAGGTGAATGTGGCGGACTCAGGTGAGGCAACAGGAGGCTGGCGAGCCACGAGGGGGCCGGACCAGACAGCACAAGGTAGAGGGTACCCTGAGGATTTCAGTTTTTATCCTGATCCCAACGGGAAGCTTACAAGAGACGGAGGCAGGAGATGTCATATTTGTGTTTCGAGAGCACTAGTCTGGCTACAGCTTGGACCGCCCCCCCCCCCCGCCCCCGCCTCCCCCGGGAACTACTCCAGCAGCAAGAGCAAGAGAACCATAAAAACCAAGGACACCCTTGCAGATGAAGAATATGAAAAGGATTCAGGTGAACTTGAGGAGATGTGATGTACAACGACCAACAGATAACGGCACATACACGCTGAATGCGCAGGATTCTCAGAGTTGTCAATTCCACGGTGGTGAGTTCCAGAATTTACCTTCACACAACTGCTCTGAAGTTTCAAAGCCTAAATTTGTTACCTGTCACAAGGACAAACGCTAGCACTAAAATGGCAAGCGAGATACAAACAAATGCTGTTGATTTTGCGGATTAGAATAAGATTACTTCTCAGTCGCACCCTCATTGGACTAATCTGTTCCACTTGAGGATATTTTTTGATAAGAAGCTCAGTCTGCTAATTTGGGCTCTTACCATGCTTCCTTCCCATTCCATGTAAGGTGGTAGCATTGAGATGGAAGCTTTGAACTCAATAGGCAAAACGAAAGAATTTAAATAACACATTGAACTTTGAGTGATTTCTGATAGAAACAGATCTTCAGGTTTCATGATGTTTGAGACTCTGAAAAATGTTATCGTAAGGTATCTCGCTATGTTACAAGATGTCTTTGAAATACGTTTCTGCCGGAAATGAAGTGAAAATGTAGACAGCGCATGGGCCCTGCTGACCAGCTCCAACACGAACACTTTATCCGCCGTAAAGAACGCGAACACTTGGGTATTATGAACGACCCGACTACATCCCAATTTTTGACTACTCATCTTTGAAACTTCCATTAGTTTCTTCTGAGAGTACGACGTTAAACATATTCCATTCCAGTGTATTTTCCTTTCACAACTCTTGCTTTCACAGAAACATAAGGATAACATGGAGATTTTTTCTTTTCTTTTTTTTTTTTTTTTTTAACGTCTATTTATTTTTGAGACCGAGAGAGACAGAGCATGAACGGGGCAGGGGCAGAGAGAGAGGGAGACACAGAATCCGAAACAGGCTCCAGGCTCCGAGCGGTCAGCCCAGAGCCCGACGCGGGGCTCGAACTCACGGACCGCGAGATCGTGACCCGAGCCGAAGCCGGCCGCTTAACCGACTGCGCCACCCAGGCGCCCCAACATGGAGACTTTTTAAATGTTCCCGGTACATCTCCTAGTTTTTACTAATAAAAGCGGAAGTTCATTTTATAAATTAGTGACCCTAAACGTTTCTGATGGAAAGCTAAATACAACTGAGTACACCATGTGTCATTTGAAGAAGGCAGAGTCTAAGTAAATGCCGCATACACAAACGTACCACGAACGGGTA
Source organism: Panthera uncia (assembly GCF_023721935.1). NCBI lineage: Eukaryota > Metazoa > Chordata > Mammalia > Carnivora > Felidae > Panthera > Panthera uncia. Next base: position 187,682,202 of record NC_064811.1, read on the forward strand.
CCTATCCAGATCCACACTACTTCCAGAACAGCCAGAAAATATTCTCCTCTTTCATATTTAAATTGCTAAAAGTGCCTTAGTTTCACTGTCCTCCTCTCCACCCCCACCTCCATTATTAAACTTTTGCTGGCTGGAAATATTTTAGCAGAGACATCAAAAACCTTCACTTTCTTGTAAGGAAAACGAATACAAAATAAGACATCTGGGTTATTTATTTATTTATTTGGTAAAAACGTATTCTAGCTTCTTAAGGTAAAAACGTATTCTAGCTTCTTAAGGTAAAAACGTATTCTAGCTTCTTAAAGAAAAAAACATTTCTCTTAGAAGCCTGATTCTGCATTTTCTTTCTGACCCATTGTTAATCTTTAGAGTGATTGCTTTTTTTTTCTTCCCAAAGCTATAGCTTATATTCAATGGGTTTTTTTCTTCATTACTAATAACACATTCAAAGAATGAAATGTATGATAGGGATGTATTATTGTTACGTTCGCTTACAGTGGGATACGATAACTGGACAGAAAGAATAGTAGCAAAGAATTGGTCCCCTCTATAGAAGGTGCCTATATTTTAGACTCCTAGTTCCATGACCCACACAGGGCCTGGAATGTTTCTGAATTAATTTATTATTAATGCATCATATTCATAAGAGTGTGACCATGAAGGTATTCGAATCACAATGCATTCTGATACAGATAATAACCTCCACTACTCCAAATCATGTAAGTGAGAAAGCATTTCTGTGATCTTCAAATATCAGCTCCCTCTGTGGCATACTGTCCACAGAATACTCCCCTGTCATGAAATGGTCAAAACAAACACACAAACACATGAACAAGCCTTTTCACCAGATTCCAGGGAGAAGAACGTGCTGAGATACAATTTTCTGTGCACAGGGGGCCGACGATCGGTCGCACACACTTAAACTCACTGGTGCCATAAACCAGAAGGGGTCAGTCAGAAATTCCTCCCTGTGATATAATCTATGTTCACAATTTGTCTGATAATCAGGGTAGTTCTAGATCTTTTTTGACAAGAAAACCCAAATGTGTCTGTGTCCAGGGTGGAAGGATGGGAGGTAAAATCTATCCTAATTCTATTGAGGCAAACTCGAAAGCAAACGGTCTTAAGTCAACATTTACCCTCTGCGTGCATTCTAAGATTCATCAAGCTTCAACAAAGATAAAATATTAAAGAATACATAGCAGCCACCCCAAATCCCAAGTTTTTAAAAGAACACAGCTGTTTGGGATCTGTAAATGCCTCCATGATGCACGGAGTGGATCACAGTCATTGGTAAGTGGAAGCTGGAGGAAAAAAAGTTAAAAAGAGAAACATTTTCTTCCTTAAATAAATGCAAGTGAAGAGGAACTTTCATGGCATGCTTTCACTGCCATTTCAAAGCTTCAAATAGGCTAAGACAAATAAACCACCTCATTTTGACCTAGATTACTGTTTAAACAAAGGTGCATATTCTTAATTTACATGAAAAGCAATTAGGTCTGCTGCTGACAGCACTGTGAAAAATGCATCTGCTTAGGGCACGCTTTTATATTTGGGAAAAAAAAAAGAAAAAGCTGGAAAAGGGTGTTCTTTGTTTTGTTTTGTTGTTTGTTTATTCTTTTGTTTTTGTTTTCTTCTGGCCACTATCGTCTTTGGGCCAGAAATGGTATTAATATTTCTAAACTAGTTTGAGTGAAGAATTATTATTAGTGTTTATACATGTTTAAAGTATGTTGAAAATTATTTTCTGATTCACACTCTGAGCCCAAAATTTCGATATTCCATGCTCTGTTTGATAGTTAAAAAATGGCTAGAAAATGGGAACATCGTTTTCCTTCTCTGGAATGCTTTGTGAACAAAGTAGACTTAGAAGAAGAAAAAACAAAACAAAACAAATTGGGAAGAGTGTGGTAGGAATTATATTTATATTTCTATGTATTAAAATATGAATTTGTTAGTGTAAACATATTTTTAGAGTATGTGTATTCATCTATGGAGACAGATGTTTAGGAATTCAATATGTGGCCCTTTTCCTCTCTTTTAGAGCTTTTTTTGCTTGTTAGAAAGGTGATACGTCTTCTTTTCAGTAAGTAAACGTGTAAGAGGGAAAAAGCAAAAGAATGACTACTCAACATTTTGATATCACATTGTCTTTTTTTTTTTTTTTTTAGTTTAGTTTATTTTTGAGAGACAGAGAAAGAGAGAGAGAGAGTGGCAAGGGAAGGGGTGCAGAGAAAGGGAGACAGGATCCGACGCAGGTTCTGTGCTGACAACAGAGAGCCTGATGTGGGGCTCAAACTCACTAACTGTGAGATCATGACCTGAGCCCAAGACGGACACTTAACTGAGTGCGCCACCCACGTGCCCCAATATTACATTTTCTCACTTAAATTTATTCATTCATCAAATATCCATTGTTCACCTATTGTCTGCTAGAATATTCCTAGGTGATAGGGACACAGTGGCCAACAAGGCCACGGAATCCAGGAGACCACGAAACCAGCAGATAAATACAAGGTAATTACAAATTTTGCCAAGTTCTTTCAGGGAGAAGAATGACGTTCTGTGGGCGGGTGTGATAGGACATCGATTCTAATCTTGGGTGCATTTTCAAGTTTTTCTGTGGAAGTCTGAGTGAGATGCGTCGAGTAAGAAGAAGTGTTGAGGGGAAGTAGGGACGGGAAGAGGAAGAGGAAAGGCTTGTGCGAAGGTCACAAAATGGAGGCTGCTCTGCTGTCGGGAACCAACCGGTGAGGAGGCCGAGGTGTGAGGAGAAGCTAGACTCATAGCTTGAGACACGCGGTGATGCCGTGGAATTATTTTTGTCTGCTATCCCAGAAGTGACGGAATCTACTGGAGGCTTTGCAAGTTGGCAAATAGGATGATTCAATTCAATGATCAGTTGAAACTATTACTTTTTTTCAAGCTTATTTATTTGGTGCGGGGTGAGAGACAGAGAGACAGAGACACAGGGAGAGAGAGGTGGCGAGAGAGAGGCAGAGAGAATTCCAAGTAGGCTCTGCACTGTCAGCACAGAGCTTGCGCGGGGCTCAATCCTACAGCTGAACCATGAGATCGTGACCTGAGCCTATGTAATAAAAAAAAAAAAACATTTTTTTTAATGTTTTTTCATTTTTGAAAGAGAGAGACCGAGAGAGAGTGCATGAGTGAGGGAGGGGCAGAGGGGGATGGAGACACAGAATCTGCCGCGGGGTCCAGGCTCTGAGCACAGACCATGGCGGGCATGAACCCACACCCCTGGAGATCATGACCTGAGCCCAAGTGGGACGCTTAACCAACTGAGCCACCCGGGTGCCCTATTGAGCCTATTTAATTTTTATGTCTTACCTTGGCTTTATCCTCTCCGAACAGAATTGGTACACATGAGCAAGATGTTTCTGTGAAAAACATGGGCACTGCTCTCACTAGTTGATCTGGAGGTATTGGCAATAAAAGGTAGAGCGAAGAGATTGTACAATGAAGGGGGAGGCGTCCACATGGTGAACTGTGGCTGGTCCTCAACACCTCATCTTCTTCCCTCGTGTTTGACATGAGAAGCCTGGGGCGGGGCGGGGGGAGAGAAGCAATTTTTTGCCAGAGGCCCCAGAACCAAGGAACCAGCCCATGTGCCATGGGCAGGCGGGAGAACATGACTCAGAGGGGTTTTTCCTCTTTCTATGTTCGGTTCCACACGAATCTGGAGGGAGGAGGGCAGATCTCCAAACCGGGGCGGGGGTGGCCGCCAGTAGGGCACCAGGGTGCTGGGCAGCGAAGGAAACACCAGACATCCACCGAAAGGATTATGCCGTGAGAGTAGTTTGCCAAGTGCAAAGGGAACGAACCATCACTATTATCATTAACCGGGTAATCGGCTTGGGCAATGAGACAAGTAAATCCAAACAGGGTAGTTCTATGAGCTTGCTTCTTGTAGCCCTTGCTGAAATACAACTCGACATCGTTTGCTTTTGGGAGTCTTGGGAGGTTGTGGATGTCTGTATCACGATCCGAACATGGCCCCTTACCCGGTGGGTGATCCCAGGGAACTTTCTTAGTCTTTTACCATAAAATTAGCCATCAAGTCCTCACAGGATTGCTGTAGAGTTGAATGGGATAACATACACTGTCTGGCACAAGAGGAGGGCTTAGCAAACACTAGCTATTCTTGTACCTCAAGATCTGCGGTAAAATGTGACTTCTGTGTTTTTTGGTTTCTAAGTCTATGCAATAGGAAGCAACAAAGCGTTAAATCGATCTTATATATAAAGCGTGTAGAGTCTTAAAGGGAACGCTGCTTTATCAATGTGAAGTATTAGGGACAACGTAACGGAAGATTTCAGCTAAGCTGGATAAATATTATTATTCTCATCACAAAGGTCAGAGTGACGTTGGCGACTCAAGTGACTTGTCAGAGAATGTCCGAGTTTGAGATTGGGAGGCTGGCTTTCCTAGTTCATACGAGGACCGCCAGATAAAGGCTCTCTGAAGCAAAACATCCCCACCCATTCAAATCACTTTAAACATCCCATTCAGCTCACATCTCTGACTTTAGCAAATAGTTGAGGAAAAAAAAAATACTCCAAGTTTGTGAGACTGTGGCATTGGCTAACCAGGGTGGATGGCTGCGGAGGCTGACGGGTTAAGGATTCTCTTTGCATCCATTCACCAGATGACCAGGAGAAAGTTGGCAAGTCGATCACATATCGCATACGTTAATTAATATTGAAAAGCGAAAGAGTCATCCCATACTAGAATAGAAATAAATGGTCATTTATCTGGGTATACAAACCAAACAACTACTCATTCAGAATTAGATGTCCCCTAACTCCAAATGTTCATCACACGGTTTCCAGCTCTTGCGAAGTATACAACGTATTTTCTTGCCTCACCATAAATTTCTTACGGTTTGCATTATCATTTGATATAATATCACAAGCTCCTTAGCTCACTCAGAAGCTTTAAGACCTTTGTTCTGTTTTCTCTTCCTCTAAGGACATCACGAATAAATCATAAAGTGTGCCTTTAGTTTGTAAAAGAGCAAGAGAAAATCATCTAGTCAATCTCTCTGAAAATGTCCACGGGCTCATAAGAAGTTCCAGTTGGGTCGCTGATGGAATTTTGTTATGCAGATTAACGCTATGATAATTTACGGGATTCTGCCACTCCCTTCATATGGTCCTCACGCAGAGCATGTAATAACTAGAAGAAAAATGCCTCGAAAAGCCTGCATCATTATTTAATTCCGTGGGACCGCATTTCTTAGGCTCTTATCTGAAGAAATCTGTGTGTGTGTGTCTGGATTTTATATGTTGCCACAATTAAACTTGTTAACAATGAGTTTGTAGTGAAGAAACGAGTCTCGGAAATCACACTCTCCTTTCAAAACAGAACAGGCTAAATACTGCATCCCGTCGTAAACACTGCTACCTCTTTCAATACGAATCTTTCCAACACTCATCTTAACTGCTGTGAAGAACTCAGTCCAGGAAGAAGTCCGTTATTATACATACCAGCACGCGAATTTTCACTAAGTGGGCTAGAAGACTAAAAACAGATAAAGCTCTCCACCAATGAAGGTCTGTAATCCACCAGACTTCCTGCTTTGCTCATACCCATACGTGGGCAGGGGTGGGGCGAGGCAGAGCTTGGGCAGGAGTGCCAGCCAGAGCCGGGAGGCCAGGGCACTGGACGAGGATGGGAGCGGTGGACCCTGACAAGGGGAAAAGGATCTAGGGAAGCAGGACGGGCCATGAGGGAGATTAGCCGAAGGCAGCTAATGGCAAAACTTGCTCTCTGGCTTATATCTAAGATCCACAGGCCGCCGAATTTTGCGTACTATCTTGTCTACGTTTGGCACACGTATGAAATAGGAGGCACACAATGAGGGCAAACTGGGAGGATTTTGTGATGTTGGTCAACGAATTCCTGACAACATCCAGAAAAAAACATAAATGGCCTAAATTATAAGCGCCATGTTTTATATTTTCAATTGTTTTGAACTGTAGGTTAATTCACACACTGACATGAAACATTATTTTTAAAACCAATACATGCTGGGAACAAGTCTAAAATTACGATTAATAACAAATTCCAAAAGAATTTTTTAAGTTTATTTATTTATTTTTGAGAGTGGGGGGAAGGGCGAGTGAGAGAGAGAGAGAGAATCAGAATCCCTGGCAGACTGCACTGTCAGGGGAGAGCCTGATGCGTGGCTCGAACTCATGAACCATGAGATCATGACCTGAACCGAGATCAAGAGACAGAGGCTTCACCAACTGAGTCACTCAGGGGCCCCTCAAGATAATTTTTGAAAAGAAACACAGCATCTACTTTTTGTATGCTAATGACCTATGTTCATTGCAAAAAAAATAATAATTTTTAATTGATGCTATTGTTCTTTAAAGATATTATGGGTATCCTTTGGACTCGATCATATATTTCTTTTTTTTTTTTAATGTTTATTTTTAAGAGAGAGAGAGAGGAAAAGACAGAGCATGAACAGGGGACGAGCAGAGAGAGAGGGAGACACAGAATCTGAAGCAGGCTCCAGGCTCTGAGCTGTCAGCACAGAGCCTGATGCGGGGCTCGAACCCATGAGCTGTGAGATCATGACCTGAGCTGAAGCCAGACACTTAAGCAATGGAACCACCCAGGTGCCCCCTCAATCATATATTTCTAATGCTCTGTGAGGCAAGTAGAAGTTGCCTGTGGAGAATGTTAGAGACATAAGCTTGGCCAGTGGATCTTATCACACTCTCTAGTTAGACCTCAATGCTATAATTGCTCTCAAGTCCCCCTGAAGTCAACCAAGAGTCCTCCCATAGACCCCACAGACCAGACTCAAAGACCTCTGTGGGGACATCAGTGGGGCTGTTACGAAACCTGCCTTTACAACTACGGTGTTACTAGGTAAAAATCTAAAAACAAAACCATGCCGTGCTAACAGGGCAATACGCACAAATACTGTGGTACTAAGAGGGGATTTAGAATTAAGTACATTTTTGTAAATAGGACAAAGCGTTTTATTGCCAGGAAAACTTCCCTGGATCAGATAACCTCAAGTATCTTGACTGTAGCACCAGAAACTTGAGAGATTCAAGGTCATAGAGAAAGAAACATCGAAGAATGGATGGAATAATAATACGTTTTATATAGCACATTTCTACAGTCCCTTATTTGTCTCCATCATCTGTATAATATCACATGGAAGTATAAATGTCTCAGAAACAGGGGGAAAAGAAAAACATACCCCACAGTAAATTGAATCATCAGAGAGGGATCTTTAACCACTCTGGTATTTTAAGTGGCTGAAAATATCAGGCTTCCGAAATAACCAATAAAGACTAACCGCTTTACGAAACTATCACTGATACAAGCAGAGTAGTATCCAAGGTTTTTAAAGAACAAACTCAAAAGTTTTTAAGAAAATGGCGATTATCTTAGGGGCAAACGATGAGGAAAATGGCCATCTTAAAATGGGACAATTACCAATTACCAAAGCAAAACAATGAAAGTGCGGCGGTTTTCGAGCACCTGTGCAAGAAACGACTGTGTGTGGTGCCCGCTGCCATTTTATGAATCTAGTAGGGAGTCCAAACGGAAGAAAAACAAAGATGTTCAGGATGCTATTTTTAAGTGTGACTTTTCTAGTTCCCCCTGCTATGAACATTCTAACAAGAGGTAAGGGGATTTAAGGACTCTGAGACCACCTGGCTGCCATTATGTAGAGTTGAGTCCTCAGTCATTGCCGACAACTAAATGGCCTTTGCAGGAGGGTGGGGGCAACGAGAGGTGGTCCCAGTGGAGACCTGTGCCAGTACGGCCGGGATTGGCTTGTTTGGCTTGATGAACTTTCCCGTTAATTAAACATTTTGTTAATCTCTCTGCATGTCAGTTGGAGAGGCTGACCCCTCTGAGATGGGGCTCTGGTCCCAGGGCCTGTCCTCTGGAGCTCAGAGACTTCTACAAAGCCTACAGCCCCCGGGCGCACCTCATTAGGACAGGCTGCCTGGAGTTTAGTGAGGCTAAATGCTTCCCCGGTGCCCCATCCACACGGCTGCAGACTGTTTGTTTTGTTTCTCATCTCAGGATCAGCTTGCCTGTGCCTTCCAACATGACAATTAGCTAATTTAATAAATCTAATTTAGTCTAATGTGCTGCTGTGAGAACCGTAGGAGGGGCCCTCTCGGCATCTCCAGGTCCTTTCTCTCTCTGCTCGCCTCCTCCTTTCCTCACAAAATCTCCATTTTCATAACACATTTCCAGAGAGAAAATGGTCCTATCTCAATTCCGAAATGGCAAATAAATTCCAGTTTTTGAGCCAGCCTAGATTGAGCGGCGGTGCCCGTCTCGGTGGCTGTGGTGAGGATGGTGAAGTCTAGTCTAGGCCTTTGGGGAAAGAGTTTTTTGATTGATCGGTGATGTCCCCCGTACGTCGAGAATGGAGGCCATATGTTTGCTGACCCAGCTCTAGTCAATAGAGCAGGAGGTTAATGGCAGATAGCTGCACAGGATGTTAGCATATTCGCTCACAATTCTACTAATATTAGGGTAACCAAGTTTTTTCCAAATTATGCATAGAATACTTGACTCACAGAGAAAGGTTAGGTCTTTCGTTAAAATGAAAGTGTAATTGTAGACAAGATTTGACTTATGCTGGTCAAATTCAGAGTGCTCGGTTAATTGTATCCATGTTGTTCGTAGATGGTGATGCAACAGATTCTCCCTGAGCCTCACAGCTTTTCTTCCCAGAGGTGTTGCTTTCAGCTCTGGACTGGTCCCTCGAAGTCTTGGAGCTGTCGACTTTAGCAGCAGAGAGAGAGAGAGAGAGAGAGGCCAGGAATAATGTGGCCCAGAAGAACAAGGGACGGGAGTAAAAAAGAAGGAAAATACGCTAGAACAAGGAAAAGTGTCTGATGAATCCGAAGGAATAACACTGATACTCTTCCGTAACTGCAATCTTCTCTCCGATGGCAGCTGCAACGTGCACACAACAAAGGTAATACAGACTGGTAAGATGAGAGACGAGGACTGCCCAAGAAAACCGGTTTGGAGGAAGGCACTTATTCGACTCCAGCATATCTGCCAAAATCCATGTTATTATTGCAGTCGTGCATTGGATCCTTATACGTTACTTCAAAAAGAAACAGAAATTTGCAAATTGTATATCCGAGAAGGCGTTAATATCCGAAATACATAAGTAACTTGTACAAGTCAATAGCAAAAAGCGATCCGACTTCAAAATGGGCAGAAGATCTGAATAGAAAGTTTTCAAAGGAGACATCCAGATGGCCAACAGGTACACGACAAGATGCCCCACATCATTCATCATCAGGGAGATGAAAATCTAAAGCACAATGAGATATCACCTCCCATGTGTCAGGATGACTATTAACAAAGAGGCAAGAAATAACCAGTGCTGATGAGGATGTGGAGAAAAGGGAACCCTCATACAGTGTGGCTGGGAATGTAAATGGGGGTCCCCACTATGGGAAACACTATGGGGGTTCATCAAAATAGAAGTGCCACATGGTCCAGCAATTCAGCTTCTGGGTATTTATCTGAAGAAAATGAAAACCTTAACTCAAAAAGATATCTGCACCCCCACGTTCACTGCAGCATTACGTACAAAAGGCAAGACATGGTGCCCATTAATGGATGAATGGATAAAGGAAATGTGGTGTATTTATATAATGGGATATGATTTAGCCATAAAAAGAATGAAGTTTGCCATTTGTGACAACAAGGATGGACCTTGAGGGCATATGCTAAGTGAAATAATTCAGACAAATACTGTAAAATCTCATTTATATGCTGAATCTAAAAAGTAGAAAACAAAACAGAAAACCAAGCTCATAGATACAGAGAACAGATTGGTGCCTGTCAGAGGAAAGGGGTGGGGGTGAGTGAAATGGATGAAAGGGGTCTGAAAGTCCAAACTTCGAATTATAAAATGTAAGGTTAACAGCACGGTGACTCTAGTCAATAATACTGTAGCGCATATGTGAAAGTTGCTCAGAGTGTATCTTACAAGTTCTCATCACGAGAAACAAAAATTGTGACTATGCGGTGACAGATGTTCACTAGACTTATTGTGGTGATCTCTTTGCAGTATGTACAACTCTTGGGTCATTATGTCATATACCTGCAACCAATATAATGCTATATGTTGATTATACCTCAATTAAAAAAAAAAAATTGAAAAGCCAAACGAAACCAAAGCTTCATTTGAGTATTAGGAGCAATCCGGGATAAGGCAAAGTATGGGGCTCAAGGCTGAGATAAAAGTGTTTGGATGCTGTTTCCCAACTAAACATACCCATTTATCTCTGCATACCCACCATTTATTCAACAGGAAAAGTGGAGACATTTGATGTGATGAACCAGTCCATTGGTGGGAGGGTTTTCTGACAGGTGAGAATACCTAAAATGACCATCAAGGTACAAGGTGAGACTTCTTGGGTGATATACTGACTCTGGAAGAAGAAACTGTGTACTGCCTCAGGGAAAAAAATTTGTGAAAATAAAACAGATTTTCAGATCAGTCATAAAAATCATTAAACTTCTATCTCCTTACAGCTAGTCCCAAGATGCTCCAAGTATAACAAAGCTCCTCTACATCCAGGATCATTGTAAGAACAATCCTTAGATGACAGTGAGGGAGCCATAGTGAGCCAGAATGTTTTGTAGGGGGTAAGAAACCACTAAAAGCTTAAAAACTGATCCCAAAAGTGTTATTCAGCACATATTCCTGGGCACGTCCCATGAAATTTGAGTTTATTTCCTGTTGTTTTTTTCTTAGATTTTAGTAAAATTTTTTAGCTTCTGGGATGCCTGGAGGCTTGTGTCTGAAAGCCATGACATGTCCGATAATTTCACTATCCTTTAGGTCTATTCCTTTGGTACAAGATGCATGGTCTTCTGATAATGTGTTCTTCCTATGCCCCATAATTGTACCACCCTTTGCTGAAATATGAGCTGATTTCGGAAAGATAAGGAAACATTAATTATCGGCTGGTTAATGAGGATTTGTGGAAAAAAAAGTCCAGGAGAGGGAAAGTGCCAAAGAAGGAGACAGTATTGTGAAACCATGGGATTGAAAAGGGCCAGGATGATCACTCTGACTACCTAATCCTACATAACAAATCACCCCAGAAATGGCGTAAAACAACCATGTGTAATGTTTGTAGATTCAAAAATTTGGATGGGACAGAGTAGAGATGGCTTGTCTCTGCTCCATGATCTCTGGGGCCTTAACTGATAGACCCGAAGGCTGGAAAGTGGAATAATCCGAAGGCTTGTGATTCACATACTTGGCAGTTGATGATGTCTGTTGGCCTTTGGCCTCAGTTCCTCTCTATCTAGGCCTCTCCATGAAGTCTCCTTGGATGGGCTAGGTTTGCATTTCCTCACAAGTCCGGCATCCCCCAACGAGGAGCCAGGTAGGAGCACCGTTCCTTTAAAATGTCCTACTTTGAAAGTCGCACAACATCGCTTCCAACTTCGTCTACTATTTGCAATAGCCACACGCCTGTTCAAGTTCAAAGAAAGGTGAATAGACCCCACCTCTTAAGGAAGAATGGCAAGGTTCTAGAATGGCATGGGATTTAGGAAATGTGTGCGGAAAATCACGTAAACCTGGTTACGGAAAGTGAGACAGAGGGTGGTATAAAATATGACCCCCAATATCTGGTGTGTGCAACTATGAGGATAGTGCGGAGGAAGGGGAAAAGTGGAAAAACGCACAGGGCTCGAAGGAGATGATGACGAGCTCAGTTTTGAGCCTCGGAGAGATAAGAATCGGACACGTTCAAGTGCGAAGTTGGATACGGGGGCTAGGCTTCCAAGAAGGGGTCAGGGCTGGAGTTATGTGTCTGAGACATCCAGGTATAGGTAGTAATTGTGGCTGCTGGCATGGATAATATTGTCTTGAGAGAGTGTAAACATTTTTTTTAATGTTTATTTTTCTGAGAGAGAGAGTGGGCAGAGGGGCAGAGAGAGAGAGAGAATCCCAAGCACTCCCTGCACTGTCAGCATAGAACCCAGTAGGGGGCTCAATCTCATGAACCCTGAGACCATAACCTGAGCCGAAATCAAGAGTCAGATGCTCAACCGACTGAGCTACCCAGGTGCCCTGAGGGAGTGTAAACATTTAATATAGGACGTCAGCTGAACACCGAAAGACAGTTCTAGGAAGCAGCTAGAAGATGCAGCAGAGAAATAAGAGGGAAACTGAAGACAGTGTCATCGGAGTCGGGGAGGGGAGTGCTGGAGACAGGTTTTGCTGACTGGGGATAATGCCTATAGGAGTTCATAGGGCATGAGGTCCAAACACGATCATTGGATTTAATGACTTCTGGGATGGAAGCTCGACTTCTTAGCGTGAGATACAGAAACTTGCTTCATAAATTAAAGCGTTTGCTACTGGTTTTAATTTTCTAATATTTTACACTAAGAATAGAATAGGAATTATTAAAAAGGTATGAATTTCATAAAGCATATAATTCTGTGCCATACGAAACACAGTATTATTTATTCCATAATAGGCCCTAGAAATCTAGTAAGGGAACATTTCAGTGTAGACTTCCAGGCCTTTCCTCAGGAACTTAATATATACTAGTACTAAGCTTTTCTTTGAAAAGTCAGGTTTTAATTACGTGATTTTAACCTATAGCACTTTGTATAACCCATCCGTTGACAGATGTGTATTTTTAAACCAGAAATTTCTGTTTGTTGGAATATGCATAATTTATATGTGCAAAATATGTGAACATATAAATTATTCTCAAACCATATTCTGGTAATTACTCTCAAGCACATTTCTATCTCCAGTTGGTCACTTTTTAATGTATCTACATATATGTGTACATTTATGTATTTTTGTATGCATGAAGAGAGACTAGTAAGCATAAAGTGAATGTTGTCTTTTTCAGAATGAAATCCAAATTTCAAATCTTCAATTTCAAATCCAAATCTTCAAAATTGAAGAGAAGAACAAAGTAATACTTCATTATGCCTTCATAAAGAGCTATATTTTTTCAAGGCTAGAATATTTTTAACATCAGCCAACCATAATATGGTTATAGACCCAAGAGTCCGCATATCCCTTTACTTACAGAAATGAATGTTCTTTTCTGCTGGCATTAAAATAACGAGAATAAGAAAACAAGTGAAGTTTTAAAAGGTCTGATTTATTTTTTTCAGTATTCATGAATGGATTAAGGAAACAAAACCATATGTTATCTTTAAAATGCTTATTGGAGGGGCGCCTGGGTGGCGCAGTCGGTTAAGCGTCCGACTTCAGCCAGGTCACGATCTTGCGGTCTGTGAGTTCGAGCCCCGCGTCAGGCTCTGGGCTGATGGCTCGGAGCCTGGAGCCTGTTTCAGATTCTGTGTCTCCCTCTCTCTCTGCCCCTCCCCCGTTCATGCTCTGTCTCTCTCTGTCCCAAAAATAAATAAAAAACGTTGAAAAAAAAATTTTAAAATGCTTATTGGAACGGCAAACCTATGTATTGGGGAATATTCTTTAAACTCAAAGACCTAGAAGGTTTTAAAAATAGTTTTAAGAGACTTGCACATAGCAACAAAAGGGAGTGGGATCATAAATCTAATCATGCTGTATAGAAAGTTGGTGTAGTTGGTACATGCAGCGACTGATAAACATTAGTGGATATAATTGCCCTTGTCAAGCTCAAGTACACAATGAGTAAATAACAAGAAAACAAAAAGTGGATATGTCAATTGTACACGTAACAGTAATGTGTCTACTGCACCACCCCCCCCCCCAAGAGAAAAAGAAGAAAGAAAATCATTATGGAAAAGCCTATAGTCTTGTTTAAATTTTACTTAATTTGAAATATATTCTCATAATTAACTCTGAGATATTTTATCAAAATAATTAATATGTGTGTATGTTTACTTCGTTTTAAGCTGGTGACCCATGGGTATAATATGTTAGGTCTGATTTTATTTCCAAACCCTTATACTGAGTTATCTAATTTCAGGGGATTTGGAAGCAAATACTGGCAGTATTTTGGGAAATAGTGTTGGGAAAAGGCTGTTTTCCACTTTGTAGATGTTGCTTATCTCCCTGAAATACGGGTTGCAGGCATAGATCATAGTATTTGAAGCTACAAGAAAATGTTGGTAGCCCACCCACTTATAGTAATTTATATACAGTATTCTTTTCCAAGACCCCTGATAAGATGAACATGAAATATAATTGTAATTAGATGCTGAACTACCAGAAGGTAAATGTGGGTACTTAGTCATCGAGAATACCTGCTGATTCCCAGGTAGAGTTGGTACTTAACTTACCTGCATGCTGTGCTGCTACTATTTGTATTTCAAAAATACCCATTATTCAAGTCACTGGTGGCCATCCAATTACCAAAAAATAACCAATGTATCTCACTTGAACAGGTAGAATATGTCAATCGATCCAGCGACAAAGTTCGTATAAAAAAATGAAGTCTACTGACATCGGTGTCAGGTTCAATATAATGGTCTATGTCATAAGAAAGGCAAAGTCAAGAGTCAAGGCCAGTATGAGCTTTGGTAAGAATGCTGGGTATTAAGAGATGACAGCCGAGCCAAGGAAGAGTTGGTTGCTTTAGGGGAAAGCATGCAAGAGCTTAGATGTGAGGGTGGGTCCTTAGAAAGGACAGGTGGCCCATGACCTACAGGTGTGAAGAGCAAAAAGTCGGAATTCAAGGACCATTACTGCCAGTCAGTGACAACTCTACCTAACGGCAGGAGCCCTCTCTCCCTCTACCCCCGGTGATTATCTGAACCCCTGATCTTCATCAACTCAGACTCACTTCATGCACAGCTTTCTGCACCTCAGGGTTAGTGAAATATCAGTAAATGAGTTAAAGCAAACATGCTTTCTCTCTGTGGAAAACTTGGTCTATTTTAAAAGAGTGTGTTCTGGGCAGAGCCCTAACAGAATGGCGTTGAGGTTGCTTGCTGAGACACGCATATACTTTCCTAATGTGAAAGAAACGGTACTAACCTTTCTCTTCAGTAAGCCCTAAACCAACGCGCACACGGCAACAAGTTCAACTGGAACTTGGGAAAACACGAATGATATTTAAAGTCTTTGGAAAACTTTCCCTTATTGGTATGTGAATCTTATACTAACATAAACTTAACTCAGGTTCCTATGCTGAACTGTCTGTGGAATTTATGAAGTTACAATCATTGAGCCAATTGGCTGTTCTATCTAGCTCTTTTTTTCTTCATTTCAGAAATACTTGCATATAGAATAAAACCCACCTAAATAGTGTTGGGAAAAGGGGGTTTTCCACTTTGTATATGTTGCCTATCTCCTTGAATTTTTAATGACCACACATACCCATGCTAACATTCCTTTGAGAAACTCAAGGAATGCTAACATTCCTTTGAGAAATGCACTTTAGAGACGTTCTCAATTCTCTACGTGGATACGTTGTTCCTCACGTACTTGCCATGATGATTGTATTTTTTTCAGAAGAAGCAAGTAAGGAAAGATGTAGTTGACAGCTGTAATTTTCGGGCTACTCTGTTGGTCTGAAAGAGTCATTTATAACTTTTAAAAGAAACAACTTTCACACAGAAAGGTCTGATTTCCTATCCTGTTTGGTTCATCCTTGCACAGTAAGTTGGTGGGATACACTACATTCAAACTGAGGCAGGTCCCACGTACTAGAGGGAGATGCTGACATCCAGGGAAATTCACTCACGTTCAGCATCTATGTATATATAGAGAGAACAAGGAACAGAGACCATTTCTTTTTATGCCAAGACGAATGATAGCTTCAAAAGACCACCCATACTTGCTAACTATGTGATTTTGTTTCTTCAACGTGAAGCCAATGCCATTTTTTAAAAAGTTAGATTTAAAAAGCACCGAGGTCCATTAAGCTAGGGAAAATATTTTATATTTCAACTACCTAATGCTGAACTGGCTGACCACAAACAGGTTATATAGCAGGATGAAAGCAAGACATTCTAGATAGGGGTTTAAATACAGATACTGTGGTGGGTGGAGATAATGGTGGTAGTTCTGAAGCTTTTGAACAACTAAGATTTTCTGGTTTGTTCTATTGCATGAAATATGAAAAAAAAATAAAAAAGAAAGAAAGGAAACTGTCTTTCTCTGCTTTGGTCAGTCCTTAGACCACTTTGATTAATTCTTCAAAGCATTCCTGACTTTGCTCTTGTTTTCAACTTTCATGTTGGAAATTATTATTTTAGGTTTTCTTATTATATAATCAGTCACCCCTTTTCAACTGATTCTCTCTAATCAAGTCAAGATAATGGTCTTTTGGACTTAATAGAGAGCTCTAACAGAGCCTGACTCATTACTGATTTTCCTTTATGCTTGTCTCCAACCCAGGAAATGACAACTTTTTTCTCTTTCCCAAATCAGCTGTAAGCTCTTGTTTTCTGACATGAGGCAAAAGATAGTTTAGACTTTTAAAATATGTGGATCCTGAGAAACTTAACAGAAGACCATGGGGGAGGGGAAGGGGAAAAAAAAGAGGTTAGAGAGGGAGGGAGCCAAAACATAAGAGACTCTTAAAAACTGAGAACAAACTGAGGGTTGATGGGGGTGGGAGGGACGGAAGGGTGGGTGATGGGTATTGAGGAGGGCACCTGTTGGGATGAGCACTGGGTGTTATATGGAAACCAATTGGACAATAAACTTCATATTAAAAAAATTTTTTTTAAAGAAAAAAAATAAAATATATGGCTTCTTATGTATTTATTCTAATGTCACATTTGTCCTAGTTTAAGTATTTTAAGCATGAAACACACACTAATGCCCGGGCCTTGTGGGTGCACAACAAATATCCCATTGAACCAAATATCCCCGACAGCAATAGCACCTCAAAGCAAGAGCAAAATGCTTGATGATATGAAAGAGATAAGTGGAAACCACCTTATAAATATCAGACATAGTCACATCAAGGAGAGCGCTCCCCTGGAAGGTGATTTTAGCGTATGAGAACAGTTTCCTTTCTAAGGACAGGTTCTCAATTCTTAGGGAGAACTGATTTTCGACCAGAGAAGGGCTGTGGTGATCAAGGAAGTCCCGGTGGTATAATTTTAGCTTTTGCAGAATTTTCCATTGCTTATTTTCAGCACTACTGCTATTTCATCATTTCAATGATTGCTCCCTCAACACTGACTGACGATTTTATTGGATGCAGAAGGGGTTGAGTTGGATTATATTTCACCGAACAGCTACACAGCCTGTGTAAAAACAGTCTTTGGAAATGAAACAATCCCGTCTAACTGACCACAGTGAGAGAGAAACAATACAACCCATTGGGATGAGGTAGACAACCCAAAGCTAATGCAGAGACAGACCAAGGTTTCACCAAGTGAAAATCTCTGAAGTTTACAGATGATAATTCCCATCAAATGGTTTACAGTAACTATGGGTTAAGAGTTTTGCAACTTTGAAAGCTACAGAGTTGCTTCGTGGTTTATATTTAACAGAAAGGTTAAACTCATTAAATACTTAATAAGCATAAAGTTCCTAGGAGTTAATGAACTGCTGCTCTTTTCCATAATGAATTTAGATCAAAATTGGAGAACTCAGTTTTAGGTTGAAAATGAATTCCTCAGTATGTCCTATGGTGAAGAAAGCATCATTCTATTAGCATTACCATAATACAAAACATCTTTATTAGACTTTGTTGTCATGTAGGCATATGGATGAGTTGTATTTTAAAGAGGAATATGGGCTATTTTTACACTGAAGAATACTGGAGGTTTTTTTACTCATTCTACTTGTGATGCTTTATATGACATTGAGTAACTCATGCCATATTGTCATTTTCATATGCTAATATAAACTCATATTATTTCTGGAATGTTATGACACTGTATTCCATGCAAGTACTGCCTTCTCATTGCCTCACAAGTTTTGTATATGTGTCACATTCTCTCTCATCTCTGCAGAGTCACTGCAAGACGAGGTCTTTGTCACTCAATGGCAAGCAGGCTTGTGGGCGATGTCCAAGAAGTGCCCGGTGAAAGCGAATCAGAGCAGACGATACCTTAGGTAGAGTTCAGGACTTTGTCTGTCTGTCATGGTTCCTTTGTACCATCTATACGGTGGTTAAGTTTTTGGGGGGTCAAAAGTTATACACAGGTTTTTGACTGTGTGTCGGGGGGTTGACACTCCTAAGCCCTACATTTTTCAAGGGTCAAGTGTATTTATGGACATCCTAGTGCAACATGCCGTACTCTAGATCACCTGTCTAGTCTTTAAGTTTTTTCTCTTTTCATGCTTATCTCACAATTCACAAAGCCTCTTCTTTTAAAATTTTATTTTAATGTTTATTTATTTTTGAGAGAGACAGAGAGAGAGATTGAGTGTGAGTGGGGAGGGGCAGGGAGAGAGGGAGACACAGAATCAGACGCAGGCTCCAGGCTCCCAACTGTCAGCACACAGCCTGATGTGGGGCTCGAACCCACGAACCGTGAGTTCATGACCTGAGCGGGAGTCGGATGCCCAGCCGACTGAGCCACCCAGGTGGTCCCACAAAGTCTCTTTTTATAGTGGAAGGGAATATGCAACGATAACTGAGATCAAGCACATCCTATAACAGGAGATAAGACACGAGACTGTCGGTGCTGGAAAAATCTGGCAATTGTTACAGAGGCTCAAATCCTCAGCTTAAAGGGAGGGACTCAGGAGATCAAAATGAAGTCTGAATAGGAGAACCAGAATAGCGACCGGCATTTAACCATGAGCCAAGAGCTCTGCTAGATGCTTTCTGCATAGCATTTCTAATTCTTTCAGAAGTGCATGAAGGATGGTCTATTACAATCATCTCACCTTTGAAAAAAACTGAAGTTCAGAGAGGTTAAATGTTGTTCCCAAGCTCACAGACGAAGAATTGATGAGGCTGGGAATCTAACCAGGTCAGTCTGATAAAAAGCTTATGTTCTAAGTGGTATGTTATGCTGCCTCAAGATACCTCTAGAGGGCTCAAGGCTTTTTGACAATGAAGAAAGCAAGCCTTCAGTTATTGGACTAGGGTGTGAGGTTCTAACAAGAGTAGGTTAATGATTGAGTACCTGAGGAGTTCTGAGCTATCCCACTGAGATCACATGGAAGGATTGATCTCATCATCCAAATGTAGGGTTGTGTTGGCAGGTCCGGCTTAAGTCGTCTCCCAGAAACTTGGCAGTTCAGGAATTACTGGTTGCGAACCCGGCAGTTGATTATACTTCATAGGTAGGGCAAAGGGTATCCAGTTAGGCTAATTAGGTACTGTTTGGTCTTGACGCTTAGCTAGGGACTAGGGAACACAATGTCCTCTCTTGGATATCCTCAGGGTTGGGGGTCAGGGATGGATTTAGGAATTAGGATGCCTAATTGTTCAACTTTTTGACTTTGGTATTTTTATTCTTTCAATTTATTCAATGTTGGCCTCTGCAGATGATGTTCATCTAAGTACGACTTATAAGAGTGATCTCTCTTACGTTGGCAAAACCTCTATCAGCAGGGCCCAAATCACTCCCAGTTAACATTCCCAGTTAATAAAACCTTTTGCATTCCGTGCATGATTTTACAAAGGGTCATAAATGCGGAAATGACAATGACTCTTATCAGATGTTCATGGGAAAAGAAAACCAATCTTATATTCTACAGCTCTTCAGTGGTTTAAAGAATTTTAGTGACAAACAGCAATATTACCCAAAGGATTGTTGTAGAAACCAGTTGATTATTATTTTGCCTTTCTATTCCTTTAACTGTAAGCATCTGTAAGGATCTTCTTCCCCTGATGAAATCTTACATAACTGTTCAGATAAAAGACACAGAGAGGGGCGTCTGGGTGGCTCAGTCAGCTGAGCGTCTGATTTCGGCTCAGGTCATGATCTCACTGCTTGTGGGTTCGAGCCCCGCATCAGGCTCTGTGCTGACTGCTTGCTCAGAGCCTGGAGCCTGCTTCAGATTCTGTGTCTCCCTCTCTCTCTACCCCTCCCCCGCTTGCCCTCTGTCTGTCTGTCTCTCTCAAGAATAAGTAAACATTTAAAAAATTACTTTTTATAAGGACAGAGAGAAAGTCTATGCAAGTCAATTTAACAGTTTTTTTTTTTAATTTTTTTTTAACGTTTATTTATTTTTGGGACAGAGAGAGACAGAGCATGTACTGGGGAGGGGCAGAGAGAGAGGGAGACACAGAATCGGAAGCAGGCTCCAGGCTCTGAGCCATCAGCCCAGAGCCCGACGCGGGGCTGGAACTCACGGACCGCGAGATCGTGACCTGAGCTGAAGTCGGACGCTCAACCGACTGAGCCACCCAGGCGCCCCTAAATTTAACTGTTTAAGCAAGATTGTAAACCTTATTCTTGCAGCAATAAAAGCGGTGTGGCTTTAATTTTTGTGTGTGTGCACCTGAAATACCTTAGTTCCTTTTTATTAGCTAGTCATGAAAGTAGGTGAGTGTTACTGCCTCCATTTTACAGATGAACCAACTGAGGAGCATAGCGCTCACGACTTCGCTGTGTTACATGATGTCTCTACCACAGCGTGTCCTACCCTTTCCAGCAAGACAGGCCTCACCTCAGTGAGGTGCTCTGTCACTGACTTGACTTCCACGCTTTTTGGTAAACGTGCATTAATCCTATTCCTCTCCTGCTTGGCATTTCGGTAGGGCCTTTCGTGAACTGGAACAGATTTTCAACAAAGAGCCCTACGCTCGGCCCCTGTATTCCCCTTCAGAGAATCTGGGGCCAAGAATACTCTGGTGATAATAAACATACACCTTCCTTCAGCCAGCACTTTAGGAACGTTGAGCACGTGCACGGATGCGCATCTCACTCACCCCGTTCAGATGCTCCCTGTTTTTTTTCTCACTCGAGAGGCATCACACTACACGGGCAGCCTCCGTCTTCCCTACCAAGGACCGAACTGCAAAACAACCCTCGCGATAGAACGGCCGCTGTCGGCCTTGCCCCATCTGGCACCGATAAAGGCCAGCTATCCAGAAGTCAAATGGAGATGTTTGGCAATTTCTGCCGTTTGAGGGGGCTTAAGTGAAAACAATTCGAGACTGATGCTAAATCTGATGTGCACAGTAGGCGAGACTTACCTGTACCGTCACCCTCAGCCTCTTCCAAAAATCTGCATCCAACCTTGCACTGTATTTTTTCCTCCACCGTCACAATGGCTAAAATCTCATCAAAGAATGGTATCTTTGCATCAGAGTTTACTAGTGACGAAGGACCCTTCCAGGGACACAAGTAATCCATTGCGTTGTGTTACCCCATCATGAGCCATTCCTCGGAAGAGCCGGTCCAAGCTGGCACCTTCCCGCCTCTTCCCTGTCGATGCCATCACCATATACCATTTCTCAGAACCACCCCACAAACCTAGTGGCCATTCTCGATCCCCTATCTGGTGCATCGTCAAGCACTGTTAATGCCTGCTTATCCTTCTCCAAAACACACCCAAACCCGAACACTTCTAAGTGCCACTGGAACGGCCTTGATGCAAGTCACGGTTGTCTCAGCTTGCATTTCCCGTCTCCTTCTGAACCGTTTCCTCATGGTCTATTCTCCACTCCCCAGACAGAACCAGCAGCCTCCCCCACAACCGCTCCCATGGCGATTGATCCTCCTCACCCCATCCAGCGTCCACCGCCTTTCCCCTGTCCATCTCTGCTTCAGCTCTGCCAGCTTCCTTCTTGTTCCTTAAAACTGTTGGGCTACTTCACCATTTGGAGTCTCTGCGCCTGGTGTTTTCAGCTCGTAAGCCCCTCACCCAAGTCTACAGATGGTGGCCTCTCTCCATCATTCAATCTCAGCTCAAAGCCATCTCTGGGAATTTTCCCTACCTCTCCCAGGGAAAGTGGGTTCTTTCCTTCCCCTCCTGCTCTCCTACCCCGACAGTCATCTCCCCCTTTATTTTCTGCCTAACTCCCACCACTCACTTGTCTGCTTGTTTCGATGTATATTTTTCTTCCCATTAGGAGAAGGCAAACTTGAAGGCAGGAGTTTTGTGTTTTTACCGCAGTGCCCCTGACTTCTCTAATGGAGCCTGATGTATTTGAAGTGCTCAACAAACATTGGTTGACTATCACAATGCTTCCCTCTTAACACCCACTTATGATCTGCTACTCTGGGTTGTTGAGTTTGCCTGAGGACGAAGCAAGTCTACTTTTGAGTATGGTACTCTTCAGGGAGGGAAGGGAAGGGTGTCACTAGGGACCAAACACAGTCTTAGTCTACAGAGGTACTTGGGACCTCTGAGAAGAGATAGCAGCTTTCTCCTATAAATCCACTTAGTTTGAATTCTGAGCCACTTCTGAGTTAAGGATGAAGATCTGGTTTTGAATCCTGAAACAGATGACTGTTTTGTCATCTACAAAGTGGACATATCTATACTGTCTGTCTCATCGCACTGTGGATGGGAATAAAATACTGAACACAGAGGCTAATCTATAGTGAGTTCTCAATTAAAAAAAAACCAAAAAACAAAAACAAAACCCCAAACCTTCTCTCCTACCCCACTCACCCACCACACGCAAAAACACAGATGATTGCTTTTAGAATTCAATTATATTCAGGGTTAATTAAGCTTTGGTCCACCATTTAAAATAGTTTCTATGGGGAATTATATACCTAAACAACCAACTCCCACATAAATGCCTTTTGGAGTATAACCTGGTTGCAATTTGAGAATTACTTGCGATGAAAAATATTCGTGCCTACATTTGTCTCCAAGCTGCTTCCATGTACACATTTTCTCTCAGTCCTTTTTCTCCAGCACTCACCCATTGTTACTGAACAATTGACTTAGAGTGTATGTTCACTGTACAAATGGGACAAAGGCGGATGCGTGATCCGTTCTATTTTTTCTTAGAAACAAGAAACTAAATATAAACAAGAGTAATTCAATTCCAATGAATAGTAATCACTATGCTTTATAATCCAAGGGAGACAAAAGGAATACAGAAAAACTTGTTACGTTCAAATTGTATCGGAAAGCCTTACGTGATAGGCTGTGAAGAAGCATTACGTCCTAATTTATTCCACTTTCTGCTGTTTACTCTGGTTTTCGATAGCTAACCATTCTTGCTTGTGAAAGCTGCTTTAATTTCGGAGACTCACAGTTGAAAGGATGAACCGTGCAATTGAGTTTTTGCCTTTTTCAATCTCGTTGATTTCTTAATTATTTCTTTTAGTTACATAAAAATGTTTAATTTGTAGATTTTTATCACTACAACTAGTGGCTGCCTGAAGAAAATAACTCAAGCCTTATAGAGCGCAAATTGAGTTTATCAAATACATACATACATACATAAATAAATAAATAAAGTAAACTAAAAAGCAAAAACAAACAATAGAAGTTGGTTTTTCAGGAAGCTACCAAATGACTCCATAATACTATTCAGAGAGCCCATCTTTTTATTGACAAATATTTGAAGAAACATGCTTCTTTGTGTTGAGAATAAAATGCGGGTACACCGTGTGACTTATTTTAAATAATTATGCATTTTAACAACATTTTTATTGTATTTCCTTCCTAGTCAAATATATCTGAATTATTTGATGTTTACTCTCTTGATTGTCCCTTTCCCCACCCAACTTATATTCTTTACATGGGAAAATTTCTGAAACAAGCTAATCTGAACCAACCTGATTCATTATTTTATTGCTTATTGTGAAACAGTGTACTTCTGATCTTAAATAAATCCTATGACTTTATAATAATCTCATAATTATAGAATTATATAGTTGTATACAGTTTACTTCATGACAGCAGAAATTGATATGTTAAGCACTGAAAATCAACTTAAGAGCAGAAAGTGATTGTATGAATATGGTAAATATGCTTCATGATGGAAAGACGTCTGTGCAAACTTAAAGCTAAATATATCCTTCAAACAGAGAAAAGAAAGCACACCCACTCTTAATATTTCCCCTTCTTCCTCCAAGTTTCATCAGGAGACTCTGCTGAACCTTCTAAATTACTTGTATATAAAAAAACCCATGTCCTCAGAGAGCCAACTGGCAACATTTTTAATTATATGTTTTGTTCTTTGCGTATATGTAATTATTTTTCTTTATAGGAGTTCAGTGTTAGAAAATTTCACAGATTAAGATTACCAATGATAATAATTAATAAAATTACTTTCATAGATCAGTTTTAAATACAGGTCTTTAAATTTTGAGGCATTAGGAATGAATGGGTGTCGGGGAAAGAAAAAAGACAGTTTCTTATTTTGCGTGACATAGATTCACGGTAATTCTTATGGCTGCTTTGAGGAGTCACAAACGACTGTGTTTCGGAAACCAGTTCATTAGTTTATCTAATTTATTATGTCCGTGCAGAAATGCCTTGCCACAGCAGAAACAGCGAAGCTCTTCTTTCATATTTAACTAGTAATTAATTAGCGAGAATTCAAGTTGCTCACTATTACTATAACGGGAATATAGTTTTTATGTTTGATAAGCTACATCATCCGACGCTTCGAAGAACGATGCTATTTAAGTTGGTAAGTCCAGCTTATCACAAAGTATACTGACCCCTTAATAGGAACATAATGAGGGAAGTTAGCATCTGTACCTCCGAAATAAAAACTTAACATCAACATGCCTATTAACAAAATGAGAAAAAAACTAATTAAAGCAAATTAGCCTAATGTGCACATGCTGGATAAGACAGATTACTTCTAAAAATCCGAGAAGATAATGGTACCCATATGGGATATGTTTTTGGCATTTTTCATATAAATTGGACAGTTTTAGAGGATAAATATGGTACAAAAGTCCTTACAGGCAATTATGTCTTTACAATGCTGGTGGCTGACATCATAAAAGTATAATTTTAATTGCTATTAATTGCATTAAGTCTACTCTTATTGAATACTTAATGCCATTTCTGACAGTAGTACTAATTTATATACTTTAATGAAGCTTCATGGTAGAAGTTTGGAATTATAGAGCTACTTAAACTATGTCTTAAATAGTACATTTTATCTGTCAAGAAGTTCTAGATATAAAGGCCTTTCACCGGATATTTTTTTCCCTTTAAAATCAGGTTTTGCATTCACCCCACTTCTTTTTTTTTTTTGATAAAGTGATGTCACCAATATATTTGTTTTTCTTCTGTAAGATAATTTTTGGAAAATGCTTCTGGTAATGTCTACCTACACCCTCCGCGTGCCATGGATTGTAATATACCTGATAAAAAAGCCCAGATTATTAACTGGAAATATTTAGCTGCCGTAATTCCAGACATCTGATCTTCAGAAGAAAGCAGTCACTTATAACAAGGAAAAGGTAAAGCGACACAGAGTAAATAGTAAATATCACAAAGGGCAGAGAAGATTTTGGATAAAGCGACGCGATAAATGGCTCTATCTAGGGGCATCTATCAGTGGGCATTTGTAGTGATTCGTCTCCACTAGTTACTGGCGATCTCTGCTGTTAGTGCGATTTGCATTATTAAATTATGAAAAATTCATTCGTCTCAATCAGTGCTAGTTTCAATATTTGTGAATTAGTAATCTGCCTGGTTGCACTAATGGGAGAATGCATCCATTATTGCCTTTTCAATTTGTTTTCGTGTTCGTTCACTAAAAACATGCTATCGGAAATGGTAAAGGAACGCTCCCTGGGAAGAATTGAGTGCCAGAGACATCTCTGCCCTCAGATACTGAGACTTTTGGTAAATTCTAGCCTGTTATTTCTGTTCAGGAAGGCATGCTTAATAAAGTGAACAAGCACAAATGTCAGGAAAGATATGCCACGTACTCTTCCATGCCCTATCGATTTTTCCTATAATTAAAGTGATGAACACACTGTTTGGTAATAATGAAGCCAGATCTCCTTTTGAGAATTTTTTAAAGGTTTAGCAAAGTTTGTTTCAGCCTGTTGCCTTTTGGTAAAATATCTTTGCTCAGATCTCCCCAGGGACCTCTGAGTAAAAGGCAGGATCGCGATGGGGTGAGGTTGAGGATTTTAGAAGTCGACAAGAGTTTCCCAGGTTCCTCAGGGCCCGTGAATAGAGGGAACAGGAGGCTGCCATTGCAGTCCATCAGCAAGGCTGGCAGCAGAATTAACTCTTTCAGGGCTGCATTGCCCATTTTCATCCTCAGCCCAGCTCTGAAGGCTATTTTAGATTTCAATCTCTTTATTCCCCCTTTCATGCTGAGAATGTCAACCAATTAGTGCTACTTTACGTAATGCTTTTCAGGAGACTGACACTGGTCCACAAGGAATTAGACTGAGACCACCAACCCATTTCACATGGGCCAATGAGTAGCCATTGGACGGTGACAACTTTTGATCACAACCTGCGTTTGGGTTCAAACCAATTACTTAACGGCGACAGGTTCCATGCCACCCGATTAAGCCCGTGTGTCATTCAGGGACCCAGATTAATTAAAACAACAACTAGGCGGAAACCTTTTACATAACTTATTTCCACTGCTCTGCCCACCAGGATCACTGAAATGGAAAAGGCAAGCGAGTGCAAATCAATATTGAAGCTGAGAGTGGCTTCATCGTTTTTTGCTCCTATCTGCTGGTGGAAGAGAAAAAGGGTCGGTCAAGGTTGAAAGAGAGGAGAGAAGGTCCCCTCTCAATTTTTCATTAAGAAGACATTAAAAGAGGCAGTTTTCTTCTCCTTCTGTGAGAAACTCTTTGGCACAATGGTTCATTTAATTCACATGTATTTTTGCCTTAAAAATTATTTCCTAATTATGGAAGCAACTCATGCTGAATGCTGCCGTTTTAGAAAATACAGAAAAGCCTCCCCAAACACTTATAATCCCAGCACAGAGATAACAAATTACTGTTAACAATTGGCTGAATATTCTCGTTTATTTTACTCGTACAGGCTTTGAACGCACGGAGTTGCTCACTTTCTACTGCTCTATTGTCTGCTTGTGTTCCTTAGAAAATATTTTGTCAACCTGCTCCCTATCCATGATGCTATTTGATGGCACGGGTATTTTGCCTTTTCTCTTTCTCCCTTTCCAATGGTCTACTTGGCTCTTGAAGGCAAGGAGGCAAGGAGTGCCACGGTTCAGTACTGATATTTATTTACTTATTATTATTAGCTTTCAATTTTCAGGGGTTCCTTTAGTTGTAAACTCAGGGAGTAGGCTTTAGGTGGGCTATGTTGGCAATAGAAATCAACTGATAAGCTTCCTTGCATGCTGCTTATGGCTACACAACATTAACCCAAAGGGAAAAGCCGGTTCAGTGGGATTTTGTACATAATTTTCCCTGTGGTTTTAGAATGGCCCCACATAATGCCTGTAGAATCAGGTGCCTGGATGTGAGGACCGTAATTTTTTGAGATTCAAAGTAACAGCTGTGGTTTCTGCACATTCTGGGGCCTGAGATGTGGTATTCACCTGCTTTCGATCTGCTTTCACATACAGGATTGCTATTGAAGCAGTTAAGGTCAGGGCCAGGTGCAAAGGGATTAGAATCTCAAAAAAAAAAAAAAAAAAGAGTAAGGGAAGAAAAGTAAGGGAAAGTTCTATCACCAAAGGGTGATAGGGGCTCCACTGGGTAGAAAATACCCTCAATCTAGGAAGTTTGATGTGAGTAGTCCCAGGATGCTGGTATATTTTTGGCAGGAAGGGGGTGACTGTGGTTTCTCAGCTCAGTACTGATCAACTTGTCCCAATGTCCTCAAGACAGGACACTCTGGAACAGGACCAGACTCCCTCCTGGGCGTCTAATAAATCATGAGACCCACGGCAATACCAGCAGAGCTGTGTGATCTTGGGCAAGTTACTTCGCATGTTGTATTTAAATTCCTCCCTTCATAAACTGGGGGCCATTATGATAGCACTTGAAAAGGAGATTGTGAGATTTGAGTGCAATTTTTGCAGTTTGCATGAAGCAAAGGCAGTGGGGGCGGGGAGAGCCATTGCCGAGTGAAAGCCCCAGATCGGTGAACACCCACAGCTTACCGGACAGTTAGCAAAAAGTGAGAGGTAAGGGGTCGTTAGCAGAGGATGATGATTAGGAATGGAACAATTTCAGATGCTGTGTTCTGTTCTGTGGAGAGAACTAGGCTATGATAATAATGGCACAGCAGGAAATATGATACAGGCAACATAAAATAAAGCACAAGGAATTAGAGAACATTCGGAAGTTCAAGAAGTGAAAAGATACGATAGTGAAGGAAGGAGTCCGATGAAATGAGATAAGGGGGCGGGGGGGCTGCAGAGATACCCGGGGCATGAGGACAAGAAGCAAGGGAGAGATCCTATTTCTTTTGGAAATTGGGCTGGGAATTTTAATTTCTTTTGACTCTCATTTTTTTAAAAATCGATTTCCTTGTTTAACCCCCATTTAATTACCGACCTACCCCTGTTTTCCATTTCTCACTTGCCCCTTTGTCTTTCCTCCGGGTCAGCATCCTTCTCTACTTCTGTCCAATGTTCCTCCAGTGTTTGTGTATCGATGCCTTACCCCGTGAGCTCCTCCTTCTGCTCTTACTACATTTGCTTGAACGTTGCCATTCACCCAGAGAAAAGAAAGATGTGGGTTTTGTTTTGTTTTGTTTTGTTTTTGTCTCTTTTTGCTCAGCGCTGTTAAGTCAAAGGAAACTAGAAATCTAGAAATGTGTACTTCGGCTCTGACATTTTCCTTATGCTGCTGTCTGACAGAAATTTAGAAAAATAACGAAACCAAAAGGTGATTCTGCCAGAGTTGTGCATTTTAAATGGCAAGCCGAAGGACAGGGCCGTATGCATGTTTAGAGAGTGAGTTTCTAGTTATTCAGGTTTCGATTGTAACCTGTGGCCAAGCGGACCAAGTGAATAATGGTCAAGGCTGTGTAAAAGGATTGCCAACCAGAGAAACTGGGAAGCACAATTCCTTTGAATTTGTATCAAACTGAGAAAAAGATTGTTTAGCCTTACAGTCAGGTGTAGTGCAGGATGAAGACGGGGAACGGTCTTTTATCCCTCTCTCAGGGGCTCCGTTGGTTTTTATTCTTATCGGATGCCCTAACACAATTGCAAGTGAAGCTTTGTTCACATTTCCTGATTGCCAGGGGCTTGGGACCGTGGAAAGAGCAGGACATTTGGAGTCAGACAGCCTAGATTCAAATCCCATCTTTGCCACCTACTAACTCTGTGACCTTGGTAAGAGACTAGATGGCGACATGGCCAGAAGAGTAGATTGAGGCCAAGGGCGAAACAGGAAAATGTTAGAAAGGAGCCAGGTTCAGGCTAGAATTGGACGAATTTTGTTTTAAGGTAAGTTGGACTTGAAATTCTGTTGGAGCTTCAAGGAAGGTATATTATAGTCAAAGATATAGATTTAGGGGTCATGTAAAAGCTTTGGAGGAAAATGAAATGCACTCATTCCCTCCTCATTGCACCACGACTACTCTTCGCATTTTGATAAATTCCTTTATAGGGTTTCTTCAACTTTTCGGCATTAAATACCATGCAATAGTATGTCTGTAGATGAATATCCATATTTTTATTTAACGGTTGCATATAATTTCTTACGTTCCCCTTAAACCAATGGAGATTTTGAAACTCTAGGTCTGATTCTGGAGAAAACATGCCGAGGGAGAACCTGGGCGACAGGAGAAATGAGAGTGGGATGTGAAGGAAGAAGACACAGTTGGAGGAAGATGGAGAACAGACAGCCGATAGTGCTGTCGGTTGGAATGAAAGTTTAGGAAATATTAGAGGGCTCACGGAGACTGAGGCCAAGAAAAACACTCCTAGATTTGGAGACGAGGATGTTATTAATGGTTTTCAGACAACAGTTGAGGTTGGGGTTAGGAACAAGTGAGCTCACGAACATGTCGGCAGTACCAGAACAGGGCTGGAAACTTGGAAGCCACTAAGCACGCTGGAGAAATAGGATAGAGATGAAAGAAAACGGTGGGGAATGCGGCACGGAGTGGGGTCGAGGGCACGCAAGAGGAGTTGGTTTCCGAAAGCCATGGGGACATGCTGTTCCTCAAGACAAAGGGAAGGCGAGGTGAGCTGAAATGAACACGACTGAAACGCAGAAGAGGGAAGATGAGGGCAATCTATGGGCTTCATCTGGTCAGTGCAACAGGAAGTAGACCTACAGGCTGGCAGGCGTTAGGTGAGTGCAAGAGCCATGTGAAAAATTCTTCAGGTACTCAGAAATCGAAACCAACATTCAGCCAACCAGAGTCCTCACAGGCTAATGTCAATTTGTGGCCTATCCTATCAGTGCATCTTGGCTTTGGCTAGCAAGTCTTGTCCAGTATTCGGGTAGAGCCAGAACCACCGGGTCAATCCCACATTGAGGCATGTGAAACACGCCCGAAAGAAGACAGCGGGTAATGAGAGGCAAAAGAAAAAGGGACCTTAACTGGGAGGGCACTAGGAAAAGGATCGAATCAGAGGCTGCAATAGCTGTAAGGAAACGACAAACAAACAAACAAGCAGACATTACATCAGACTCCCAGTTGGAAAAATGAGACATGACGGAGCGTCATTCACATTAGAAAAGAATTCTTTATGTTACAGAAAGAAACCCACCTCTGGTTTCTCTCCGTGGGCCAGTGTTTATTTAAAATACAATTTGCTCGACAAAAATTCCATCGGCAAGCATTCTTCTGGGACACGCCTATTATCCAAAGTGAGGTTTACTCCCATTGTTCTGTTGATGCGCGAATGAAAGCAAAGGTGGGCAGTGCAAAGATTTAGGACCTAGTAGATCATCAGTTTCTTTGCAGGCTCTGCGGATGTGGTTTGCAGTGAGCCGTTTAAACTCCGATCCATCCCCCTCCTTCATAAAACCAGGAGGATAATCTCTGCCTATTTGAGAGATGAGGATTATTTTACCTAGTGATGATTAATGAGCTGATAGCGGTACAGCAGTCTCAGCTTCTTGCAGATAAAAAGTACGTGTCCCGAGATTCCTATATTCGTCCATTGTTTTTCCTCCATGGGAACCTTAGCCGATTTGCTCCAGTAAAGGCTTGGGATGTTTCCAAGGGGCGTGTGATGTTCTGGGGGCACGGGGTTTTAAAATGCGTGTGATTTTTTTTTTTCTTTCATGATGCAATTACAAAAAATTCTTTGTCTATAATGAAATTTTTTCAAAGCAGCAAGGTGCATGCTTTATGTATTGTTAACCCCTCCGAAGGAAACGAGCCACGATTCAGGTGAAGAACCGAGGCACTTAAGTGAATGAACACTTCTCTTTTCTCTCTTCTGAAAGACTGTATCCAATGTGGTCCCCTCTGCAGCAGTCACAACTGGCCAGTGCAACCATTGCAAAGTGGTCATTTTTTTTCCCCCAGCATAATTTTATTTCTCTGTTCTTCTGTTTATAAGGTTTCTCCCTAATCGTCTCCCTAGTGAATTATTTTTACTTTCACACAGCAGCATACACATTTAGAGTCAAAATCATTTCTTTCTTTTAAAGGGACACACATTTGACTCCATTTTAGGCAGGAAGCAAGCCATAAAAGCCTATATGATTTTGGCATTCCTTTTAAAACTCATGCCTTAATGCATTAATGTCACACTAATCCCAAATATTGTTACTCCATAATTTACTAGAGATTACTTTGCTTTAGAACATGCTACTCTGCTCCTTTTGGCTTTCGGTTAATAGGCACAAATATATGGTTTACAATCCTTTGCAAAAGGCTTTTTTTTTTTCAAATACACAATGAAACGAAACACGTATACACATTGCTGTGAGCAAATATTGCAGAATGCATGATTCAGAGCAAGCTAGAGCAACTCCCAAGAATTCCAGAGAGAAAAAAGAAAGTCAATTTCTTCTTTCTCTGTGCAAATTTATAAAAATCTGTAAAACAAAACAAAACAAAAAACGCCATTTCTGCCTTATTTATTTTATAGGGTTATTATAGGCATACACTTTCTGTTCACTGCTTTGGCTTTCCTGGTTAAAGAAGCATGCATGTATATGCTCCTATAATTTTGGTGCGTACACTTATTTACTTGTATTTGTATTAAATACAACGTGTGAGCAACAGAATGAGTCCAAAGGCGAGAATAGTGGCCCACAGCTGTCAGGCGTGAAGTGGTGCCATGTAACTCTTCTGAGATCAGAAGAAAATGCAAAGAAGGGAGGAGGATTAAAGCAACTCCAGAAAGCATTAGGAGACCCACAGAAAAAAGGGACAGAGAGAAGCAGGAGTGGGTAGAATGAGTATAGCAACGGGGAGCATTATTCTTCACCAAAAAGGCAGAGTAACACTTAAAATACATGGAAGAATTTATACTTGCAAAGAATAGGATAATCAGAGTGGAAAAAACAATATTTCTCTTTTCAAGAAGTAGAGGTCAAGGGGGCATCTTATCACGTTTTAAAAATACTTCATTTTTGGGGCGCCTGGGTGGCTCAGTCGGTTAAGCGGCCGACTTCCGCCCAGGTCGTGATCTCGCGGTCCGTGAGTTCGAGCCCCGCGTCGGGCTCTGTGCTGACGGCTCAGAGCCTGGAGCCTGTTTCGGATTCTGTGTCTCCCTCTCTGACCCTCCCCCGTTCATGCTTTGTCTCTCTCTGTCTCAAAAATAAATAAACGTTAAAAAAAAATTTTTTTTAAATACTTCATTTTTTTTTTTTTTTTTGTTTTTTGGGTTTTTTTTTGATGGCATAGATATAGTGTACAAAGATTTGGGATTTTGAGAAGAGTTGATTATATTAAAACTGAATTCATCTGGGTTCTGTAGGACATTTTTTTAAAGTAGATATAAAGAACAAACATTATTTTAGCCTAAACAAAATCAGTCTCAGTGGATATAGACTATTAAATGGAAAGAGAATACTATGTAGGAAATACAGCTGGTGAGTAACAGAAAATGGGTTAAAAATGCAATCCTCCAACATTATAACCTCTGCTTATGTTTGTAACTGTCCTTAATAAGTCTGTTGGAAGGTAAAATAAATTTTGGCCTAAATAGGGAGTCAAAATTTAATACAACAAAACAAAACAAAACTGTAAGACTTAGCAACCCTGGAGGTTCTAAGCAAATGGACAAAATATTAATAAAAATGATCACACGTTTCTGTGGCTGAGAGAGAAGATGTTGATTACGAATATAGCCACTTGAGATGTATAAGCAATTATATACTAAGCCTTGGATTTCAGTCATCCCAGGAAAGGATAGGATTATCTTGGCAGTTAAAAGCTATCTGGAAAGTGTATCCTATAAAATCTTGTTCGTTGGTAAGAATCCCTTTCCTTGGGTCAAAAGTTCTTTCCATGTGAGAGTTCCTGCTCTTCCTCTACCATGCCGGTCCATGGTGCTGGGCATATA
Organism: Panthera uncia; assembly: GCF_023721935.1. Lineage (NCBI taxonomy): Eukaryota > Metazoa > Chordata > Mammalia > Carnivora > Felidae > Panthera > Panthera uncia. The sequence continues at coordinate 187,715,471 of NC_064811.1, forward strand.
ACATGCAGAAAGGATTTTTAAAGAAAATTTAATGCCTTCTCAGATGCTTCTGTTGACATCTGAGCATTCCTGAACATGGACACCGATGCACTCTGTCTGAGAATAACCCGCAATTGATTCATATATGAATGTCTTCCTATTCTTCTGTTCTTTATTAAACAGCACTGTGGCCAAGTGTTCCAGTAATGCTGAGAGGTAAAACACAAACATTTGTACAAATCCCCAGAATGACCTCTTCCAAAGCGGAAATAAAGACTGCTCCCACATCTACCAGTTTCTCGGTATCCCTTCAACCCTATAAACCCCAAACCTTCCGGTAACAAAGGTAAAATTGAAAGAAAGTAGTTTGCTTTGGCGACTCAAGGAATCTAAGTTTATTTCTTGCAACATCTTTTCTTTCGGTACCATGAAAACAGATTACCAAAGGAAAACGTGGCGGTAGGTGCACATTTTTTAAATGAAAGAAATTGTTCCCCAGAACTTTTCAATAAGAGAAAGCATGTGACCTCCTTTCTGTGAGACCCACAGTACAGTAAACAATTGAATCCATATTCAGCCAGATGCTTCCAGTGTGTAAATTACTCCCTGGGTAAATGTTAGGCACTTTTGGAGCCGCATTAACTCTTTCAGGCTTCGAGTATGCAATTTAGTAAATTACTGCTGCCTGTACCTAATGGTGCTCCAGGGACAGAAAAAGATTAATGTAGCTCCAGAAGTGCCTAAGTTACTCTCGGGGAGAGCATCTGACTGAACGGAAGGAGCTTGCGTCTAATCATTCTTTGTAAAAGGAGGTATTCCTTAACATTCTTTAAAGTTACCTTCAATATTACTCATTCCTTCCCCAAAGCATATGTACTAAGAACTTAAATTTCTTTTTTTTTTTTCCTATTGGAGACATGATTTATTTTCGGAAAGGTTTTCACTGACCCCTTTCCCTGTAAAAAAAAAAATCCTAGTAACTATTAGTTCTTGTTCAACGTGGTCTTTTTGTCATTTTGGCACAGTGGATTTCATTCTGTCTGCTTAATCGCTTCTCTGAAATTCCCTGCTCTGAAATCATCCCTTACTGCTTTTCCTATTACTTCTTTGATAGCCATCGTCTTTCTTTCATATTGTTTTCTCTTCTTTCCCCACTGATCTTTATTATGGACCCCAGCTTGTCTCCCACCTGGTTTCTACACCCACAGGGCTTTATCGATCCCTCCCAAGTTCAGGGTCTTATGTGGGTGTGATCCGCTCCTCTAGGCGACCATCCACTTCCTGCTTTATACCGTCTCAAATTCAATTTGAGTCTATGGGTTATCTTCAATTGGGTGTCTCACCACCGGTTCAGCACGTAATGAAAACAAGGAACCTCTCTCATGGATCGACTCATCACGTCTCATCTTCTCCAGCCACAGGGCACCTGTCAGAAGCCTAGAGAAGTTGCCACACTGATAATAAAACTAAAACCTTTCCTTGCCTTATAAAGGCAGTCGGTCAAGGACTTGCTACTTTTTCTCACTGTTTTTTTTTTTTTTTTTTTTTTCTTTGCCAACCCTTACCATGATCTTTTGTGAATTTCCCAATTCCTTTTTTATTCAATGTCACTTTGGACTATTTTTACTGACTCCCTTTTTATAAAAGCCTCATGATAAATTCTCTTTTTTTCCTATTTGTTTTCCCAAAAACCTACCAAATTCCAAGTACCTGAGTAAATGGTTTAATACTTTTCAATTTTGATGAGAAACTTGTTTCTCTGCACAGAATTATACATTAAGAAGCTTCTATAATATTCATGTAATCTGTCTATGATTTTGGTCTCTGATAGCTCCATGTTTTGGTATCAATAGATTTGGATATTCATGTTGACTTGTGTTATGTCGATGGGTAGAGCACAGAAATCATATCTGTTACATTTTAATAATGGTTATTCATTATATAGGCCCTCAAGTCCCTCTGCTGAGCCTAGTACTACTTGAGGGCCCCAAAAGCAAACAGGAGAATCAAAATCTGCATACGGTATCAGAAATAATAGAATGCCTGAGTTATCCCACCTAATAAAGAAATTGGCACTGAATTTTATGCAGAGACTTTTGAGGAAGATAGCACAGTATATCAGCTATATTAATAAAAGAATATTTCATGACAAGATTTGGGACTCAGTGAGTGACATTTGAGTAGGCAACACAGCAGAGATCTCAAAAGGTGACAGGAACAATGTAAGGAGGGGAGAGACGATGGTGGAGAAGAGTATGGCACATACTGGGGCTTCAGGGCCATGGGCTTCCTCTGGTACAATGATGGGACTTACTCAGTTTCTGTCAATTTTTACCTTGTTTCTCCATGTTTCTTGAAATACCATCTAATGCTTAGTTCAGGGGATTTCTCTTGAGCATATTTAATTCATTAGAGTAAAAATAATTTTGAGAGAAAAACAATAGGGCTCACAGTTTTCCAACGATGAGAACCGATGAAACGTTGTCTTCTATAGCAGCAAAGGAATTGCCATACCTAACTCAACGTAAATATTTTCATTTATATTCTAGTCATTGTTCAATACCTAGGGGGCACTTCAGATTTAAAAATCAGAAATGAGACGTATGGAAAAGGAGCTGTGATTTTTAAGATTATGTGACTTAACGTGAGTCAGCTGATCAGGTCCAATTGTACCATTTAATAAGCATTCCAAGTGGGATTATGGTACATGTAACTGTCAGGTTGAGCATGCGAGATTGCCACCATTCAACCATTTTTGATTTCCTTCAAATAGGAATTTCATAGGGTTCAAACTAGACGTTTTAAATAGTCATGTTTAGATAGGAAATTTATTTTATAGATGTAATTTTGTTCCAACCCTGGCCTAGGTTCTCTTTCCAGACCCCAACTTCCCAGAGGATATAAGACCCTGAAGGAAGAAGTCTCCAATGTGGGAGACATGAGTTATGTGGAAAAAACTTTTACACACATGTAGGTGTGTAAACCCCAGAGGAGACTGCCATCTATCTGAGAGATAACTGCCAACATACATAGATCCCAAGTGACCCTAGGGATAAAATACATTGCCTTTGGCATTGAGAAATAGACGCCCCTCCTTCTCCATTTTTAAATCAAGACTGAGTCCTTTAAACCAAAGAAGTTGCCACATTTTGAGGTAAAGCTGGTGAGGCAGACCTGGGACTTTTGGGAAGAATACTTTCCAGTTTCTGCTTGTGGCCAAGACAAACTTTCTTCAAAAAGGTTTCAATTAGCCTGGCTTCCTAAGTCCTTCCTGGGTCACAGGTTGTAAATGGTGGACGTGGTATCCCCATAGAACGCCAGCCATAACTCTCAGAGAGCACATCATTTGGCCTGGGTCAGGAGTGAAAAAAGAAAAAGGGAAAAAGGAGAGCAGTGTTGGGGGAGACCACCCACCTCAGTTTCAATTCTGGGTCTATCATGTGTAGCTGTGTGATACTGAACAAATCATTTGACTTCTCTGAGCCTCAGCTTGCTCAGAAGGCACAATTTGCCATGTATGTCTCAGACTGTAGTGCTGAGAGAGGACACAAGAGAGCGGTTGATACACTTTGCACTGTTCAAGGGCTGTGCCAATGTTAAGCATCACTGTTTGGCCGAAAGCCCGACAAACAACACTGGTCCCCAAGCAGGCAACCTTGGTCGGTCCCTCCCGGCCCGTGGCGAGGCCAAATGTTCTGCCTGTTCCCCATGTGATTCAAGTCTTCTGTTCAGGAGGGAGCAGCATGGCTAGAATAAAGGTTTGGCCACCACTCTCAGATTTTCACTTTCTCTATACTTTCCTTTTTCCACTCTATGAAGTGTTTTACCTCGGCCGTAATTTTTTTTCTACTTTAGAAAGCCAATAAGAATTAATCAATCAATAATTGCATTGATGGGGGGAAAACCAATAAAAGTAGAACCGTAAGAGGACTTGAACTTAATAACTTTGAAATATAAAGGGGAAGCTTTATCCATGGGAATTTACAGATATTATTTGGCCACCAGACGGCTTCCATATTTCTTCATTACTGCAATACAAACATAAGAAATACAGAGAAAAAAACCCTCTATATAAGTGCTATAAATTTCGAGCTGAATTCCCTAGTCCATACCATGGTAGTCATCTGAGGACTTTTATATATATAAAATCAGGCTTAATTTAGTGTATATTTTTCTTCTTTCACAAAAAAATGTGGAATAGTTTTAAGCGAAACAAAACCCCACACACATCTGCACTGGTTTTCCTTGTCCGAATAAGGTAACTATCAATTTTTTTTTACTTGATAAAGGAATCTGTAGTTTTCAAAGTCTTCCCACTCCCAAATATTAAATTTTGTAACCCCTAACTCACGGCGCCACTTCGCAAAGGTCTTGTTACAGCCTTTTAAACAGAAGAGGAGCCGTGATTCATGCTTCCCTCCTCCACTCCTGTGCCTTACGTCCTACTTTCCTGTTGCGGGTAGTGCAGCGTCCTACCCGAACCTTCCATCTAGGCTTTAGATTCTTTCTTCCCGTTCTGACAGAACAGTCAGTCGGTAAAGTCCCTTCCCTGTTTAAGAAAACCTGTCATAATTGATCCTTCCCACGTCATCTAGGCCTTCCGCACCCTGGTCCTCCAGTCACTAGTTGGTGAGAATTTGGGCAAGTCGCTGGTTTCACTAAGGCTCAGTGCCTTTCACATAGAAAACATTCAAGTAATGGGTGCTACAGGCCCCTTCAAGCCCAACAATTTTATGAATCTATGTACACTGCTTTAATCTTCTCTTTTGGCTACTTTAATTTTTTTTTATGTTTACTTATTTATTTTGGGAGGGGGAGAGGGGCAGTGAGAGAGAGAGGAGAGAATCCCAAGCAGGCTCTGTGCTGTCGGCGTAGAGCCCGATGTGGGGCTCAATCCCCCAAACCGTGAGATCACGACCTGAGCTGAAATCACGAACTAGACACTTCACCAATTGAGCCATCCAGACGCCCCACTCCCACCCCGGCTACTTTAAAATGTCTCATTTCATCCACTAACACTCTCTATGATTATTCTTCCAGCCTTCGTCCTTTGTCACGCATGCTTACAGGTTTCGTGACAGTTCTGTTACGCTTTTGCTTTCCTGCAGCTTTGCTTGGACGACGTTTGGAATGTTCATCATCACGTGAAAGCCCTCTCCCGACGGCCACTTCCCTGGACTGGGCTGGTGTTTTTGAGGCTGATGGTTCCAAGCTTTCATCTTCTTCAGCCAGAGGTGTGGAAACATGACCCTATCCTGATTCTCTGATTCCTGTCTGCGGCACGAACTTGACACAGATAGTCATGGGGATCCCGCCCCTGATGTTAAGGTGAAGGGGTGGAGAAGAAAGGGGTCACCTCTAGGTGAGAGAGGAAGGAGCAAAACCTTTTATCTCCTTGGCCCCTTGGCCCCGTGGGAAAACTACATCAGGTGCTCTCCTGCAGAAGAGACTCTCCTAAAGCTGGCCTTTCCTGTCTTCCGCCCAGGGACCTTGGGCTCACTCACGGTTCTCTCTTTCATTGCTTTCACATTTACATGACAACTTATCCTCTCAAAACTTCATTTCCTATTTAGTAAAACATCTTTAATGCAGCCTTTCAAATCTGTCTCTCCATTTTTCCAAATGATCAATTCCCCTAATTGGATTAATTAATCTATGTTGATGCTAAGGAAAGAGTCACATTCACTGTGATCCGATAGAAGGAAGATGGGCTGTGAATACAGAAAATCTTAGGTTCAAATCCTATCTCTGCGACTCAGGAGCAGTGGAACTTCTGGCAAGTTTACTTAATTAACAGGCAACGATACAGCGTTTGCCATATGCTAGGACTGTTCAAAACACTTTAAAAATAATTCATTTTTTAAGAGTCTTAATTTTTCTGTTTATGTAATCCTTATAACAATCCTGTGTGATAGACATTATTGCTGTTTAACAGTTGAGGAAACTGAGGAACAGAGAGGTAAAATATCCTGCACGAGATTGTAGGGCTAGTGAGGGAGGAGAATGGGAATTTGAAGTCAGGCCATCCAGTTTATGGTCTTAAGCACATACCATTCTGCCTCTGAGCCTGAACTGGCTCATTTGAACAAAAGAGGTTGACATTTTCTTGGTGGTGGTGTAGGAATCAGTGATACTGTGTATACAACATGTGGTACAGGGTCTATTCCTTAACTGGTTCCCAATATATGGCAAATAGCATCTCTGTTGTTTTTTTCTCTTATTCCTCACTCTTTCCCAATCGTCTTTGCTGGTTTCTTCTCTTCTCTCCTATTTTAACTTTGAAGAGTCAAGGTCCTAATTGAGGACCAAGTTCCACAGCTTGGTCCTTAATTTGTCTTGATCCCATCCAGGATCATGACTTTAAATATATTCCATCTCTCTGCTAACAACTCCCACATTCATATCTTCAGCCCTGTCTTGTCTCCTGAGTTTTTATCCATGTTGATATAATTGCCTGCTTGCCATTATCCTTGATTTCTAACAAACAGGTCAAACTGACTATATGCAACCCTGTATCACCTACAACCTTCTGCACCTTAGTTGATGGCAACACCATCCTTTCCGTTGTTTAATGCAAAACTCTGGAATTCATCCTCTACTATGGCAGAATTGTGCCCTCCCCCCCGCCTCCAAAGATGTTGGAGTCCTGATCGCCAGTATCTGTGGATATGACTTTACCTCAGTGTCGGGTTTTTTTTCAGGGGATGAAATTAAAATGAGATTAATCTAATCTGACTGGTATCATTACAAAAAGGGAAATCTGGACAGAGAGAGGCGTGCACTGAGGGGAGACGACGTGAGGACACAGGAACACAGGTAGAATGCCATCTACAAGCCAAGGGATGACTGAGGCTCCTCGAAGCTAGGAACAGATTCTCCCTCACAGCCCTGAGGACTCAACCCTGCCAAAACCCAAATCTCAGATTTCCAGCCTCCAGAACCAGGAGACACTAGTTTTCTGTTGTTGAGGCCACACATTTTGTGGCACTTTGCCATGGTACTTTGTACATGTCCCTATGAAACTAATACATCCTCAGTTTCTCTGTCTTGTATTCCACATACAATCCCTCAGCTCACCTCGTTGGTCCTACCTTCCATGTGTATCTACAGTCGGGCTTCTTCTCACGCCCTCCTTTGCTACCACTGTGCCCGAACCCCATCCGCCATCACTGCATCAATGTTAGAGCCTCCCAAGTAGCCTCCCTGCTTTTACCCCGACCCCCTCCCAATCTGTTTTCTTCAGAGAAGCCAGCATTTATATTCCTAAAACAGAAATAAGATTATGTCACTTACTTCAGCGCAAAGCGGCCCAGTGTTTGTCACTGGTATTAATCTAGTCCACTCAGGAAAATGCCAAAGCCCTTACAATAGCCCATGGTCTCACGGATGATCTGACCCCGACCCCCTTATTTCTCTGACCTCACCACTGCTCTCTCTCGTGCTGGCTCTGCCTTAGCCGCATTGGCTTGTGTTTGTTACCTGAACATGCCAGGTCTTGAAGAGCTGTGTTCCCGCCCAGCCAGTGACTGAGCGAGGCGGGTGTTCTGGAGCCAGCCATTGCTTCTGCATGTGTGACTCCTCTAATGCGCACGGTTGCGTAGGGGCTTCCCACTGGTGGCACCGAAACACCTCAGAGCTGCAGTGGAGCCCGAGGCTCTTGTTACCCAGTCCTCCGTCCTCCCCTCTCGCCTTCCACAGGGACTAGAACAGCACTGTGGTTTGAAGGTTCTCCCTTCTTCCTCCTGCCTAGCCTCACTTTTACTCTTCACAGGCGTCCCCCCTCTCTGTTCCTGCTGTCTCCTCCTCCCAGGATGCACGTCGTCCAGTTACCTGCCAGGCGAGCTCCCTGTCTCCTTCATGACTTTGCTTCAACATCACTTGCTTAGTGATGCCTACCCTGACCTCTGCTTAGAACAGAGCAAATCATCATCATCATCATCATCATCATCATCATCATGCGGCACCTGAATGGCTTAGTCGGTTGAGCGTCCGACTTCGGTTCCGGTCACGATCTCACGGTTCATGGGTTCGAACCCCACGTTGGGCTCACTGCCGTCAGTTGAGAACCCGCTTCGGATCCTCGGTCCCCCTCTCTCTCTGCCCCTCCTCTGCTCATGCTCTCTCTCTCAAAAGTAAAGTCAGCATTAGAAAACATACAATAAAATAAAATAAAACTGCACTTTGACTCCATCTTCCCTGATCGGATTCTTGTGCTCAGGTTTACTTTCTCCTCTTCCCCCACTTGTCACTTTTCAACTTGTTATAGTTTACTTATTTATCATGTTCATTGTTTGTTTTTCGTACCCTCCAGTAGAACGTGGGGAATCTTCATCTTTGTTCACTGATGTATCCCACTACCTAGACAGATGCCAGCAAATTAAAGACATGTTAAAACCGATATCTTCCGGTTATTTGCACATATGTTTAAAATTCTACTGTAAGAAGAAGGAGCTAAAATCCAATTACTATTCTAACTGTGATGTCAGGTTTTCAATTTTGATGTTGCACCATGACTGTTGATATTATGGCAGATAACAGCCCCGACTGCCTTTCTTCTCATCTATTTTTAGCTCCTCATTCTAGCTTTGTCCATAAGATGTTACTCCTTCTGGGCTACTGGTGGGCTGGATTCATATCTTAAGGTCAGCTTAACACTTCCCCTCCAGTCAGGGATTTTTTTAGTGGCAAAACCAAGTACTCCTTTTTATAGACAGCAGATGAATCCATTAATGTGTATACTATCGTGTACTGGATATACTCTTAATCCACAGACTCAGTTGAGCATAGAATACTGCATTTCCTTATTTTCTGTACATCCACTTAATTCTGAATTCAACACATGCTATCCCTGGGATCAGGAGATTCGATCTTAGTCAAGATTGTGTTAAGCCCTTGAATCTTACGACACATTAAGGTGCTAGAGAGATCCCTGCAATCATTGGTCACCGGTCTCAGATATTCCCTGGACTAGATGGTCTTCTTGAGTCTCCGGTCTCTGGGATATAGAGCTTGAGAATTTTTAGGGAGACTCGAGTTGATTGCTCTGAGTTCAGCCTCACGAAGTGTCATCAAGCTACCCTCTCTAAAATCCTTCTGGGGAACACCAACTAATATTCCAATGTTAACATTTCAAAAAATTATTCTGCCTCCAAAGGCTGAGTAATGTGTTTGCATTTTTCATCACAGAGAGATGCTATTTTCCTTCGCTGCTAAGTCTCTGGAAAGTAGTCTCCCATGCTTTACCTCTCCACCTCCTCTGTAGCATGAAGAAAGAGAGAGGAAATGCTAGTTTCCTAAGTGATCTTTCTAAATGGAACCAGAAGTCACTTACCAATATGGCAGCAAAGAAGTTGCTGCTTTTTCCATGATCAAAGTAACCCAGTTGTTAGACTTAGATGCTTCCCGGCAGCTATGCATTCCCAGGTGCATTCTGCATCCTTAAGGGAGAAGAGGATGGGGGTCCTCTTCCTGAATGTTCCTGTTTAGTTAGCACACACCAGCTCTCTTGCCCTGGCCAAGCATTACCAACCTCGAGCTTATCTGGCTTCTTGCTAAAGGGAGAAATAAGGTCTGTTTTGATGGAAGAATAGTGCTAAAATGCGAAAAGCCAAACTTCACTTAAAAACAAATGCAGCTTAAATGCAGCTTCGCCAAAGCTGCTATAAGAAGAGAGTTGGAGGAAGCGTCGCGGATGGGTTGGGGAAACAGAGACAGAGAGAGGACGACAAAGCGCAGATGGGAGATGATAAAGGACCAGAGCAGAATGGACTGCGAAAGAAAGAAAGGAGACTTGCGTGGGTAACAGTGAGGGCGTGGCGCTGGACGGCGGGGAGAAGAGTGCTCCCAGATATACTCGTGGGGATCACAAGTACCCAGACCTTCTTAGAGACTCTCTCCCTGAAGATAAGCACCAGGTGTTCCCTGCAGCTGCCTTTGTTGTTGTTATCATTGTTGGTCAGTGACGAAGAGTTTGTGATTTAAGCCAAGGAAATGATAAACCGAGTTTATTGGTAAAAGTGAAAGGGTTGGGTTGCTACAAGTAACGGGCAGCGTCACCGGTCCGCCCATAAGGCTCTATGGTGCATTTCTTGCCGCACTTGAACGTGTCGGCCTGAGGGCTTGGCCTGGATGCAGGGGTGTGGCAGGAAAATGTGCCGGGCAGGCCACAAAGGCCACGGAGCTCCTGACAGGTGAGAACTGCTGGCTAAATCCTCCCGCCTCCTTGCCCCTTGGGTGGGACAACGCAGCACACGGTCTCCTGGAGGGAGAGGTCCACAGCCGGGTTCCGTGCCAGTCACCCCCGGGTACCCACGGTGGTCATGTTAACCTCGTCTTTAATGTGCCTTCTGCTTCTCTTTTTCCCTGGCTCACTTTTCCACCTCCCTCCAAGGGCTTCCTGGGATCGCTTCCCAATTAAGCCACTCAAATCTTGCCTCGGGGATAATTTCTAAGGGAGCCCAAGCCAAAAGATGCCACACAATTTCAAGTACCTACACAGAGTACTTATGCCAACTGGATTCCATCAGCACAGAGGGTCACACATCGCTGGCCCTGCTCGCAGCCAGGCCGCATGCCTTCTGCCTTCCACGACATGAGCCTCCAAATGTCTGAAACCAGTTTCCCCCCAAACCATCTTATTTTCCCACAAGTCACGTCTTCCTTCTTGGCTTAAGGATTTCTGCTCTGGGTCTTGCCCTGGGGAATGGACAAAGGGCCAAGGCAAAATGAGAGGGTTGGCTGGAAAGAGTAAATAACACGAGTGGTGGACATGGGGAAGGAGCACTTATTAATTATTTTAAGAACAACTCTATTTGCCGTTGACGTTAACCGCTGCTCCCTCCGGCAGATATTTATGACCATAATCGCATGCAAATAGCCATGAATTTTTCCAGCTGGGCTGCCTCATGATTTTGGAGGAGGAAGGATACTAGTCTGTGGGGTTTGTTGTTGTTGTTGTTGTTATTTTTCACTCTCTCCTCTTCCTTCCTCCACCGTTGCTTATTTCTTTACTAAATATTTTTTTGAGTGCCTAGTACATTTCAGGCACCCCACTAGGTGCCAGGGATAAAGTGGCAAACAGAACACATGTAATGCCTATCCTCACGGGGCTTGATTTCTTCTTTCCAATTCCATTCCTTATCTAAAACTATGACCTGTCGTGTTGGATAATAAGTGCTCATTCTCTGACAATCTTTTTTTCTTGTTTCCTTCCTGAATATCGTTGAAAAATTACCAATCATGAACCTGTAGCATAAACAAATCTTTACCACCCTCCCCAGGCACACACAAATTTAGGCATTTACTGTAGGACGTATCTTTGCAGCTCACACACGCACAAAAATAGTGTTTGTTTTTATTTACTAAAAAATCTTCAAATACATGCCGTAGATCAAACCCAGAGTTATTCTTTTGGTCCAAGAGGCGTGCTGGCAAAGCATGGTTTTGAGCTTCCAGCAGCAGACAAGGTCCAGGAACTCTGAGACAAAATGCGTGTGAGAACGACATGAAGGAGAATCCACAGGGCTCTGTAACTCTGATTAAGGGGGCCCCTGGAATAACTTTAAAATGTAGACTTTAAAAGATATATCATACGATCACATAAAGGAGGTGGTTATAAATCACCGATGGTGGAAAAATTCTCAAGGAGAGTTCTGAAAACTGCTTGATGTTAAGCAGATGCATTATCTTTTGGATTGAACCATAGGAAGTGAAAGTTTTAAGATGATAGACAAAAGAGTATTTTATTTTTCTTTTATCTTGATGGTTGGGATAAAGTTTCTACCACAAAGTCTAAGGTCAGCAATGATAAAAAAAAAAAACACACATAATTTTAGGTAGTTTAAAAAGCTTAATTATACTGCTGCGTAGCTTTCCAGTAAATACACCATGGAAGCTGACAGTGAGTTCTCATTAATCATAATTTGGTTTTACATATATTAGAAATCTCACATATAGCCATTATTTACATATTTTAACGCTCTTTCTTATTTAAATGACTACTGGTAATTTCATTTTATGAATCAATAAAATCGGAATTTATGCCTACTTAGCTTTTATCATAAGCAAGCATTTGAGATGAAGGTGTTATCTGAAAGCTATCAATTATGGCTCAGAGATTTGCTTTCAAAATTATTCTAAGTGGAACAAATGAGGAGCTGTCTTTGAAAGTGATTTCATTATTAAAATTAGGCACAAAGAAACTCAATACTATTTATTTCTCTAAACCTTGTTTACTTGAATCTTGCTAATAACTAAAGAACACAGCTTAATTTATCTTTAATTTAAATCAGGTAACAAATTAACAAATTAAATACCGAGTTTTCTAATTGTTTTCTGTCAGATGGCATCCAAACTTGCAAAATATTTACCCACCTGGGTGAGATTTCTACATGGTGAGAAATAGACCTTCCACTTGAATGTAATTATGGAAATAATAGCACCTTATTTGGTTTGGCGCTTACCAATTTCTTACGTATTTTAACCCTATAGATCTCGACATGTTCATCGTGAAACGCCGGTAGATTTAATTTAGAAAAAAATGTTACTTTACATTTGAGGCATCCTGAACTCATTCATGTTCGTTTGCACTGAACGTGCTTTGTGTGGGAGACAAAACAGATACTACAATAAATGCTCATGGGATGTGTTGCACATGAACATGTCATACGTCATGCCTTGTATGGTGGCAAAAAGCTGCGAAAGACTGATAAAACATACACTTTCATATTTATGGTCGGTATATATCGATATTCTAGTTTTAAGGAGGAAGGCCCAAAAACTCAGAAATATTAAATAACTAGACTCGTGTCACAAGATAGAAGGGGTTCACCTACAACTTTCCAATTAGTTAACTATAAAATCTTTGAAAAAAATCAAAACATTTGCATGAATAGATGAAACATGAATGCCTTTAATCTTTTTAAATAATCAAGTTTCCAACTGATTATCAATAAGCATCAATTTAAAAAAAAATTTTTTTAATGTCTATTTATTATTGAGAGACTGAGAGACACAGAGAGTGAGCAGGGGAGGGGTAGAGAGAGGGGGAGACGTAGAATCCGAGGCAGGCTCCAGGCTCTGAGCTGTCAGCACAGAGCCCGACGCGGGGCTCGAACTCACAAACTGCGAGATCATGACCTGGGACGAAGTCGGTTGCTCAACCGACTGAGCCACCCAGGCGCCCCAACAAGCAACAATTTTAATCAACATTTGTAACATGTTTAGCAGTGGAACAATGTGCTTCATTGGATTTTCTGGATCCTATAACTTTCCTTTCCCTGTTTTGAAGCTACAAAATTTATAAGCTAGTATCAAATTTTAAAATGATATATGTGCAAAAAATGTGTGTGTGTGTGTGTGTGTGTGTGTGTGTGTATGCATGAGTTTGTGGTGCGTGCATGTGTAGGTAATGATTCCTTTTTTTTTTTTTTTTTAATTGCAGTAAGAACACTTAACAGGAGATCTCCTCCCTTAACAAAATTTTAGTGCACAATACAGTATTGTTTACCTATAAGCACAGTGTTGTACAGCAGATCTCTAGAACTTATCATCTTACATATCTGAAATTTCATGGTTGTTAGATTGAAAAAAAATAGTCTGAAGGAGCCACTATGATTACCTGTGGTGGTGTATTGGCCATTTATTATTATCGACCATTCTTCCTTTCATGAAAAAAATTCTGTATTCTCTGTGGTTTTCTTTTTGGTTAATTGCAATATTAACATTCTAGATGCTTTTCATCAATGAGCTTTTTGTTTTATGAGCCAAGACAAAAATGCTTGCTGCAAACCGAAGGAAGGGAAGGAACAGGTTCTATCTTTGCTTCTTGCCATTGGCACAGGAGCCATCACAGATTAGGGGATTCCTAACCCAGAGGTCTCCACCATTCCTCAAGAGTGGATGACCCCCACCTGGAAATAGCCAGTGACAGTGAGTCCCAAATATCAGTTCTGCATGTAGATGTTCTGCCTTAAGGCCCACTCAGGTATGGCTGGACGGCATCTAATGGGGAAGACAAAGCCTGGACCTTGCCAGCCAAGAAGGGGGGGTAGAGGTTCTGAACAACTACTTTCACCTCCAGAAGCTGAAAGGACCCCTCAGTCCAGGAAATGTCTCCAGAGAGTATGGCATTAAGAGATCTCAGATCTGGCAAACAGATGTTTCAGGTGAGTGAAGGAGTTTAGTGTTCTCCATCTATCCTTATGGATTAGCAGACAGAGGAAGCAAAGTGATCCTCTGATACCCAGAGTACCAGGATCTGAAGGAAATCTGCCAGCATGTAGCAAGGCTCAGATCAACGGACTAGAATTAGGAGCAGGACACAAGTCCTTGGAAGGGACTGTGGAGGATCAGGTATAGTCCCTGCCTATGGAGAGGATGAGTTTGGGCTTTATAGCAAAGGCAAAAGCCCAGTGATATCAAGTGAAGCACTTGGACTAGGGCAGGCTGGCAAACTGGCCAAATTTTGGAGGCCTCAGTCAGGATTTGAGCCTCCAGATTTAACTGAGTGTCCCCAGACTTGTCAGAGGCTCTGAGTAGGAAAGCTCTTACCTCACCTTATTTACCGAGCAACAGTTAAAAATCTCTTGGGTTTGGGGCACCGGGGTGGCTCAGTCGGTTGAGCGTTTGACTCTTGATTTCAGCTCAGGTCATGATCTTGTGGTTCATGAGATCAAGCCCCATGTGGGGCTCTGCGGTGACAGCGTGGAACCTGCTTGGGATCCTCTCACCCTCTCTCCCTGCCCCTCTTCTGCTCGCTCGTGCTCGCTCTCTCTCTCTCTCAAAATAAATAAACATTAAAAAAAGTCTCTTAGGTTTGAGTTTGTGCCTCGTCACAGGGGAATGTTGTAGAGATTTTAACCTGGCTCTCTTATTCCTCCTAGAAGAAACCGTCAGCATGCAGCAAGGTCCAAGTCAGCAATAAGAAGTGGTCATAGGTAGGCAAATGCCCTCTGTCCCACGGAAAGGGAACAAGGAAAAGTCAGGCCTTGCTGAACAACGAGATTTGCTTCATGGTCAAAGAGACTTAACAGATTTTAAGTTGGTTCTAGAAATTGAACGTTCTCCAAAAAATAACAGCAGGAACTAACATTTACTGGGTCATTTCTTGAGTATCTTCTACATTCTAGGCCCTGCTCTGGGTATGTCGCACACATAACTTACAGCCTCTGCAATAATCCTGAAAAGTAAATACTACTGGGGCACCTGGGTGGCTCAGTCGGTTAAGTGTCCGACTTCGGCCCAGGTCACGATCTCGCGGTTCATGAGTTCAAGTCCCGCATCAGGCTCTGTGCTGATGGCTCAGAGCCTGGAGCCTGTTTCAGATTCTGTGTCTCCCTCTCTCTCTGACCCTCTCCCGTTCATGCTCTGTCTCTTTCTGTCTCAAAAATAAATAAACGTTAAAAAAAATTAAAAAAAAAATACTACTATCACAATTGTACAGATGAGGAAACCGCGTGAGGTCACATGACAGCCAGGTGGCGGGCTGGACTAATATTAAAGCCCCATCCTCTCTGTGTCCAGAGCCTGTCCATCTGTTATGCTGTTTCTATGATCTCCAATGAGACTGCAAAATTGAAGAAAAGCATGCGATTCACAAATATCCAAATTAACTCTGTAATTGTAGACACTGGATAAGAAAGGAATGGAAGAAAGCCTTTCATACATAGTCCCTGCTACTTAAATAGCTATATTAAAAAATATATATATATTATTAAATATATGTATTATATTTAATAATATACATTATATATATATATATATATATATATATATATCCACACACACACACACACACACACACACATATATATAGTTAAGAGGTTGGTGTGGCAATGGAATGAGACAGAGAGAGGGAGAGAGAGAGAAAGAGAGAGAGAGAGATTGATTCAGTCTTCACAAGGAGTCCCACAAGGTCCAAAGAAACAATATTGTTTTCCTCAAAAGCTCTAATAGGTGGCACAGGTGGGTCAAAAAAGAGCCTTCATCCGGCAAGTAAAGATAATGTTTTGCTACTTTTGTGTTCAGTGCCCCAGTAGAGCCGGAAGTCAATTTACCAGCTATTGTGGAAAGGGCCTCACCCATTTAAGAGATGGACTTTTTATTCTCTCAGAGATTAGGTTGGTGTTAGTCCACAATGCCTTCAAATTATATCTGAAACAAGCTTTTATTTCATTCTCTAAGCCTTTACTAATTCTTTGCCAGAACCTTACATTTGCCCTTGGGTCTTCTGGGAGATAAGCTTATTTCAGCTCACATTTTATCCTTCTGGATCAGCTTGATTTGGAGAAGACAGAAAACACCAAGTAAAATCTCGAATGCATTTTTTCAGCCTTCTGCCTGCTTGACTTTTATATAAACTGAGAAGTAGGCTCAACGTTAGCAGTGGCCTTCTGAGGTAATCTAACAGAGAAAATCTGAGGAGAGCGCAGAGAATGACTTCCTAGTAGTAAGTAAGGTAAAAGAAAAATACTCCGCCATATTGCCCTTCACCAAATGGCTAGAGGACAGGCTCATGACTGAGCATGATTTGTTTTCATCGCCACCTTCCGAAATTGAAGGACACAGAGATCATTTTGATGTATGTTGAAGAGATCTCCATACTAACACAGTCTCCTCAACACCTGCCCTCAACCCTTCTGAGGTTGTGTGCCACGACACCTCGGCGGCTCTGTGACTTCGTTTGATGGTAAAAATAACTGCAGCCTTTGTTATTTTTGGAAAGAGTGACACAGCTGCTGGTTTCCAGTCAAATTGATATGCAGGCATTTTAATGAATTGATAAATAACGACAGGGTCCCAAAGTCACTATTTTGTAACTCCTAACGGAATAACGGATCCAGGCAATGATCATCCAAGGATACTAGGACCTCTGGGTGAAAGGACAAGGGTGGCTATGATGGATGGATGAGGCAGAGAACACCCGAGTCCACGGATCAGCCCCAGCACCCCTCTAAGTGAGCCCACCTGTATAGAGTTTCTTGCCTTTGAAAAAAAGTGCTCAGTTGGTTAAGCATCTGACTTCGGATCAGGTCATGATTTCACAGCTCATGAGTTCGAGTCCTGTATCAGGCTCTGTGCTGACAGCTCGGAGCCTGGAGCCTGCTTTGGGTTCTGTGTCTCCTTCTCTCTCTCTCTCTCTCTCTCTCTCTCTCTCTCTCTAAGTCTTGAATTTCATCAACAAATAAATGGTATTAAAAAGGAAGGAAATTATTATAGAATACAAAAGACAGGATGAAAACAAAATGCACGGCATGATGCTTGTTTGGATTCTGATTTAAACAAGCCGTAGAGATATGTTTTGAGACAATCAGAGAAATTTCCATACGGACAGAACGTTACTGGTATTAGGCTGTTGTCTTGTGTAAGGTGTGATAATGGCATGGTGGTATTCCAAAAACAAGCAAGGTAATAATTAAATGTCCTTATCGATACTTTAAAGTATTTGTGAATGAAATGATTTGCGTTAACGTGTTCTTCGGCAATAAAAACATAATAAATAAATAATGTGGATGTAATCAATGAAACAGGGCTGGCAAAATATACTCTCTACTTTCGTATATACTTGAGAATGTCCATAATAGAAGCTAAAATGTTCAGGGCTTTTACCGTCTTATTCAAAATACTCTCCTAAAAGCAGTCCGGTGGGCTCTTATCCATAACGAGAAGCAGGGAGAGGAGGGAACCAGTGTTCAGAATGCGACTGACCGATTTATTTATTTATTTATTTATTTATTTGTGCATTCATTTATTCATTTATTTAGAGAGAAAGCATAAGCAGGGGAGGGGCAGAGAGAGAGGGAGAGAGAGAGAATCCCAAGCAGGCTCCTTACTGTCAGTTCAGAGCGCAGTGTGGGACTTGAACTCAGGAACTGTGAGATCATGATCTGAGCCAAAACCAAGAGTCAGAAGCTTAACCAACTGAGCCACCCAGGCACCCCCACCTTTTTTTTTTTTTAAAGTAAGAAGTTAGCATTTCCCTTTTTCCTCCAACTGTAAGCACAGTTTATGGCCTGTTTACCTCTCTAAATCAATTCATTTTCACAGTTTTGTAATAAAATCTTCACAACGGCAAACCTGCATCAGGAAATATGCAAAACATTTAACAGAAAAATGTAAGATTTTTAAGTTTGAGGATTTTATTTTTGAACTTTCATGTTCTGACTGTAACTCCCCTAAGAGCCGCTATTCATACGTTTCATTGGCTTAGAGCCTTCACGTGGTCAAGAAAAAGCCTCAAGGTCATTGATACAGATACTGTATTGAACTTTTTTCATGACGGGGGGGTTCTTGCTTTCCCAAGAGAGAATGCTGAAAGCCAGCAAATCCATGCAAATCTTATTCTACAATCTCTTTCCCTTTCTGTTTTAATTTTCATGTTTGTTTTTTGCAATGCTTGCCCCTGTATCTATGTTTACTCTCTCACCTGTGGCAAATGCATGTTTTATAGCTGAGTTCCTGCTGGTACTTGCCCTATGTTGACAATATTCAGCCGTGCGTACAGCACACGAATAACATCACATAGATGTGCAGAAGAAAATAACTCTATCAACGTATTCATAATTTGATATCCGAATGGCTATTGTTTTCTAGCAACATTAAGAAACTTAAAAGCGTGCTGAGGGACAATGACAGGAGAAGCGGAACCGAGTTGAGATTGCTGGGCTGGGAGAAGGCAATGCCAGGGTACAGAAACATGAATGACAAAAGAAAACGCAGCAAGACTTTGCTTCAAACAGAATGTGTATGAAAAGCTCACTCAAGCTCGAGCCATCTGACACAGACAAACAAAAGTAGCTGCCACGAGATGGATAGAGTTGCTTACTGGAGACTGAAGTTCTGAGAGCTTTGGAAATTATCCCGCATCTTTCTGACACCCTACATCCATATCTTAGTTTGTTGGTTGGACCAGCCATTTCCTGAGACACTTGCCTGGGTGCTATCGGAGCAAATGCTTCTGTGGCCACCCCCTCAGGCAAGAGATACTTCTATTTTCTGAAACCATCCGGTCAGAGGCCCTGATCAGTCTATTCTGCAACTGCCCCCCCCCCCCAACCAAGGTATTTATCTTGCCCTTTAATCTTTGCAGGCTTTTTAGGAGAGACCTCATAAAATCAAAAGGTCATTGCTTTAATCTGAATCAATTCAATAGAAAATTTCAAAAGAGGTCAGCTTTTCTCTGGCTTTCTTGGATTTAGTGTCTTTTCCTTAAATTGAGTATAAAACACCCCATAAAACATAACAGAAGAGAGAGTTGGGCACTTAGCCTTGACCCACATCTTTTAGGGGTCATCTTCCTGGTGTTACCTATCGAAAATTAATTACTCATAACATGTAGAACTCTATAAATTCCGTGTGAATACCTAAAGTGATCATTTTTCTTTGCACCTGCTTAGACAACAAGCATCCGTTAAGTTTTAATTACCTCTTCTCATGAGCCTTTCATCTTTGTGTGCCATCCACTGCCAGAGGCCTTTGAAGATGGAGATTTGGATTTCATATGTGCATTTCACTGAAGGACTTACTTTAGGCCATACAAGTTCAGGGCTTGTAGACTGAAGCTAGGAGGCCAACACATCCCCCAAATTCCACTTCTCTCTGAATTGAAACTACTATATTTTCTTAGGGAATCGGGGACAAATTTGGCCTGCAGTATCTATATCCCTTCTAGAATGGAAACCTTATGATGAGATCAAAGTTTAAAAGCGGCTTACTTTGTTCTTCTGGGCAAATTGGGCTTTGAAATTTAACAGAAAGAAATATTGCTGTGAGCAGGGACTGGCTCTCAAGAATTATATAACAGAATAAAAGGGAGAGAAAGAAGGTGGGTGGGTACGAAATCTAGAAAACAGAAATACGCAATCAGAATCTTCTTTCTATTCAAGTAGTCATTGATTTATTTTAATATGTTACTTGTCTTACTGAAATATAGCATCGTTTGGAATTTTATTTGTTTATAGCTACTGAAGGATTGGGCTCCCCATCTGCCTGAGACAGCTCTTCACAAGTGGTATGACCAAATCTAATTATTCCTCTTGCTACAGCGGTAATATGTTGTATCTTCAGAAGAAATCGATTCTAAAATGTATTCAAAGAAACCAGCTCACCATCCACGTCAAAGCATTCAATAAAATAAACTTTGCTGTCTGGAAAAGTCTTGAGATACATTAAAAATCGAGGGTTGGGATAAAAGGGCAGAACTGTTCTCCTTTGAGTGGCCGTGACAACTCAATATCAAAGAAAATCGCTAGTCACTCAGTAGACACATGTACGTGCACTTAAAAAAAACCTTCACGTACCATTTATTTAGTTTTATTTCATTTCCTTTAGTCCATGTGTCGATAAGGAAATTGGTATTTGAGTGCTGGCATTTGAATTTTGAGATGCTAAAAACCTGGCAAGAACAAAGTACCTCTTATTTTAAGCACCACTCAAGTGTCTCATATACAGTTAGCTGTGACAGTAAGCTTTCCTTTGGAGGACGAGAGCAAGCCACTAATTTGTGTGTGTGTGTGTGTGCGCGCGCGCGCGTGCACGCGCATGTGTCAAGGCGATCGTCGTGCCAAATAATTTAGGCCGGTTTGTTTCATCACACGTGAGATAATGGACTCGTAAGCTGTACAGCTGGATACTGTTTGGCGTCGACACAACTTGTTTAATCAAAACCAAATTCCTGTCCTTAATCCATTCAGCTGGGAGGCAAACTTTCCTGCGTGATCTCTACTACAAGCAACAGAGAAAATACCCAAACTGCTACCCGCCACAGACTGACCCCTTGATTGCAGGAAACAGGTAAGACAGATGCTAAGTCACACTACCAAAAGCAGAGGCATCGGATCTGCTTACCCCTCTCACAAGTACTTTCCTCAACTATTTGCCGTTAATAAAATTCTGGAATTTGGATTTTGGCTGACATTTTCAAACTTCATTTATATGATAAAAACGATTTGGATGCATTAAGATTAGGGTGGAAGAGGCAATTAGAATAACTTTAAATACAGTATGAGTATTTTATTTTCGGTGCCTTGCCTACGTCTGATTTATGTTAGTTACTTCGTTATATGTACACACTACCTCAGTGTAGTGGAACCCATCTCTAAACGGTCTTTTTCAAAGTGATAACACAGTTACTGTAATAATCATAATTTAACCATGTCAAGTAGACTAGTGTCTCTTTCCTCCTTTAGTCCTTCGATCTTTTTTTCTCTCTCACTTCTTCCCACTCCCCACCCCTCCAACCTGTCCCCGGTTTTGGTTTAATATTTTCACTGACACTGAATAAGGATTTTGGCTCAAAATTTTAACTTTATCTTTCCAAGAGCAATGTTAACAGGTCACCACTACAAAAGAAAAATGAAATTTACCAGCAGGTGGCTAAGAGTAGAATAAGCAAGATTTTTATTCTTTCGAAAGCAATTTTCTGGAAGTTGTATGAACCAACCTTTTGAAATATCCCAAATAATAGATTTTATAGAAAATCCTATAGAGACAATATACTTTTACTGTTCAAATATCTAGAAGAAATACTCTTAAAGATGTATTTGAAAATCATGTTTGGCAACTTGAAAAATAAATTTTATTTTTTCAGCACCCAAATTTCTGAGTGCAATGATCCAAAGTCATTTTAAATGCTAGAATAATAAAATGCACTGTGTAAATCAACTGAAAATAGTTACAGATTACAGGTAAATAGTTACCGAAGTCTGACTTGTATACATGGTGCTTTTACCTTTTTTTTCTTTTATTTTGTTCAGTGCCAGCAGAGAAGTGAGGATACAAGTTGATAGCAGGCATCAGGCAGTTTTAAGCAATGTGCACAGTGGTTCCAATTATTTTAAGGTAGTATGTGCCCATGGATAATTGCTTACACATTTACTTACTCCTAATTTGGGCCTCACTATTCCTAAGTAGCTTCATCATACCCTCTCTGAGCAGGCCCTTTGCACCCCTGGGCTAAATCAGACGTCCAAAGTCATCTATTCACTGGTGCAGTGTTACCATTAGCAATCTGCAAGGGCTGTCACAGAGCTCTGTGATCAGCAGGTGGCATTCTGCATGACCAGGGTTGCTGGAGAGATAACGCAAAAATAATCTTCCGGGAGAACTAAAAGAAAATATGTAATGAAATCAGTACTCTAAAAAAAAAATACATGTTCAAGTCAGCTTAAAAGCCCATGTATTATACTTCTGTTCCAAAAAAGTATATATAATCATTTTATGAGCAGTTGATGACCTGAAAGCAAGCCTGTCTATTACAGTTATAGCATACACAGAATTATAGATGTTGGGACATTTCTCCATTGTTCTACCCGGAGAGTATCAACCCTCTTTATTTAAAGGCCAGTATATCCCCAGGCAAATTGAGTTTCCCTGCTCAGTTGATTCAGAGCTGATTTCAAGCAAATGCTGCCAACTGTGTCAAAATGCATCCTGATTTTGTGATATACATAGTTTTCTAAAGGACGAAGTGAGATCGCCAGTCTCAATCCATTTGTGACTTGACTTAGATTTAAAGTTGCCCTCAAGAAATAGCTAGCTGGTATATAAGGGTCCCGAAATATTTTACATTGAGATAACTTTCTCCTTATCCTTCAGTTTTCTGATCATGAGTCACTAAAATTATCTTAAAAATTGAAAAAATTCTGTGATTGAGAGAATTCATTTTATTAGTATAGGGCAAAACAGCCTACTTATAATCAACAACACTATTGAGAAAGCTGTTCTTTCTGACATTTTGAATAGCTCTCCCTACATTAACGCTATAATAGACAGAAAGAGTATGAAGTACAAGAATATACACAAATTGCATTATAATTCCTATTTTTCTTTAAAAAAGATGTCAAAGATAAATCTAAATGTGGTTTAAGTATACACTTTGTTTCGAATGTTTAGGAAATGATGCCTAACACAGAAAAAATAAAGCCATTAATTTTCCACTTGCATTACTTGCCCTTGAACTTTATTTGACATTTCTCATTTGCTTTTGCAATATAAAGTCCAAGATTCCAGTTTGAAGAATGCAAGTGTTAGGTTTTGTGGGGTTTTTTTGTTTTTTTGGGTTTTTTTTTTTTTTTTTTGCATTTTTAGGGGATAGGCATTCATTTTCCTTAGTTTCCATTCTATATGGACATTTTAAGTACCAATTTAAGTTGTATGTGGCTCACATCTATTACCTATCCAAATTCCATATAAGTCTACTTCTGAAGGCTTCTAAAAACTTCTATTTGGACTATTTCACATGAGAATATATCACCAACAATGTAAAGTTTGTAATCTGAATTAATTTTGTTTCTTTCAACTTTTTACTGGAATATAATTCCTCCCATCCCTACATAGAAAGAGAGAAAGATGGGGCACCTGGGCGGTTCAGTCGGTTAAGTGTCCAACTTTGGCTCAGGTCATGATCTCATGGTTCATGGGTTTGAGCCCCACACCAGGCTCTGTGCTGTCAGCTCAGAGCCGGGAGCCTGCTTTGGATTCTGTGTGCCCCCCACCCCCCGCTCCTTCCCGACGCATGCTCTGTTTTTCTCTCTCTCAAAAATAAACATTAAAAAAAATTTTTTTTAAAAAAGAAAGAGAGAGAAAAAAAATAAAAGGCAAGTGTGGGATGCTCATATGCAGGTAATGTATTAACGAACCTGGATACCCTTTGTTGCTTTAATGGAATCTTGGATTTATTAAATTCACTAATGATTTCAATTTAAGCATATCATCTTATTCCCTGCTCTCTCCCTCCCAGCTCCCTCTCTTATTCTCTCCTCCCTTTCCTTCTTTCTCGAAACATCCTGAACAGTTCCTGTTGTAACAGGGACTGTCTCAGACGCTGGAACCACGGGGTTCTCAAAACAGAGGCTGCCCACACCTTCAGGGATCTAGTCTTTCAGTGCGAGAGACAGACAGTCCATAGATACCATAGAGTCCTACAATGACAAAGTGGGGAAGAAGTCAAAACAAAATCACTTTCTCCAGGAGTGAGAAACCAGGACATCCAGTTGAGATGAAGAGTTGAAGAAAGGCTCCTTTGAGGAAGGATGTCTGACTGTCATGCATTATTACCAAATCATAATAACAACATTGTGCAGGATTATATGCTCTGTTCTGAAGTTAAAACTCGTAATAGTCAAAAAGCAGAATAAAACAAACAAACAAACAAACAAACAAACATGCCAAGCTCTGATTCTTACCCTCAAGGATCTTTATGATTATACTGGGTATATTCATAATATTGTTATGAATTGTTATGTTATTGGGTAGTACAATCTTGTTAAGGAATTAGTGCATTGTTTCTAATCGCAGAGTTTTTCTAAACACCTTCATATAAATATTCTCCTACTTAATTGTACGTTAAACCTGTGCACTGAGGAGGTAACGAGTAGTCTTTGGTCTAATAAATATTGATTTTCTACTCTGTGTCATAACATGTATTCTGCTAGATTGTGGGACTAAGATATTTGAAGGACAGTCTGTCGCTGGCTTCTATACTGTGTCATCTAGTAGGTACCCAAGGTGGGGAGGGATAGCCTGTGAACCAAATTGCCTCTTGAGAATAAGCTCGCAGTGGTTTGCAACACTTGGGAAGGCCACGCGTTCCTGGCCTAAGGTCAGGAGAGACGTCCTGTGAGGCAGTGACCAGAGGATTCATTCTACAGGAGCAGAAACTGAAGGCCACGAGTGTGAGAGCACTTGCCCACCTTCAAACATCTCAATAATTTTACAAAATTATTTAAAAATTATATCTGAGGCAGAAGGAAACCAGTATTATTTCCTCTGATCAATACTGTGTGATTGACATAGTTAATCTAAGCTTAATTTAGGATGGCATTTATGTTCGATTTATGTAGGTTTACAAACTATAAGGCAACTAGAAAGGGGAATTCTTACTGTGTGATGATAGAGTCCTAAAGACAAAAATAAACATGAACAGAAAGACCTGTAAACATAACATCTGGCTTTGAACATTTTTGCACCCCAACTTCTCTGCAGGAGGACTTAATGATCCCTGCAAGCTACCTATATTAGGGAAGATGGAATCAGGGCAGGAAGGAGTTTGTGCCCATATTCAGGAGTGAAGGAAGATAACTTTCATTTCAAAATTCATATTTTAGCTCAAATCTTGAGGTATAACTTATCTTCTCTAACAAAACAAAAGAAAGCCAGAAATGTGCAAAGGACCTTAGCTCAATGGAGCTTTCTTGTGAGTTTAAACATAGAGAATTAATTTCTTCTAAAGGACTTCATAATATGATAGGAAAAATGATCTGAGATCATTAGGAGGAAATGGCATTTCAATCCTAGAAGGAAAACACCTTACCAGAGATCCAGAAATTCAGCACAATCTTATCTTGAGTTAGAATCCCAGTTGGGGTTGGCATTAAAACGGCAATGATTAGTGCACTGAGCCACGAGGCTGACTTCGTCGATCATTCTCCATCAGAACCCACATTTTTAAATAACACTACACCAGTGGACCCAAATTCCATGGTTTCTCGGAGACCAATTTTTACTGTCAGATGTTAGTAAACTAGTGTCAGCATAGTTGGATGATTTAGATGTGCCTGGATTGTTAGGATGTTCAGGGTGGTTCATCCCCATTGTAAATGACAGTAGTTCACAGCCATGATAAATGCGTCCCGTCTGCTGATATACTGACACATTTAAATTATGTTGCATTACTATTCTGTCTCTTTAAACAAGAAGGAAATTAAGCTTCAAGTTTAATTAAACATTATTTTAAAAATTGGGTTTTGGTATATAAAATTCACCCTGTGATTCTTCCAAGTTCTTTCCTCGAGAAAATAGATTGCACGTTTCATTGGGATTTGACCTTAATTAATCCTGTACTTTGTGATCCACCCCCTCGCTGAAATAGTCTTATCAAAAGGAATGCAAGCTATGGGCTAAGATAACAATCGGTCATTAACTTCTGTGTGTAATGCTGGCTGTGGTCCACGGGCAAGGAATTCAAACCCCATTGTACACAGTAATGTCCAGGGCTTAGTGCTCTATGGCCGAGAGACAAAATAAACTATGCAGAACAACATCTTTACACAGTCGACGTGGACGTACACTAGAGCAAAGGGTCTGAAACACTCATAATGCCGCATGAGCGTCGGCGACCGGCCCTGCCATGTCGGATCACAGTGGAGGCAGGACATTCCATCAATGCCAGCCGAAGTAAATAGCAAAAATGTTACTTTCCAAATACCATTATTTTCGTAAGAATGCTTTACGCTATCACTTAACATGTAAAAGAGACGGACTAGTTCTTTCTGCTGTTTTAAGCTATTACCCTAGAGCAGTAGGGTTTCTTATGTGCTTTGACTACTTTCTAAATAAGAGAAGGATTTGAATTAATACATAGTGTGTGGCCTGTTGACCGGGAATATATGTAGTCCAGGTAAATATCACACATGTGCAGGGCTATTCATAAAGCAAATGCCTGTAGCATCTGAACTCTATTATACAGTGTAGTTTTGCTTTTATTTTTGTTTTCCCTCGGCCAAGAGATTCAGTATCACAACAAGCGTTTAACTTTGGGAATCTGAGGAATGCCACATGACGATTTCGTTGCATTTGTGCAGTCAACCGAAGAAACATCCCATAAGACTCTAGCATGGTGATGATGATCCTACATGTTTTTGGACCCTCTTCAGATTCCAGATGACTTTGCTGATTTTCTAATACTTTCCATTGATCTGCTCTTTATTGGATACCTACTGTGTGCTGAGCTCTCTTCTAGAGACTTGGAATATAGATGAACCAAATGGAAAACGAAACAAAACATTTGCCCTCATGGAAATTACATCACAGAGGTATACATACACCATGAGAGACAGGCATACAACCTTCGTCAATCATGGGTGTCCAGTGGAAACTGAGGAAACTTACAAGATAGTATGATAATATAAATTGTTGCTCTTATCTTTGAGTCATCAGGAGATACTGATGCTTGACATATAACCCCACCTTGTTGTTAGATCCTTTCATTCTGGGTTCCATGGAAATTGTTTTAGCCTACACCATTGCAGTTGTCTCCTGATTAGGTGCCTCCTAATTCTTTCTTGACTTAAACTCACTCTAACAATCAAGTTAACTGAAGAGTTAATTATTCAGTGGTGACTGTGCACAACATGGCTCTGAATTGATCTTCTTTTTTTGTGTGTGTTCGTTTATTTATTTTGACAGAGAAAGTGTGTGTGCGTGTGTGTGTGTGGGGGGGGGAGGGGCAGAGAGAGAGAGGGAGAGAGAGAATCCCAAGCAGGCTCCATACTGTCAGTGCAGAGTCCAATGCGGGGCTTGATCCCATGAACCATGAGATCTTGACCTGAGCCGAAATCAAGAGTCAGAAACTCAAATGACCTGGCCACCCAGGTGCCCTTTAATCTTATTAAAACACCCTTTCTATCATGGTAACCCTTAGGTAAGTGGTCCTCACTGCCTAGGAATTCAAACGCATCTGCTAACTCTAGTATTCATGCCCCTTCCTAACTTTATTCATGTGGTCTTTTCAAACCCTTATCCTTGCACCATGTTGTTGATTACAGCAAGAAGTGTCCTTTATATCATTATCTCCTTTCCCCACGCTTCCTCCCACCTCTATGAATTCTAGCACAGAAGTTCTTGCATGCTGATTAGAGGATCTCAGGTCTTTGCACTTGCTATCCTTCTGCTGGGGACACTCTGCCAGATATTTTCTCATTCTCTCTTTTCAAGTGTGGGCCCAGATGTCACTTGTTCAGAGAGGCCTGGGTCTCAGGCTTCCATCAATTTAATTAGCTACCATCTCTGTGATATGGAAGGACAAAGAAGGAGGTGAGAAGGGAAGTCAGAAATGTTTGCCAAGAAACTGAATTCTTCCTTCTCCCCCTCAGTGGGATAATCAGCGGACACTTCCTTGTCTGGAAATGTGAGTAATAAGAATCCCTCCAAATCTCGTATTTATTAATGACCTAGGACAAGAAAACTGTGACTTTTGAGTTTGGCCTACTCAAAATCTGTGAGGCAAATTTCTCAGTTGATGGTTAAGGAGATTTAAAAAGTCTCATCGAGTTTTTATCTGTAATGTTTAAACTAAAAATACCAACCTAAGAAATAGAGCTATACACACATGGTCAACTGATTTTTGACAAAGGTATGAAAGTAATCAAGGGGAAAGAATACTTTTTCAATAGGGTGCTAGAAAACCTGTGTACCTTTATGGGAAAAATATATTTATTGACCATAAATGATAAATAAAAATGAACTTAAAACAGAGTATGGAAATAAATATAAAAAATCAAATCATAAGACTTCTGGAAGGAAACATAGAAAGTGTTCACAACTGTTTCATAGGTAAATATTTCTTAGGACATACAAAGAAAAAAACCATAAAAGAAAAGAAACTGGACTTTGTCAAAGTTAACATTCATCAGAATTAATCATTAGGAAAATGAAATGTTAAGCCATTAACCAAGGAGGAGCATTCAGCAGAATATACAACAAATGTTTTTAACTTACTAATAAAAGGCAAACAATTTTAAAAAGGGCAAAAGATGTAAAGGGACACTTGCCAATAAAGGCATACAAAGAGCCAAAAAACACATGAAAAAAACCCTCAATATCATTAGGCATCAGAGAAAAGCAAGTCAAAGCCATAATGAAATATTGCAGAATCATTAGAATGGCAGAAATTAATAAGAAATACCAAATACCCAAGACAAAAACTATAGGATCTCACTTAGATGTGGAATATAAAACAAACAATACTCATAGATACAGAAGAGATTTGCGGCTGCCAGCAGGGGGGTTAGGGGGTGGGCAAAATGGGGTGGAGTCAAAAGTACAAACTTCTGGTTACAACCTAAGTAATTCACGGAGATGTAATGCACATCATGGCAACTATCGTTAATAACACTGCATTGCATATTTGAATACAAGGTTTCGTCACAAGAAACAAACATTCTGTAAGTATAATGGACATTATCTACACCTACTGTGGCGACCATTTTGCAATATATCCAAATGCTGAAAAATTATGTTGCATACTTGAAACTAACATAATGTTGTATACCTATTGCACCTTAGGAAAAAAAAAAAAAAAGAACTTACAAAAAGAAAAACTAACCAGACCAAGTGTTGGTGAGTTTGTGAAACAGCTGGGTTTCTCACAGAATTCTGGTAGGAAAGCAAAATGGTACAACTACTTCAGAAAACAGTTTTCTAGTTTCTTATAAAATTGACATATACTGGGGCACCTGGGTGGCTCGGTCGGGTAAGTGTCTGAATCGCAGTTTTGGCTCAGGTCATGATCTCATGGTTTCATGTGTTCAAGCCTTCACCGGGCTCTGTGTTGGCAGTGTGGAGCCTAATCGGGATTCTCTCTCTCTCTCTCTCTCTCTCTCTCCTCTTTCTATCCTTTCCCTGCTCACACTGCCTTTGTCTCTCTCCAAATAAAGAAAGTTAAAAAAAATTTTTCAATTGACATATACTTACTATATGACTCAATAATTCTACTTCTAGGGATTTACCAAAGGTAAATGAAAACATAGGTCCTTGCACAGACTTCTACACAAATGATCATAGCAACTCTGTTCACAACAGTTTCAACTGGAAACAACTATCCATCAACAAGTAAAAGGGTAAACAAATTATGTCATATGTATTCAGTGGACTAACACTCAGCAATAAAAAGGAATGAGACATTGACATGCAACTCCATGCATACAAAAGTATATATACAGTACAAGTCCATTCTAATGATATTCTAAAAAAGGCCCATCCATTTTGACAGAAGGCAAATCAAAGGCTGCAAAGAGAGAAGAGTAGAATTTACTAGGAAGGATTAAAAAAACAAAGCAAAACTGGGGGGAGGATGAAAATATGCTATACTTTGATTGTGGTAGTGGTTACACGATGTACAAATGTGTCAAATTTCATTGGAATGTACACTTAAATGAGTACATTTTACTGTATGTAAATTATACCTCAATACAGTTGAATAAAACATTTTCAAATATAACCTGAGTCTATATTGCCATTCATGCTTTACAAAACTCCTTCACGTACATTATATTCCACCTTAAGCATGTAGAGCTAAGTATAAGTAGGTACTGTGTTGTTGGCATTTTCTCGCATCCATCGACCTGGAAGGACAGTCTGGTGACAAGATGGTGGTGGTGGGGAAGGTGTGTGTGTGTGTGTTTGTGTGTCCATGCGCATGAATGCTCACATGTGTCTATAAACAAGTGTGGGTAGAAAATATCATCCTTCCGTGTTCAGGTGCTCAATTATGGTTCCCTGACTTTCAAAGACGATGATGATGATGATGAACTATCCATTATCCACACATAATGATAAGAGCATCCACCTCATGGGGGTTATACTGAGGATTAAATGTGGGGGCAGGAGGCTCAGTCAGTTAAGCATCCAACCTTTGGTTTCAGCTCAGGTCACGATCTCATGGTTTGTGAGTTCAAGCCCTGCATCAGGCTCTGCGCTGATGGTGCAAAGACTGCTTAGGATTCTCTCTCTCTCCCTTTCTCTCTCTCTGCACCCTCCCCCCTGCTCTCTCTCTCTCTCTCAATAAATAAATAAGCTTAAAAAAATTAGATAGCCTATATAACATGCTTAGGGCAGTGCCTAGCAAATAGTAAATACAAAATGAGTAGCAACTACCTTCATTAATGCAACGTCACTCATTATACTTCAGAACCTTCATATGTAACATTAAGATAAAAATAAAATCTACCTTTCAATGTCGTTGTGTGAGTCCAATGGGTTCAAAGAAGTTATTCACGTGAAATCTCAAGCATCTGTAGCTCCCATTAGGCCATGGCGAGTAGGACCGTGGAATGTATGTAACTGTGACCCAGGACAGAAAAGCCTTTTCAGGTGGTGGGGAGAGTCTACAATGCTGAGGAGGTCCCTTCTCCAGCTCAGAGGTCTATGAGTAAGAGCTCTCCTCTGGACATTCCTGCCTGGCTGTTCACTTGGTGGAAGCTCAAATCAGTCCCGGACTTGATCTTTCTCTAGGAAAACCTAGGAATTTATATCTTGATCTCCAATATCCTTCACACTGATTGGTGGCTGAGTTGGAGGTAATACCAAGTGGAAACAGCTTAAGTCAAGCCTCAATCTCTTCTTTTTAGTCCTTTGTAAGGTGGCCCAGCTCAAGGCCTAATGTCTTCTTTGTTGGCTTCCTGATCTCTGTGTCCATCATCTTATGCCATTTGTCTCTTCATTCCCTGTCTGTGGAGAGCCTACTCTCAGGAAAATGAGAACATAATTTAATTGCTGTTGCTCTGAATTTTCTTTGCTTAATGTGTTGTACAGTAATTCAATTCCCGGCGTCAGATAGGTAGAAGGCTTCCTCAGTCTTTTCATTCACTTAGAGGAGACAGAAGAAACTGAATTGCCAAGTCTACCTCAAAAGGAGCATGGTGAGGCGACCATTTCCAGATAAGGCTCTTATTCATTATACAAACAAAGAAAGCACAACCTCTATGATTTAGAAGAAGAACAAGAAGAAGAAGAAAAGGACCCCAATTTAGAAACACAAAGCAATTCGGTTCTAAATGAAAGGCAACACAAATAGCCTTATAACGACGTAAAAGTATTTCCAAGATCACATCCCTAATTACTTTTATGAGTTTAAAAGCTTGCTTCACTCATGCTAGGCATTGTGACAAGGATGGAAGAAATCACGGTTCTTTATGAAGTCTAATTCTGTGACTAAAATCCCATACAGTACAATACGGTAATAGTGTAGACTTTCACATCAATATTTTTCAAAACAAACAAACAAAAAACAAATCCTACTACACAAGAAGCAAGCAATTAAAAAACCTGGCCACACATAAAGAAAATTTCCCAGGCCTTGAACTCCTTTACTCTAGGTTTAGAGTTTTCTATTAGACTTTTTTTCCCCAAACTATTAAAATCATAATAGGGATCTTCTCTTTTTTTTTTTTTTTTTAATTTTTTTAATCTTTATTTATTTTTGAGAGAAAGACCGAGTGTGAGCAGGGGAGGAGCAGAGGGAGAGGGAGACACAGAATCCGAAGCAGGCTCCAGGCTCTGAGCTGTCAGCACAGAGCCCGTCGCGAGGCTCAAACTCACAAACCGTGAGATCATGACCTGAGCTGAAGTTGGACGCTCAACCGACTGAGCCACCCAGGCGCCACAGATCTTCGCTTCTTTTAGATACTTTCTCTCCATGATTTTCTCCTTTGCTTAATTTCCATTATATATTATTGTCATTAACCTAACAAAAGTACGTAAACTTTTGAGGATAAAAAAAATGTACTTTTAATTATCACAATGAACAAATTGCACCTAAGTGCGGACAGTTAATAGACAGCTTGTTTAAGCTTAAATGCGGCAGTTTCTGTGCTTAGCAAAGCACAGGGGCACTGGGAACTGTGCAGAAATCAGAAATGCTTTAGGCTGCCACAGTGCTGGAGCACAGATTTCAAATATGGACTTTGTCACTCCTCCTTTATTTTGACTATAGAATGAGCCGCGAGTCTTAATGCCAGCTGACAACTACACGGTACTCACCCACTAAGTCAGACCACTAAGTCTGTCAACATGTCACATACAAAAACTGGTAGGCTGCATAATTCAGGTCTGGAGGCTCTTGTCGCTAGAGCTCCTGTTTCGAGCCCTTGTAATTATGCTATATAAGATAAGGCTCTTACTCAGAACTCCGTGGAGTTCTTTTCTCTCCACGACTCGGACTTTGAGACAGGTTCAGGGTTAACGACCACAACGAAAAAGAGGCTATCATGTGTCTACAAGGTTTTGTTCAATGAACTTGGAATGGAAGAACAAAACTGGTGGCCTTCAAGTAAGATAGTTCACAATAAAAGGCACTGAGGGCAAAAGATATTCTTAAACATCCAATGTTTAAGGAACCATTAAGGAAATCTGAAAACAGTGTTATCCAAATGAGAATATCCAAAGCTGACCTATGGCTCTATCTTCTTCTACACTCTCTTGATGTGTAATGCGGCGAAATTTTTAGATGTTTAAGAACACGGGTGCACCCTCTCTATTAGCACCGGAGAATGAATACCGTGTATTCTCAACCGGCACAACAAGGTTTAACTTCATTCCTTCAAGAAATTTTTGTTGAGTGCCTACTATGTCTTGCACAATGTCCAGGGTTCTGGGTCAATAGCAGATGCCCAAAGTGCCCTCGTGGGGTTTGCTTTCTCCTAGGGGCAGACAGTTGTAGACAGATGCGTTAATAAGCATGTTCTTAATATGGCGATACATCCCATTCCACACAGTAAGACAGAGAAAGGCAGAGGGAGTACAGGAACTAAGGGGGAAGGCTGCTCTTTCACGTAGGATGGTCAGGGGAACAGCACAGAGGAAGGCCTCGAGGCCAGAGATGACCAGCATGCCCACAGAATCCTAAGGGGGCAGTGTGGCTTCAGAGAAGTGACTGGGGATCATTGAAGTGTGTGAGTTCAGGGAGGTTATGGGTGGGGGTCTACCTTGAGGATCACCGCGAAGCGTTCACTCTGAATGAGATAGCCAGCCATTGAAGGGGATAAGTAAAGAATGACAGGCTTTGAGTTTCATAGTAAAAGGGATATTGTGGCCTTTAGGCGGCAGTGTTGAGTAATCCCGATGATGGCTGCTACAATAATCAGGGTGAGACCTATGTTGAGTTGGACCCAGGTGGGAGAGGTGCAGCTGAGGAGAAGTGGTCTGATTTCAGGTTTCTTTTAAGGAAAATAGTAGAATTTGCTGATGGGTTAGATATGGGCAATGTGACAGAGAGAGAAGACAAGGATGACCCCGGGTTTTTGGTTTTATTCATAAGCCGAATCTTCAACAGCAATTGTGTCTTTGGATCCCCTGTCTTCCCCCTTAGAGGCAAGCATGCATAAAAGCTCGATCCAGCCCGAACCCCTTGCAGTTGTTCTATTAGGAAGATGATGGACAGAGTACATCTACTGCCTAGAAATAAATCCAGTTTGTACTTAATTCATTTGAGAAATTGTTCATGAACAGTTACCCTTATATACATTCTGCATGTAATGCTGACAAGTTCAATTTCTGCTTGAGTTAATGGCCACATAAATGTCTTTTACACAAGTTAAGGTTGCTTGGAGGCAGGAAGGATTTCTAATCTCCCCCCCCCCCCCATGTTTTGCATTGCTAGATAGGATTTCTCAAACTTGCTGTTTAAGGTCTAGCCTGCCCTTCGTACTGGCGGGTAAACCTAATTAACATTAATGAGAGTTCTGTGCACATATTGACAGGATAATAGACCTTTTAGGATGGTTCCTCCCCTCTCCTGCTACCACTCCCCCACTGCATACTAGCTGATTATTTCATTAGGCAGCAATATGAACCCATGCAGGAGAACAGACACTTGGTGGAAATTAAATGGAAAAATCTGCATTCATCCACACTTTCACTTGCATTAGGGTGAGGAGAGTGGGGGGCCGGTGGGGGGAGGTACAACACAGCAACCAGAGAATCTGGTTCTCTTGAGAGGAAGCTTTTATAAAGATAATTTTCCTAAGTCTACTCAGAGTTAGCTGCTTATGTATGGTTGTTTAGCAAAATTGACAGTGACTATTACCTCCAATTCTAATTTTCATTGTGAGCAAATTGGTCGAGAATTGGGGGGAAGATCAGTAAGGCCTGGGTGACTTCTTAGGTTATGCTCTTTAAATTAACAGATGGGTGCGATGCATTCTAAATCTATAAAACAACTATGGGAATTATATAGGCATGAAAACTACAGTCTTTAAAAAAATTTTTTTTGAATGTTTTCATTGATTTTTGAGAGAGAGACAGAGCATGAGTGGGGCAGAGGGAGACACAGAATCCAAAACAGGCTCCAGGTTCTGAGCTGTCAGCACAGAGCCCGACGCGGGGCTTGAACTCACGGACCGCGAGATCATGACCTGAGCCGAAGTCGGCTAAGCCGACTGAGCCACCCAGTTGCCCCAAGATTTGCCTTTTTAAGATGACCATTTACTAGCTCCCTATATCAGCTGACACATGTGTGTAAGCATTTCTTTATTCTTATGGCTATGGCTACAAGAAACTGAATTCAGTTTATGCTCACTTATCCTATTAAAATGTTCTGCATGTGATTAATCGAAGCATGATAGTCTCTTTTTTTTACTCTTGTGAATCAAATTTGGCAAATGAAGAACTTCGTATTCTTCTCACCAGTATGGTACATTTTGGAGCATTCATCGAAGCTGGACTAAATTATCATAGGGTTGAAGGTGGGTCAGAGGTACCAGTTGCATTTTTCAAACCTTAGTTACCAAATAAAACTGTGCCTCCCTGAGCAGTTAGGCATTCGGAGAATGAGTGCTCACTTTCCTTTAAGAAGGCTGGTTCAGAAAAGAAGTTGGAAGTGTGAATTTTTTTTTCTTTCCAAAACTTGAGAGTTTGTGAATCTTGGGGAAAAAGCGTGATATACTAGAAATATTGAAAGCTGGCAGGTTTGTCTGAATCCAAACTTTTCGTCTTTTGGGTGGCATCGGTTAAATCCATCAGTTAAGAGAGCTTGACCCATTTAGCCATGCAACAGCTAAACCCTTAATCCTAACAGATTCATTTTACAGTTCAGATTTCGCCAGTGATACCGCACTAATTCAGATTCAAAGGTCAACATGTTAGAGTGAAAAGGGTTTTTTCTCCCCCTCCCAAGAACTTTAGAAGCAAAGACTTCCCATCAAAACAGGTGCAAATATCTCTGAAGTTTCATTATTTTCTACTCCATTTATTGACTTCATGTTGCCGCAAGTTTATATATACCATTTTCCAAACACACAATGAGGTGTCTAACACGTAAAGTAGAAAATGGTAATACTGCTCAGCATTTTCATTGCTTCAATCTACAATCTTTAAAAATATGAATGAGTTGGGGCACCTGGATGGCTCAGTCGGTTAAGCGGCCGACTTCGGCTCAGGTCATGAACTCATGTCTCGTGGGTTCGAGCCCCTCATCGGGCTGTGTTGACAGCTAAGAGCCTGAAGCCTGCTTCGGAATCTGTGTCTCCCTCTCTCTGTGCCTCCCCCACTCACACTGTCTGTCTGTCTCTCTCTCTCAAAAACAAATAACATTAAAAAAGTAAAAGTAAATAAAAATATGAATGAATTAATAAAAAAGTGAAAATAAAAGAAACAGATTGTAGAATCACTGGTGCTCACATAGGACTTTGAACCAAAAACACTCATAGAAAATATTTAGTTTGTGGTTGAAAAACTTGACTATTAAACCAATAAACATTTGTTCTTTTCTAATGGACTGAAAATTAAAAAAAAATTAAAAAAAAATTTTTTTTTAACGTTTATTTATTTTTGAGATAGAGAGAGAGACAGAGCATGAACGGGGGAGGAGCAGAGAGAGAGGGAGACACAGAATCGGAAGCAGGCTCCAGGCTCTGAGCCAACAGCCCAGAGCCCGACGCGGGGCTCGAACTCACGGACCGCGAGATCGTGACCTGAGCTGAAGTCGGACGCTCAACCGACTGAGCCACCCAGGTGCCCCTAAAAAAAATTTTTTTTAACATTTATTCATTTTTGAGAGACAGAGTGTGAGCAGGGGAGGGGCAGAGAGAGAGGGAGACACAGAATCCGAAGCAGGCTCCAGGCTCTGAGCTGTCAGCACAGAGCCCGACGTGGGGCTGGAGCCCATGAACCATGAGATCATGACCTGAGTCAAAGGAGGTAGGATGCTCAACCAACTGAGCCATTCAGGCACCCCTGGAATGAACATTTTCAATAAAAGACATGTATTCTTTTTTTTTTTTTTTTAAGGAAGAGCAGACCTTGTCTCGAGTGCATAATACTTCTCTATGCATATAAATCAATTATTCTAAAAGTGTCTTCACAAACACCGTCTCATGTGACTCCCACAACATATTCATATTTCTTGCCTCTGTGTCTGATTCACAGTAGATACCTAGTCAACAACTCTTGGGAAAATATATAATCATCTTGCAGGTGATGAATTTTCTGAAGTCACAAGGTTGGGGGTGTTGCGCACAGGATTTGAACTCGATATTTCCGATGGCAACCAGAGTGCTCACTACACTTCATATACAATAAAAGCATTATGAGTTAAGGCCAACTATTTTATTCTATGCAAATTAACACATGGATACGGTTAGACGTAAGAACTTTGGGATGGATTATATACGAGGTTTCTTTTGACTTGATCTTTTTTTATATTCACCGTTTCCTCTGACTTCTCAGAATAAATCATAAATGTATGTATAACACATTATTCATTTATTTAAAAGAATTTTTAAAATCAGTTTTAGCAGTTTCTTATCAGTTTCATCAGTTATCTCCACACTCGACATGGGGCTCAAACTCACAGTCCCGAGATTGAGAGGTGAACGCTCTACTGACTAGCCAGCCAGGTGCCCCAAAACATTATTCATTTAGAATAGAGCTCCACTCTTTCCTTTTTCATCTAGTGTTTGTGCATTTAAAAACTTTTTACCTCCCAGCTATGTATAAGCCACTGAAACAAGCACCTAAGGGGGATAGAAATATAAAAATCAAGCGGACACAGAACATGGCCTTCCTTTCAACCCAGAGGCAGAGTTAAGAACATACACTAATAATAACTATAATCTATAGCTGAATGTGACACGTAACGAGGAAGTTTCGGACAAATCACTGTGGTAATTCAGAGGTGTGTGAAACCAGTTCCAGGTGGTCAGGGAAGGTGTTGATGAAAAAGGTGCCATTCAAGCCAGGCTGTGAAAGACGAGTAGATTTTGATAAATGCACATGTGGGGAATACATTTTTCTATCATATGGCCAAAAGGTAAAAAGAAAGAGAAAAAAAAAAGACAAAAAAAAAAGATGGAAAAGATCCGATTTTTGGTGACGGTGTACATTTATATGGGCATTTTTACGCACAGTTGATGTGAGTGTAAATTGATATAGTCTTTTAGAGAAATTTAGCTGATAAAAGCTAAAATACATACAGCCTTTGCCTAAGCAATTTATTTCTTGGAATATATTCTAGAAGTATATCCAAATGTGTACATGAGGTGTTTATCATTTATAAACGTAAAATATAAAGACAACCTAATTTTCCCTGTATAGGTGACAGTTAAGTAAATTGAATTATTACAAAGAATGCATATGTGCCACATGGAATTATCCTTAAAGTAAACAAGAAAAAGCCTGATCTATAGAATAGGGGCTCATCTGTATATACAAAATGAAAAGCTATCACACATATACAACAATAACAAAATAGGTATATATCATCTAGACTGTGTGGGTATGTGTACAAATGTATGCACGTGTGCAAATGTAGAGATAGGTGTAAGAAAAAATTCTTGATGTTTACCGACTAAACTGATGGCACTGCTTACCTTTGGGAACAAGGCAAGAACTTCTGTTTTGTCTGTTTTGGAATTTTGTTCCCTGATATTTTGTATGTACTTTGTAGGTAATTAAAAAATATATACGATAAAATGTCAGTGCTCAGTCGATGTGAGAACGGAACTTTAGCTCCTTTGTTTCACAGAGCTGCTCGATTCCACTCTGCCTCCCTCTCTGTTCCTACTACCCCATTCGTAAGCAGTTTTGGCTAAGTTACCTGATTACGGAAGCTGTACAGGAGAAGTCTTGGTCAGGCAATCTGAACTAAAATTTGGAACAGCAGGACCAGACTATGGACAGATAATTCAGCTACAATGGTAGTGTAGGGCCTTGCCCTTTAAATATTCTCCTGGTAACTTACCCCGTGAATGCGGAAAGAAAAGCCTCCCCAACCATAATACCATTCCTAGGACCCCAAATGCTCTAAGCTGCCATATTGCTCTTCAGAAAATAAGGGAAATCTTCCCTATATACCATTCTCCATGCTGTTCTGAATTATTTTAGTTCTCTCTTCCCCATGAGTCTCAGGCAGTTTTGCCCATTTTTTCTAGGAATATTTACTGCCTATTGAGGTGAGCTCAATCAGCCCATTCTTCACTCCTCAATTTAAGTTTAGTTGCCTTCTATACCTTATACAAGCTCCCAAAGTGCTAAGTTGCTTATCTTTCACTATTCAAACAAGGCATTCAATTTCCCTTTCTCAAAATTATCGCCTTCCAAAACTGGAAGGGAAATGGTAATTTCCCTCTGATTTAATCACATTAGGGTTGTTATCAGTAGGGGAATAAATGCAAAAGCTCTCTTACCAACAATATATTATGTCAAATCAATGACAGTGTTTTCCCTGAGATGCAAACATGTTTCAGTCATCCGACAAATAAATGGGCTGTTTAAACACAGGGTTCCGTGAGGAATTTTGCAATCAGGGTTTTTGTTTTGGATGGAAGAGAAAGGAGAGAAGCCAACACTTGAATCTAGGTGTTGGAGAGAGATGGCAGGAATGACAGGCCAGTATCTGTCCTGTACTGGGACCCAAATTCTATCCGCGATCCTTTAGGAAGGTGGCCTTTTGGTAGGTAGTCAAGTGGCTGTTAATGTGAGGGTCACTGTGAACCACGGAACACAAAAGACAGTGCAGCAACGAGTGGGGGAGTCAGGCACTGTCTGTCCCCCCTTCGGAGAGGAAGGTGATGGATCGAGACTGTCACTGACCATCAGCCTAGCCAGTCAGCCATAAGACACAATTGAAGAGAAACTTCATATCCTCCCATGCCTTGAAACAAGTGGGGCGTGGGCAGCGGACAGAACTGAACAAAGTTCTGTGGACCAGGTTTATCAGTGAGCGTAAGAGAAACACAGCTAGGCACCCTCAGACATTTGAGGAGCATTTTGTAGGAGGCTGAGGTTCTGTGTGATGAAATAATGGTTATGGTTTTTGTTATTCCATAGCCTCAGACTGTCAGCCCTGGAGAAACTTGTTATATTAAATAACTGAACGATTGGGGTGATGGCTTTTACGGAGTGTCAGGTGATGAGGCTATGATAAAGTTGAGCCATAGGTGAATATCAATTTTAAAGCTTTTACATATTTGCTCATTTGTTCCTACCATGTGTAAAACAGTAGTTTTCAACATTTAACTCCAGATCCCGGGCAAAGAGTTATTGCAAGAAATCCCCAGAATCCATTTATCTACCAAAGAAATAGATTAAATAAATAGATTTAATTAATAATGGCTTGTATATACCACGATTTTTCAAATACATATTGAATTTACACTGAAGTGAAAATTCATCTACCACAATTACTGAATTCATAGTAAATTTTTGTCCTAAGGGTTTTCATAACTAATTAATGCTAGAAGAATAATCTTTGGAGCCAGAGGCAATTTCTGACAAAATGTGGACTCTCCAAATGAACCTAATCTCTTGCTCTAATCTTTGTTCACAATGTGATTGGCTAAGGGCTGGAAATAAATGACAGGTAGGGACAATCTAGGACAGATCATTTTTTTTCTTTCCTAGCTTTATTGAGATATAACTGACAAATAAAACTGTAATATATTTAAAATGTACATGATGATTTTATATATATATATATTTAAATGATTCACATAATCAAGTTAATTAACGTATCCATCATCTCACATAGTTATTTTTTTAAGCTTATGTATTTATTTTTGATAGAGAGAGAGAGAGAGAGAGCGCACAAGTGAGGGAGAGGAAGAGAGAGAAGAGGAAGAGGGGGAGGGGGAGAGAGAGAGAGGCAAGACACAGAATTCAAAGCAGGCTCCAGGCTTCGATCATGACCTGAACTGAAGTCAGATACTTAACCGACCGAATCACCCAAGTGTCCCTCACATAGTTATTGTTTTATGAGAATATTTAAGATCTTCTCTCAGCAAATTTCTAGTATACAATACAGTATTATTAACTATAGTCACCATACTATAGAGCCTCGAAACTTAGAACTGAAAATTTGTATGGGACAAGTCCTTTAAAGTGGTTTCTAAGGCAAGGCAAATGCAATATTGCCCACCTCTAGGTATAACTGATAAGCTCCTCATTAGTCTTTAAATATTTTATGCTTAAATACACAGTGTTGAACATTTTACTCAAGATCCAGGGACTATAATATGTTCAGTATGTAAAAAAGCCTGCACACCAAAACCCTTACTTTGATCTACAAATTATATTTGTTGACTTCAAGCAAAAACTTATTCAAAAGATGTTTTACTTCAAAAATAGTGGAAGAACAATCCTTAAAGCTGCAACCTGTGTGATTCTTTGAACATACCAAGACTGTCTTTATAATTTCTAGAAAATAAGCACCAATATCAACATTCTTAACCTATTTCCAAAGGTATGGATTTAATGATTTTTTTATTGTAATTAAATTTTGAAGTGCCTGGAACTAATTAAAATTAAGCAACTATAATCCTAAATACCTTCATAACGTGTGTTTTATTTTGCATCAGAATGAGTACAAAAA
This sequence comes from Panthera uncia, assembly GCF_023721935.1. Taxonomy (NCBI): domain Eukaryota; kingdom Metazoa; phylum Chordata; class Mammalia; order Carnivora; family Felidae; genus Panthera; species Panthera uncia. The sequence goes on from NC_064811.1 coordinate 187,756,809, forward strand.
TTGACTTTCAGTCTTAAAAATAGGTTTTTTTTTCATTCTTATTTCATGAAATAAAACAGTCTAAATATATTTTAAGATAGCTCCGTGTATTTTTATTTTTTTTATTTTTTTAAATGCTTATTTATTTTTGAGAGAGAGAGACAGAGCATGAGTGGGGGAGAGGCGGGGAGAGAGGGAGACAAAAGAATCTGAAGCAAGCTCCAGGCTCTGAGCTGTCAGCACAGAGTCTGAGGCGGGGCTCAAACTCACTAACCGCGAGATCATGGCCTGAGCCAGAGTTGGACACTTAAACGACTGAGCCACCCAGGCACCCCGAGCTCCGTGTATTTTTAAAGAATTTAATGACCAAATATTTTTCCAAGTCTTTCATACCCTTGGGGTAGCAATTTTCCTTTGAGCTCTTTATATAATTGCAATAAGTGGCAATATGAGTTATGAGTAGAGAACAATAAGAAAATTCACTATATGCTGTCTGATATTTGGCTGATACACTTCCATGTAACTACCAGTGGTTAAAATATTGAAAGTCTTGGGTCTTGGTTGGTAATACCTTCCATCAGGATCCCAGACTTCCCTGCAATCCAGACATCATGGAGTGCTTGATGTGCTAATGCCTCATGCACTCAGGAGAACTGAAGTTTATGTGTCATATAGACTGTTAAATATGCATTATATTGAACAACTTCTAACTCCAAACAGCGGACAATTTTGGATGAGAGTTAACCAAAACCCTAAAAAATAAATCACATATAGCTCAAAAGAAAGAACAAGGAATTTTTAGATTACTGAAAAAAGAAAAAGAGAAAGAGAACCCTAATTTTGGATACCATGCACCAAAGTTCTCTGGGGACCACTATGCACACGTTGGCATATTGGCATTTAGAGACTGAGCTTGACGGTCCATTGAAGGTCATGGCTTCTATACGACCAGTGTCTTCAGACTCAACAGGGAAGGGAACCAAAATCACTACCTAACCTAAAGCAGGCTACTGGAAAGACTGTCCCTTTGTGAAAGACAGTCTAGAAAAACGTTTCCCATTCTCCCAGAAGAGGCAAGTGAGTCTGTGGTCTTTCTGGTTTTCTGGTGGAAAAGTCTCCTGTGAGAAATTTTAATTCTAATCCTCCTCAAAGTGCAGGTGTGGGGGTCAGATGGGAAATATTTACTCAGGGTATGAAAACTCCACCTGAAGTCCAATTCAAGTCCAGGCCTGTGAAGCCACCATGACCAAGTGATACAGAGGCTAAACTGAATCTATAGAATCATTTCCATGATCCAGGGACAAGGGACAACTGTACTCTTGATAACCTCACAGCAATGACAACAATAAAACTATAAATGGTTACAGGGAATCATTCACAATGAAGGGGAGTGGTCAGAGGTAAGGAAAAGGAAAATTCACATCTCAGGCAATTGAGAATAACAGAATACTGAGGAAGGAACCAGAAAATAATTTTGGTTAGAATAACCAAAGTGATAAAGCAAATAATAGAAAGGATGGGTGGGTCTTAAACACCAAGTAACACCTTCATAAGTGAAAACTATAGTCACTGAAATAAAAAGTCAATGAATGTAATTGCAGACCAGGCAACAGGTAGAGACAACTGTAATTTAAAAGATATGTTTAAGGAAATCATCCAGAACGCAGTGCAGAGAAATAAAGAAGTCATAAAATATAAAATAAAGCTTAACAGATATAGACATTTCTAAGAAGAGTTCTGGAAAGAGAGAATAGAGAATGAGGGAGAGGTGATATTTGAGTGATAACGGTTATGGATATTCCAGAATTTAAAGATATGATTTCCCACATTATAGAAATTAATACTGATATAGGGATATGCATAATGCTTGGTCTTACACATGCCCGATGGGAGTGTACATTTTTTCACACTTCTCAGAGAGGCTATTTGCAACGTCTAAACTTCTGTTTCTGCCTCCCACTGCCAATTATGCTCTTTCCAATTCTGGGCGATGGCAACTCCATCCTTCCAGTTATTTGGGCCAACGACCATGGTGTGATACCTGATTTCTCTCTTTCTCACGCCCCGTATATATCCAATCCATGTGGAAATTTGGATGGGTCTATCTTCAGAACGTATCGAGAGTCAGACTACTTCCTAACACTGGTGCTGCTACCTTTCCTGTTCTGAGACCTCATCAGCTCTTGCCTGGATTACTACAATACCCTCCACTTAGATATCTCTAACTCTGCCTTATTCTTCACGCAAGCAGCCCAAGTGAATTTTTAAAAATACAGGTTATGCCATGTCATTCCTGGGCTTACAACTCCCTAGTGGCTCTCCATACCACTCAGACTAAAAGCAAAGCCCTACAATGACCTATAAGGTCAATATAATACAATATAATAAACTATAAGGCAGTTATCGCCCTGACCTCCTTTTGGATATACTTTCACTCTGCTAATGCCATATATATATACTGGCTTTGGAGGCTGGCTACCACAGGGCCTTTGGACTCTTTCCTCTGATATCTACATGGTTCACTCCTTCACTTCCTTTAAGGCTTTGCACAAATGTCCCTTTTTCAATGAGGCCACCATATATAAAATTGCAGCCTTACTCCCATGTCCTGCCATGATATTCCCAATTCCCTATACCATGTTTTATTTTTATAGCCACTTACCATATTCTAATATACTATATAATACATTCCTCATGATCATTATTTATTATCTGTTTTCTATCAGTATGTGCACTCTATTGGACATGAATTTTTTTTGTTCAGTACAACAGTATTCAATACATAGTAAATACTCAATAGATAACTGATTGAATCAATAATTCTGAAGAAACTAAATATATGCACGCCAGAGAACCCAGTTTAGAGGACATCTGTATTTTCCCATATGTTTGAAACATTTCACTAGTAAAGTGATTTAAATTTCATAAGTTAAAAAATATTAATGTTCAGATCTTGGGGAAAAGGGGAACTGGATATTTTATATTCCTACAAGGAACCCGCCAACTTCACATTATGAAAACCAAACAACTTGTGCATTCAGGGACATTGTATTTTAACTGGGTATATTTCAAAATGACTATTAACATTATTTTTTTTTATTGATGGCTTCCTTTCAAAACAGTGCAAAAAAATTTCTAAGAAATCTAAGCTAGAACATACAGAACATCTATGTGAGATGTGCAACTCTGCTCAAATCCCTGAAGTTTTCAATGCATCTCTACTCGGTCAATTGCTTGCCACTGTATTTTGAAAGTGTTTATTACTGAGATCAGGGGAAAAGGAAGGAATCTTTGGAAGAGAACTAGAAGCACTGAGATGAAATACTGGTTGGTAAAGAACATTAACTTTCATAAATTAATGAAGTAATTCAAGACCCTAAAAGATGAACCAAGGAGGAAGCAACTGGTACCTCTCTGCCTTGGGTTCCCCAGTGAAGCTGAGTATTCATTCACCCTGATCCAGCCATGCTCTGGACTCCCTCTCTCTTCCCTTACATATCTCGCCCAAGAATAGACAACATCCCTGTTCTCTTAGCTCAACTGAGAAGGTTGGAGCTCTTAAGAACTTGGGAAAGAAAATGGAGAAATAGGCAGAAGTATGTGAGAAGTAGAAAATAACTGTCCTTTTCCTACGTTTCTAATCTAACCATTTTGGCTCTCTCCTAGGCGGATAGGCACTCCTGACTGAAAACAGGAACACTGAACAATGAAGCTGGCCACAGCTCTTTCTCTGAGGTGCTTATATACATCTTCCTGGCCCGGTCCCCATGGAGGACATTACTTCATAACCTCCAGGATCTTTTCCTAGGAATACTGCCACCCTTTTGGTGAACACACAGGCTTACATGTCTGCTCTAGAGCACACTCAAGTGGCTGATACCAGAAATGAGCTGCCTGGACACTCCTCTGGGGACATATGACTTCCCTCTTTCAGGATTAGGGTTATAGCTATCCTGCTATAATAAAGCACCATAAAGTACATAAAACAGTAGTAACAATAGAAGGGTCTTTCTTTATTTGCAGAAACATAAGATTTCTTTTTTACACGTTAAGTGTGGAAATGCACAAGACTGTTATTACAATTATGATTATCTTCATTTACACCATGCTTTCTCTTTTTCTTATGCCGTGTATTAACCCCTAGAAAATAGAGTTGTCTGTATAGCAAACTCTAAAAATGCAGGCTGAGGCAAAAGAAGAAAAAAAAAAATCTCTGTCCTTTAGGGCTAACATACAATTTCCAGCAAAAAAAACTAGGACAATGCACCATTTATGTTTTATATTGCAGTAGGACTTCAAGCCTTTTCCAACAGCTCTTTCACAAAATTGATAGATTATTCTTCCTATTAAAAGAGTCTTTTATTCTGGGTGCCAGACCTGGTTCTTAGGTTGAAATATTGCTTTCGCTTCTTTGCTACCACAGTGGCATTTCACTGCTGAGTAAAATTACGAATTGTGTACCCGATTCTCCGGGGCACAGAGAAGTCTCAAAGGGCTTGAAATGTGCATGACGGGGGATATGTTTGTTTGTTATTCCTAAAGAGACCTGAGAAGAATCCATGAACCCATGAAAATTTCTATCTGCTTGCATGTTGCATAGAGAAAGACACATTATGTTGTGAAATGTGGGTTCTAGGCTAGCACTGGCCAAGTGGCCCTGTCACTTTAGTAACAGATGAGGGTAAGAACATATAATAATAGTTACCATTTATTGAGTGCTTATAAATGTTTGATGTATACTGGGTCTAACCAACCCCCCCAACTATTCTGCAAAGTAGGAATGATTACCTGTTTTAAAATGAGGACATTGAAGCAGGGTGCAGACATGAATAAATCTTTCCAGCTAATAGGAGATGTGGTTAGAGTTAGAATCCTGAGTTAGAATCGCAAAGGGTGAGACTGTGTTGTATGTGGCCTAGCTCCTTTCCATGGTGGTTTTGCCACATAGGAAGGGACTTCGGGAGCCCCACATGGAATATGGAGGAGATAATCCAAAGGTATCCCCACAAGCTCAGCTGAGAACCACATCTTAAGCGAGGTCACAGTCTTTTCACGGGGGATGGAGGCAGCTTGAAGGGACTCTTTAAATCTCCGCTTGCAGAGAAAGATGACAAGGACAACTGAGAAGCCAGGTTCAAGACTGAAGGTGACTTTGACATCAGAGTTTATAACGCTTCCCTTCCAAGCTTGTTTTAAGGTCTTAAGAGCTGAGTTTATAATAAGGAATCCAAGAAAACTCTCTTCCCTTGTAGTAGGGCCAAGATACAAACTCCAGAACCAAAGAGGCCCAGAGAGAGGAGTTGGCAAAAAGACCCTCCCTCGATCACAGCTGCGCTTAAGCCCTTTAGGGTTCTTCTAACCATCCCTCAGTCCAATCCACACATCCCGCTCAATGTTCTCCCCCTGCGTGTGTGAGCATCCTCCACTTTTAACTCGACTGTTCCACCCCCATCTCGGTAACCATTGTCCCGATGTCCTGCTTCCATTCTTCCTGTCTCGTCCTGCAGAAAGCAAAGTGACTCTTTAAAATATAAGTTGGGTCACTCCACTCTCTGGCTGAAAGACCGCTGATGGTTTCCCAGTGCACTCAGAATAGAAGACGACTCTTTTTCTTGACTTATGAAGTCCTCTGTGGTGTGCGAAGTCCACCTTCCTAAACTCATCTCTGGTAATCTCAGCTTTCCAGCCACACTGGTCTTCTTTCTGTTCTTGGAATAGTCCAAGTTTTTCCCACCATCAGAGCTTTGCACAGGGTGGCCCCTCTGCTTAGAAAGAAGGATCTCATATCTGTCTTATCCCACCGATCTCAGGTTAAATGGCACCTGTTCAGAAATGTATATTTAGGCCCCAGCAACCTGCTTGCTTCTTCTTTCTTTAGTGTACTCATTGCAAATTATTTTATTATTTACGAGCTCTGTGGGGCAGAGACTTTTTTCTTCTTTTGTTTCTTCTCAGCTTTGTTTTTGGAGCCTAGTATGGGTACTTATCTTGGCCTGCTTCCCTCCCCTTCCGTTGGGCTCCCCCGTGCTTTCTTTGGGTTTTGGCTCAAAAATCACTTCCTCGGAGAGCACTTCCCTAACCCCAGACCAAGTCAGATCCCCGCTATTCATCTCCATAATCCCCTGGACAGTGGCTGCTATAATGCTCATCACATATCACTGTCATGATTGCTGTGCTTGTCCCCTTGCTGTCCTCCAAGATTATTATCAGTAGTGACACGTGTTTACCCCCAGATCACGGGTACCAATGTCATGTGTGACACATGGTAAAAAAACCAGGGAACGATTATTAGAAAGAAATGGTCCATGAGAGAGAACGTGGAGGCAGCAAAAGAGATAAGGCTCTCACAATGTTTTTAAAGTAAGTGACGAACTTACTCATCTACTAATTAATTCAAACATTCCCTGCTGATGGCCACTTTCGTACCCTGATTCTTAGTCATGCAAGATACTTAGCACCGAGCAACATTTAGTCATGCAACAAATATACAAGCATTGAGTACCTATTATGCACCAGGCTTGAGTTATGCTGGAGAATGTGATACAGTAGGGAGAAGAGACACATTTCTGAATATTTGCGCTAAGAAGCAAATAGGATACGTGGCCTATGAATGGCACAAAACACATGTATTTAGGACCCAGAGCCGATATGAAAAGGGGCTGTCATGGAAATGGCATGTGTTACGGTCTTGAAGGATCAGAAAACTTCTGTAAAGCCAGATGTAGGTAGAGTGTATTCCAAGAAAACGTAAAGGTACCAGTGTCAAGGAGGGAAAACCAGAGGGGGCAGTGAGGGTTGGCTGGGATGTGGGGCGTGGGCAGGCCACGGGAGGGAAGCGTGGAAGGGAAGGTGACGGGGCCAGATGTTGGAGTGCCCTGCATGCTAAGCGTGTGGGATCGTTCTCTGCAGAGAGAGGAACCTTTGAGCAGGTTTGAGGTTGAGGGCGGTCTGTCTGTGAGTGCGTTGGGAGGCAAACACAATGGTGGAGCTGGGCAGGGGAGACAAGACTTCATATGAGAGGCTTACTGCTGAGGCATGAGGTAACAAGGGCATGCTCTAGAAAGCAGCAACCGGAGTGGAAAAGAAAGGGACAATGAGAGAGATTCTGCAAAGAAAGAATTGGCAGACGATGGTAGCTCCTAGCTCTTGGTAGAGAGCTCAGAGCTAGAGGGAGAGACGAAATGAATACAGTATTACCACCTAACGTGTATGTGAAAGCACCATTCTGCGTGCTTGCCTATATTATTCTAACTCACACTAAATTTATGGCATGGGTACTATTATTATACTTTTACCACTTCCCTACTTTCCTACTGATAGGGAAATTGTAGCACATAAAGGTTTAGTTACTTGCCCAAGGTTGCAGAGCTTTCTAATTACACATTTGCCCAGGAGAAAATCTGGTATAAGATCTTGCTCTGGTTTTTTCCCCCCACTTGTCTACCATGTAGAGAACCCATAATCACAATTCTATCACTTCTTTTTTATTTCTAAAACGACATTAATAAATCCACAAATTTCTGGGAATATTGTCACCTTTTAAAAACAATGATAAATTCTTGTAGTTCCACAGAGACACAGATGTTATTATAAATTGTCTTTTGATTTATACTTCATTTTGCATATCTTGAAAAGTCCCAATAAAATAAATGGGAAATGAAATGTCAAGAAAATGACTATGAGTCTCTTCATTCACTGAGTAACACTCATGTGCAGTTGAGAAGTTTTCCCCAAAGATAAGGGAAGTCCTTTCACAGCTTTCTTGGAGAGGAAGCAGAACCCAACAAAGCCTTTTCTGTTTCATCAAAATACAGAATTCAAGCAAGTTAAATTGGTTTCATCCAGCATTACATCAACCTGGAACAAATGGGTTTCTAACATTTTATAAATCAACCTATTATATCTGATGTTTATTCTTCTTCAAGGTAAAATGAATATAAATTAAAATGTAAAACTTAGTTCCTTCTGATGCTTGAACATCAAGATCTTAGTGATTTTTGAAAGCAAAACTCCCACTAGCCTGAGATCATTGGAGACCACCTTACTTTTTTATCTTTAGTGATCAAAAACAAACAACAAAACAAGGAAGAATTTACCTTACGTAACCGCTTTCTGACGAATTATTTTAAAACTTGAAGTGATGCGAAAAATCATTTTTCTAACCTTGGTCCATCTTTTATTTACTGTGTCTTACAGTAGACAAATCATTTATTTCCCCATTCAACTGCCATCCATAACAATAATTTAAAACCAGCTAATAAACATTATGGTTTGTTAGAACTGCTACCGATTAAATCTTAAGTGTCTAATACATACAAATATAAACAGAATGTAATTAGAGCTATTTAAAGAACCCATTTTTAACTTAGATTAACCATACTTTCCATTTGCTGAGGATAAACACTCATAAATGAAACCCATTGCTGAGCCAGAAGCAATTACTTGAGTTTAAAATATTAATATGCACTGCCTTTTAAAAAGCCATGGAAAATCATTTATGTACTGAACTGTACAGACTCAAGGCATACCCAAAAGGAAGAATGGGGTAGCATTCTGTGTCCTAATTGAGAAGCAATCAACTGAGGTATGGCATGTCCTTACCCTTTATAAGGCCCATTAAACTCTTTGCTTCGATTAGTGCAGATTTCCAACGTCCATATTCCTATATGTGTTTAAGTATGATTTAAAGTCACGCATATACATACTGGGAAAGAAAGAGGGATTTTACTGTTGAAAAATCAACTTAATCAACCTGTTTCTAGGAGTAAGTGAGACACATTTATAATCTAAACTAATAACTGACTTGAGCATATTGAAGACAGACAGTCTGGAAGAGAAGGAAATGCAGACAGCCCACAAATCTTAATTGTACATTTCTTGCCTAAAAATACACAGAAAAAAATATATTGAGCCCAATTGAATGCAACTAGCTAATCAATTCCACGGTATATTCTGTGACATCAGGAGGCTGATACACAAAGCTTGGTCTGGGCTAGAATTCTATTTAGTGTGGTTAAATGCATGCATTTTTAGTTGCTGCTATGAGTTAACCATCGGTCACATCCAGTTACAATGAGCACCATTATCACAGAACGCTTCCAAGATGGTCCCCAAAGGCCTCAGAATAGGGCTTTGTTGATTCCACCACAGTGACACCGCTAATGGAGAAGCCTAGACAGACCTATTAACCCATGGGTGCTCAAAACGGTCACAGTTGTTGGAATCTTTGGTTGGGTCTCTGACTATAAAATGGTGCTGGGTGGGGATGTGGGCATTTTCAATATAGGCAGACAAAAAACCCCAGGAGACACTTGCCCCATTAATGGTTCATATCTGCTGATGGCTGTGCGTGTAGCTGAAGTACTATGCTAAGAGGGGACCCATTTTATTCATTACAACCAAATTTCAATGCAGGTGAATAGAGAGGATGATTGGCAGTTTTAGCGATATGGCTTGAAATGTAAATGTCATTTATGACTTTAGCAATTTACCTTTTGATTCAATGTACAACATTATAGCCAATTATTTTTATTCTGAATTATGGAAAGCCCCATGTTCATTAAAAATATAGACGTGCAACAATGTCAAGGGCTGGGATAATAAGAAGAAGCAAAATCTTAGCAGGGAGATTTTAAGGTTGGCCTTAGGCAAAATTGCCAAGAAGTGACATTTGTTTTTGATGCCAGTCTCAATTCCTCCCGATGATCTTCCATTCTGTCCTGGTACGTAGAGGCGTCACAGGGCCCTTTGGGCACCTAAGTGTGCTGCACGTTGTTTTATCACTGCACCTAGGCTGCTGTCCTCAACAGAACGCCCTGCTACTCTTCTCCTCTTCTTTGTTTCCGGACTTCGTGTTTTCTCGGTCTCTTACTTCTTCTGCCTGATACTACCTCATCTAAGAAATGAATTCCTATGAATTCAGTCATAAGAACCAATGATGAATGTTCCACCCATGCTACATAGCATATTTGCACTTACAGAAACTTTCTGGGTAAGTGCCTAACCCAAAGCCCTGTTTCTAATATTAGAGACGTCAGCTTGGTTCAGAGGAGATATTGAAGTCTGAAGACCTTTCAAAACACATTGGACAGGTGGCTGCATATTTTATGGAACATTTAGACCCAGTCATGTGTCTTTCATTAGTCGTCTTTAAGTAAAATGGCCAAGTCACGTGACTTTGGCTTTATAGCGATTTCATGCCAAAACAAGGCTTTTAAGAAACTTGCAACAAAAATTCAGGATCGTGATTTTTCTGGACAACCACATGATCTTTCCCAATTTCCAGGAACAAAGTAGATGCAACTGACTCATTGTTTTCACTATTTATCCTACAGAGTAGAGTAACTTAAAAACGGTCAAAGGAGTAGACAAGCTCCTTTCGGCATATCGTGATAGGTGTGTTTCCTCACCCCCCTCTCTGGTGCCATCCACCCCAACACAAAAGGAAATGGTAAATGTGCTGTTTTGCCAAATAGAATGTGGACCAGAATGATGCTAAGATGAATTCGAAACAGATACTTATCAATGTTAGTACCTCGAAGAGTGACTAGGTCATACTCTATAACTTTATAAGATTTTATAACTCACCAACTTAAATCGCCTAAATTAGTTGACTTTATTGTTTGGTAAATGCTTGATAGCCAATAGATTTAATACATTGTTAATTATCCTATTCTCCTTAAAATAGTATTTTCATTTTTATACCCAAGAATATTTAGAGGCTAATTAGAAATCCAGTAATGTGAATTGTAAATTATGTGTAATTACAATAAAACTACTGAAGAATAACACACATTACTTATAAATTGTAACACTGTGATAAATTAAAGCAATTACAGGTAAACCAATAATGTTCTTTAATTAAGTAGTTATGAATGAGAATTGGTGCTTTGCATTTACAATAACCTATAAGGTTGGGGATTGCATTTATAGCTTATGCAGAAATCGATTGCACTCTGCTGTGATACTCTGCTAAGAATAACTTCTAAGTTCATTACTGTCATTATGCCATTATCACGTAAAAACACCCAGGATTGTTAAATGTAAAGTATGCTGACAGCCAATCAACCGTGTTTCTTAATATAATTATAATTATGTCACTATCTCTTCTTATGCCCTTATGAATTGGAAAAAAAGTTCCTATTTCCACAACTCTTCAATATTGGTTGCAAAGCAATGGAAGATGCTTTGTTGTAAGTTTATTGAAAAATACTATTGTGTTTGACGTTAATAAGGCCATTCATCCTCATAATTATCTTACTGCAGCCTGCCGTTTATAAGACTACAGTAATAGTTTTTATACTGCCACGTCTGTTTATTATGTTATAGATTGCTTTCATGTTGAGGTAACTCCTTGACATTACAAGTTGCAACCAATGTCACAGGACGAGTAGAGACCAACAGATCATCTTTCTGTCTTTAACTCAAGTCATGTGTATTTGTGTGGGGGTGTGTGAGCGGGTCTCTGGAGGAGAAAGAGCTAACGTAAGTTGGTGAAAGGTGGGGAGCTGGAAAGTCCAGATGATAAGAACTTGCTGACCTGAATTTAGAAGATCTTGAAGCTTACTTTAAAGATAAATATTTGGGGCCCCTGGGTGGCTCAGTCGGTTAAGCGGCTGACTTTGGCTCAGGTCATGATCTCGCGGTCCGTGAGTTTGAGACCCGCGTCGGGCTCTGTGCTGACCGCTCAGAGCCTGGAGCTGCTTCCGATTCTGTGTCTCCCTCTCTCTCTGACCCTTCCCTGTTCATGCTCTGTCTCTCTCTGTCTCAAAAATAAATAAACGTTAAAAAAAATTTTTCAAATAAATAAAATAAAGATAAATATTTAAAGGATGAGTACTGGGTTGCCTCGGTGGCTCAGTTGGTTGAGCAATGGACTCTTGATTTTGGCTCAGGTCATGATCTCGTGGTTTGTGGGGTTGAGCCCCATGTGGGGCTCTGTGCTGACAGTACATAGCCTACTTGGGATTCTCTGTCCTTCGGTCTCTGCTCCTCCCATACTCCCGCTCTCTGTCTCTCTCTCAAAATAAATAAATAAACAAACAAAACTAATAATAATAAAGGATGAGTACTAAAGAACCAAACAAGTAAAAAGAGGATTCTGACTTACCTAGGTACATACATGTTATTAATTTATTTGAGACATTAACGGTTACATTTTTCCAAAAATTCAGGACAGTTTAGACTAGCAACATGAGAGCATTCTAAATATAATATTTTGAATACCTCTGAATGATATATCCAGCCAGGGAAAGCCAGTAGAGACTACACATTAGTGATGTTTGTTAGGTCAGAGATTTTGCCCTACTTGTAAGCTACTAAATTCGCCTGGTCACATTTCATGGAAGCCGGCAGAAGCCACAAGACTCCCGTGTCAGTGACTCTGTCGCTGAAAGTACAGCCGGCAGCCTGAGGATCGTCATGTTTGTGCCAGTTTCCCTCATCCTTGCATGGGGGTGATGTGGAAGGGCCCAGACGGATGCCATGTGCCCAGTGGGTTTGCACTGAAGCTGAACCACACCGTACCTGGTGAACGCATCATTTTTAGAGCAAGCAGTAAGCAAACTTGTTCTTGGTTTCAGAAGCAGACATTACATCATCTCTCAAGGATGCTCTCTGGAAACATGACCCTCAGAAAGGGACCTGGCAGAGAACAGGCAGGGCTTTGCTTCATTGACAGACTAGTCAAGCAGGTAGGAGCCCAGGAGACCTATGGAAGACCGTCTTTCTCCACAATCGGTATAAATGTATTCAGGAACGTGATGTACAACTAGGTAGAAAGACAGCCTTCATCCACTGGTTTCAAGTTCAATACTCTGTTCTCAGGACCATGGTTACCCCCATGTGTTTAGTTAAATATTCATAGTGACACAAGAACTCCTGGAGACCTAGTGTTTGATATATCTCTTGTCTGTATTACCATTCAAGTGATTGGCTTCTAGCCTATCGCTTGCAGTTTACTTCTCCTTATCCATTTAACTTTAGAATCCTACTCCTACTGAAACAGTGGTTTGATAGGTTTCTTCCCATGTTGATTTGCTTGGTATGTTTAATTGTGGAGGCTGATAAGGGAGCTGGGTAGGCCATTTTATCCATATATTTTTTTAAATGTTTATGTATTTATTTGTGAGAGAGGAAGAGAGAGTAGGCGCACGCATGAGCAGGGAAGCAGCAGAGAGAGAGGGGGACAGAGGATCCAAAGCAGGTTCCGCGCTGTCAGCACAGATCCTGATGTGGAGCGTGAACTCACAAAAGGTGAGATCATGACCTGAGCTGAAGTCGGAAGCTTAACCGACTGAGCCACCCAGGCAGCCCCTCCCCTAGTTCTTAAAGAGAAAGCAAAACACATGAAGCCATAAGGTATTTTTACTCTCCTATCCAGACAGTCTCCAGCTTTTAGTCAGCTATGCAGAGTGATGCACTGACACATTTAGATAACGGGGCCACAATTTGATGTGCCTACAGAATTCCTATGTCCAAAGTCTGTAATGATCTGTAATCAGTGCCCAGCTGATTCTTAAGCCAATTCTTTATCCTCTTTCATGAAAAATTTGTCACCCTCTGCAATACACGCTCATTTCTTTGCTTTGAACTAATTTTCTATACTCCACAGCCTTGATGGTCCTCTGTGCTACATCTCATGTTGTACAACTTCCCTGGGTGAGTGGGACGAGGCAGGGCACCGAAAGAGAATAGCTTTACCATTTCCATTTCTGGCCACCTTTCAACCTACTTTCAACAAGCTGTATTTCTAGGACTTGGGCTGAAATTTCAAGTGATTTCATAACTTTCACGATTACTCTCAGGTCATAAATAAGCAGTCCCTTAGATGAGGCTTTGACTTTTTAAGTCAAATTCAGTGTAAAACCAAAGCCTCGAATCTATCTAACTTATTCTTCCCAACACTCATAGGCACACACACACACATACACACCTTGGGGACTGTTTTCAGTCGCAAAACATAAAGTAGGGGTGTGGGGGGGTCAAACCTGGGAGAATGCCTCCTCCTCCCTCAGGGAATCTCCTCCAGACCCCCGGCTACTGGACTGGCCCCCGCCGAAGGGCACACAGGTCACCTCTCATTCAGCTTTTTTCTGCCTGAGTGGACCACCAGGTTGGTCACTCCTGCAGCCTGTAGCCTTTTAGACCTCTCCTGGAAAATGTCAGATATCAGTCCCCAGGTTCCTCAAACACCAGGAGACACACACTAAACGTTTTGGGTGACTACCTTTAAGTTCCCCTCAATTGGATTCATTTTATGAGAAGCCCTCCCCTCCTGAGTATCATGGTACCATGGCTCACCAACTCCCCAAAGGGATTCTTATTTTCTCCGATCTGGTAATTCTTCAACTTCTCTTTTACACCCTCAAAAAGTTTGCATGTCTATGGCACTGGTTTCAGGGTTTTTTTTTTTGGGGGGGGGGCGGGGGGAAGCGGGTTTAATCTGAAACTTCAGTACAAACACAGGAAATACATGTATTATCTCATTAAAACTGTCTTTTTGTCTTTACTTATCTTTTAAAGATTATTATTTGTTTCTTATTATGTTGCAAGCTTTTGAAAGTAGGGAACACTGCTTATACTTTTTTTTCTGGATCAATGCATTGGATTTGCCAATTTATATGCCTTCAGAGACAGAGGGGTGATACTAATATGTGAATAAATGAAGCAGCCAGACATGATGGAATGAGAAGTATTGAGGTTCCTGTTTGTTTATAAAGAGAAGCCAGGAATCTAGAATTTTATGGAACTGATGGATTCATTAACTGAAAACATATAGATACCTTACAGTCATGTCTGCACAAGCCGAAATAATCAGTGCATTTAATTTATTATGAAATAAACCTCTCCCCTATTGGGAATAAGGAAAACAATAATGAAATGTTTCACTTTTAAACTTGTGGTTAAGCTTTAATTAATTAAAATAATGGGAATATACTTAACACATTTTTTCAGCTGAAAAAATAATCTTCTTGTGGACTAGGAGTGTATATTGCAGAGGATGACAGAATTTTCATGAAAGGGGATAAATTAAGGGATTAATTCATTCTTTTCTTACTGGTTAAACTATGAACAAATTTAAAAAATATGTTTACCTTCTGTTTCAAGAAAGTCAGTTTCTAAGTAAACAGTGTCTCAACAGTTTGAATTGCTCCAACTGTTCTCTGAAAGTTGAGAAAAAAAGCTATTAAATATTTATCATCTTATATTGTGTTATTTACTGTGATGATGAATATGCAAATCTTATTAATGCTATTCAGAAAACCGTGAAAAAATTCTAATTCATGAATGAAAAATTAAATGTAACAAGCTAGTTGGAAAAAAAAACCAAAAAACAAAAAACGGTAGCCTACATGTGGAATACGCTGTCCGGTACTTTCCTGTGAGAAAGACTTTAGAGACACAGAGCTGACGGAAGTGGGAAGTAGAAAAGCAGCCTGAGAAAATATTTAGTATTTTCAGTGTAGCAAAATAGAGGAGTCATCCAGAAGTGTAAGGAAAGACGCCGAGATGCTAAGTAGGGGGAGGTGCTGAGAGTAGAGCCCTTACCCAGGGGGAGGGGCAGGGGTGGTGCTGGTGCGGAACCCCGCCCCCTCCTGCTCCCCAGCAGGCTGACCTGGAAGGAAGCTTTCTTCCTCCTGCCAGCACATCTTGCTCCCTCCCTGCCCTTGAGGATGTTATCTCCAGGTACAGAGAGAAAAGGAGCTATTATACTTCATCGGATACCTACAATTGGAATGTTTCTGGGTCTCATTAAAAGCAAAACAATGAAAGAGATGCTAAACTTAATATACGTTACGAGCTCTAGAAAACTAGGGTCATGCTGTTTGTATTGATTCCACCTCACTTCGTTCTACGTTGCCCTGTCCTGTACATACTGCCTTCAAATAGACAATATCCTACACTCATATATACTCTTTACTCTTCATTTTCTGCAAAATAATGTAGGCTTCATGAAGGTAGGGATCTTTGCTTTGTTCACTGATAGGCAAGCACCCAGAAGAGTGCCTGTCGTAGTTCTCAATAAATACTTGTAGAAAATTTTATAAAAAAGTATGTAGGAAAAAAGGGGACTGGACCATTGAGAGATTTTGTAGATCTGAGAAAGGATATCTTCAAAATCAGCAAGTTCAGAAAGTAATGGAACTTAAATATTGCCCTGAACAAATAATATTAATATTATATTATATATTAAATATTTATTATTAAATATATTTATAGGGCCTCTCAAATTATTGAGACATTACCCATCCAATTAATATCCAAGTCCTATTGCTTCAACTCTTAAAACATCTTGTAAACATACCTCTCTTTTTCTATATGTATCACATTTCCAACAACCCTTCTTCCGGACATTTCAACAATGTCCTGTTTTTTCACCTCTAGTCCGTACATCAAATTAATCATCTCCAATGATCCACAGTCTTGAACTGATTTATGTATTTCTTTCTTGTGCCAGATCTGAGGGTTTTACATGATCCCTGCTCTCAGGACTCATAATTTAATTTTGGATACAGGTGCTAAACAAGTAATGACCCACATATACGTAGAATTACAATTGAAATTTGGTGTTGGGAAAAGATAGTTTGCCACCCTGTATAAATAGGGGATCTATTACAACCTAGAATCTCAGAGAAGACTCTCTTCCTGAGAAAGTGAGGGATGAGATTTGAGAGAGAGAGAGAGAGAGAGAGAGAGAGAGAGATTCAGAGGGAACAGAATATGCTAAAACTCTGAGGTAGACTTAGTAAAGCATCATGATTTATACCCGGAGTATTAGGTGGAAACCAGATGATGTATGACTGAGGGTCCTGACCTAGATTTTTACCTTTATTCGAACACCAAGGGGAAACTGCTGTAAGGTTTCAGTGGGTGAAGAAATTTGACCCAATCTGTAAAATCACGCTGGCTCTTGTCAGACTTTTCTTGAAGTCTCAGCGGCTCTTACTGCCTGCTGAGTACAGGTCTTCGTAACATCTTAGGTGTAATTAAAAAGTGTAGACCCTGGTCCTTGTCATTAATCTTAGCCTTTTCCTGTGATACACCCTGGACTAGCTCTGGCTCCCAGAACTACCTGCCTGCCCCTCAAGTCTTTGTCCCGTAATTTCTTTCTTTCTGTCCCCTCCCCTCCCTTCCCTCCCCCCCTCCCTTGCCCTTCTCTTCCCTTCTTTCTTAGGGAATGCTTCTGCTTCTCAATGGCGTAGGTCCCACAGAAATTTTTAGGCTCAGACCGATTATTGATTATTGTGTCACCTTCATTTGGGTTTGAATCACTCCTTTCTGTTCTGCATTCCTCTCATTCCTCATTTCATTCCTCCTTTCCTTCCTACATCCCTTTCATTCCTCGATTCCTTGGCCACTGCTTCTTGCTCTTGATCCAGTGAGATGGTCTGTTCTCCTAGCCTTTCTGTGTTACCCTGCATATAGATTCTCCTACCCTCATGTCTGTGTTCAAGTATCATTTGTAAGCAGAGCAAAATCAATTGCAAACATACAGTCCCAGCCGTGTTCCTGATTTTGAGCTCCATTTATATATTTCCATAGGTCTGTTGGGTATTTCTGCAGAGAAGCCCCATTAACTTAGCTACTTCAACATGTCAATCTCCTTGTGTCTTTCTCTGCCACCTTATTTATCAAGTTGAAGTCCCAAACCACGTTTTGAGCTGTACCTCTTCTCTTTCTTCTCGTTCTCTCTCTCGCCAACCTTAAAGTCTCATGTTGCCTTTTCCTGAGCAACAGTCCTTTGACCGCTGCCTTCTGTCCCATCCCTACTGCTACTGTCCTATGGCAGACCTTTGTTACCCGGATTATTGTAACAGGCTTGCTCCAGAGGTCCCTCTTTCCAAACCACTTCGTAATCACTGTAAGAGGAATCTTCCAAAAGCACCATTAGAACCGCATCGTTTCCCTGATCAAAATATTGAATGACTCTGTCTTCTAAGTAAAATGTAGCCTGACAGCCCCAAACCCTTCACGGCCTGATTTCTTACTACATTTCTTACACGTTAGCCACGTTGGCCTCTTGGTCTCCTGAGTATGTTCTGAACTATTTTATTTCTATAGCTCTGCTTATGTTCTTTGCCTTTCCTCTCAAACATCATTAATATCTGTCAAAAACCTCAGCACCCTTCAGGGCTCAACTGAATCCACCTCTCAACAATACTGTCTATGACCACCTCCGTGAAAAGTCTATTCCCCTCACGGTCATCTGCCCGGCAGTCCTTACTCTATTGCCGCACGTCACATTTCTTGCAGGTCGCTTCCTTTTAGGGAAATTGGTGCGTGTTCATCAGGCCCGTGTCTAGATTTGAAGCGTCATGAGGAAAGCGTTTATCAGGCCTAGGGTCCAGATTTCTAATGAAGGTCGGAGGCCCATCGTGCTAGACTCCTGTCGTGTAAATTTATCCAACCAAGAGCTCTCTTTCTCTTGACTTTTCCTCTTTGTGTGTATCCCCAGAAGCTCTGATGTGGGACTTGAGTGGTTATCTCTGGGGCTCAAAATCACCCTAGTTTATGTCAGAGTTTTCCAAAAGACAGCTTTTGTGACTAAATGACCTTGGTGCTTGGCCTTGGTCCACCTCCATCTCTGTTCTCATTACAGTACTAAGTTGCTTTGCTTTGTAGACAGCATCTCTCGTGTGTGATTCTGAAATGTAGTTGAGGTACAAAGACTCTGTGTCCCTTTTGGGTTTCAGCAAAATGCTTTATTCGTGGTAGGCCATGACTGTGGGCTGAATGACTAGCAATTTATCCAATCTGACTCCTGTGCTACTGGTATTTGTATGTTATTTGTATATTTTAATGTACATAATTATTGACACATTAGCAAGGCTCTTCTGCCCATTTTAATGGCTCATTACCTGCTATGGCATGTTATATCCTGGTTTATATAAGAACAGCTGTGTCTAATATATTCCTGTAAATCATCCCTGTTCATTTTCATAAGGATATTAGACTCAGCAAATATGTGTCATGTGGATTTTTATGTGCCAGCCTCTGAACATCACAAAAACTTCCCAGAGCCAGAGATAACTGCACTGAATCAGCTGTTCCCAAGTTTACTTTTAACCATTGCTCAAATTAGATATCTATGAGCTCCCCTTAGAGTCCAATCCCAGGCCGCCAGCTGCTCCAGATGTGAGAAGCTTTTATAGCCTTCAAACACATTTTATCTGTCATCATTTTCATCAACAGGAATATCTTTCTCTCTATTCTCTTTCATAGAACCTGGTAAACAAGGAAAGCGGAAAGCTTGGCTTTATTGTAACTCCAAAGAGGCCCGTGTGGGAGAAAAAAAGCACAGTGTGTCTTTCTCTGCGTCTCTTTCTATGCATTTCTTCAAAGGCCTCCCAGCCATCACCTTAATCCATCTGTTGAAGATGTCCAATTTTTCAAATGACCTTTTCTTCGGAATCCATTGAAAATTCAGCTTGGGGTGCTAGAAAGAGACGATGAGCCTAGGGAGGGACGTGTTCTAATTTTGTCTCTACGCTTACTAATCAAGTGTGCTTACTGAATTAATTCCCCACTTTTTCTCATCCGTAAAATGGACATTGATTCTGAGAGGATTAGAGATTAAAAATGATTATAAGGCATCTTTTTAAATAAAATAAATTGCAAATGAATTCCCTTTGATCCCAATCACAGAGCTAGGGTGTGCTCACCAAAGTTTGCCAAGATAGAAGTCAAATGATGTTTGTTGCAGTCTTGTTTATAATAAGAAACAACTGGAAACAAAGACGGGGCCTAGTAGAAAGGTACTGCACGTAAACTGTGGAATATCCATACAATGGAATACGGAAGGAGTCCGCCCTTTAAAAGTCAGGTGGTTTTGCGTGGCTTACCGGGAAATATTTCCAAGGGGACTTAAGAGTAAAAAAAAAAAAAAAAAAAAAAATAAGGTAGAGGGGTGCCTGGGTGGCTCAGGCGGTGAAGTGTCTGATCTCAGGTCAGGTCATGATCTCACAGTTTGCGGGTCCGAGCCCCGCGTTGGGTTCTGTGCTGACAGGTCAGAGCCTGGAGCCTACTTCAAATTCTGTGTCTCCCTCTCTCTCTCTGTCCCCACCCGCCCCCACCCATCCCCACCCCTGCTAATGCTGTCTCTTTCTCCTTCAAAATAAATAAACATTAAAAAAAATTTTTTTAAAAAGGTAAGGTGGAGAGAGACCTTATGTAGCATATTACACACTGTAAAAACTATCCGCGCATATGCTGGTTTTACATAGACATTCTGGACTAAAACATAAAGCTGATAAAATGACCAATCTGGGGTAGAATAACTGAGGCAAGAGAGGTGTCATCCCTATATGTGACACATTTTTACCCGTCTGTGTTTTATTTTCTTTATAAAATAGTGTTAGGGAAGGAGGGGAGGGTGGGTGATGGGTATTGAGGAGGGCACCTTTTGGGATGAGCACTGGGTGTTGTATGGAAACCAATTTGACAATAAATTTCATATATTAAAAATAAAATAAAATAAAATAAAATAAAATAAAATAAAATAAAATAGTGTTATAGGAATAATAATGGGAGTTTTTCATTTTCCTTTATATCTGTTTAAGAAACTAATACCTATTATCTAAAGATAAAGGTAAGAAATTTTATAAAATCTCAATGGGTATATTGACATAAAAGATTACAACATCAAAATTCAGTAAGAGGCTCAAAGAATGAAGTCTAGGAGATGTGTTGTTTATAAAAACGTGGCATTGAACAGGTTAATACTACTGGGATTGGGCAATGAAGAGAATACTCGTGTAGTTAAGTTTTTATTGAGCACTATTTTTTCCCTTTGCCCTCAAAAGCCTACTTTTTAGGCACAAAAGGCATAACCTTGTTCTTTGAATTATACTGGTGTTTAAAATCTGAAAAAATGGCTACTTGCCAATATCCGAATAAATGCAGCAGAATGTGGGAATGTTGTCCCTAGGTAAAATGAAATCATTGCTGCCCAGTAACAGGACTCTGCAAGCTGAAAGAGGCCTCAGAGTCTATCCCTTGAGTTTTTTGATGGGGCAGTTGGACCTAGGGAATTTTGATGATTTATCAAGGTGAGCTAGATGGGCTGAATGTGGACTATGTCTCTGATTGTTCCATTTCAGTGTAATGCCTCATCCTTGCAATATATATCCTGCACTCAAGTTGAGTCACTAGCAGGTTTCGGAAAAGTTACGTTTGGAGTTAAAAACAAACAAAAAGTTAAGTTTGGAGTCGCATCATTAAAAAAGTGACCTTCTTCCTTAATGAGCTATGACATGAAATATGTGTCCGCCATTGTGATAACCTACCTGCCTGATTTACTCCCTACGATAACTATATATGGTGTTTATTTCACAAATAAACAACTCAGAGGTTAAATAATTTGCACCAAGACGCAGTTTACAGAGAGCACAACTGCAGTTTAAATTCAAGTCTGATTCACCCCGTTGTTTATGGCCTCAACGATGTGAACAAGGATATAGCAGTAAGCATGAAAAAGGAATATGGAGAAAATAGCCAGTTGGAGCCTTGTTACAGAAGCAGAAATAAACTCTTCTAGGTACTGGTAGTAAGGTAGAAAGAAATGAATTCAGAAAGGAAAAGGCAGAAGTCAAGTTGTAAAACCAAACAGATAAAAATTCCCTGCATACATTGTTGAGTCAGCCTACGGCTGTTACGTCCAAATATCCCAACACTGGTAACCAAATAGTGGGAGTATGAACAGCCACCTTTACATTTGCTTGCTTGCGCGTCCTTCCCCGCAGATCAAATCTGTAATACCCTTTAAGGTTAACAGCTCTGCTTTTGAGGTATATTCAGTTTGTTCACCTTTTAAGGGTCATGCAAAATAACTGTGGTAACCTAATCTATCACCCATACTGGGTAACACTATCTTTTACTCTAAACTGAAAATTAAACTCTCTGCAAACCTCAAAAGTGCATCTTAAAATATGTGCAGGATGAAAAGGCATTTTTCGCAGAATGACGGGTTTAATTTTGTTTATCCTGTTAGCGTGTGTTCTTGAAAACTAGGCCCTGAAATTTCCTATTTATGCTCCTAAATTCAGAATAGTCTAAAATGTCATTTTTATTATTCCTTATATTAGAGCCCTTAAAATTAAAAACATTCATCAGAAAATGGCTGTCTTCAAAATATATTGTCCAATATGGAATGTAAATATTAAATTTAAATATTTTAAAATTAAATTATTATTTAATTTATAATTGCAGGAGCACAGTGTAGTTAGGCTATGTGGGTGGACAGATCTGTTCACGGGCAGAATATATGTGCCCTAACGTCACTTTAAAAGCCACAAACCAAAAACCTTCCGCTATCGGACTGAGGATGGGAAGGTTACTGAAAGCCAGGGAGAGACTGTTATTGCCGGACAATTCAAATCAGTTCCTAATCACTAGAATTAACTTTCAAAAGATGAGCACACTGAATTTTCAAAGCTGTCTCCATGTCAGTAATGAAATGAGAATCATCTTAGGTTTTCAACATAAAGCCTGTAAATAAATGAAAGGAAAAAAAGGGCTAAAGTAGCTACAGTCACCTGCATACCTGGGTGTGAAATACAAACATATACAGATTTTATTTAAAAATAGAACTTATATGGCTTAATGTCCTAATCCTAAAATGTAGTCATAATTGAGACCCTAAAAAAAAAAAAATACACATTACCTTAATAAGATGGTAACAGAATGTCTCTGTGCAAGAATTTGATTTTATATAAATTTTCAAATATTTTGTATGATGCCTGTTCTCGTTTGTAATTAAAGAATCTCTCAACGTATAAGCACCTCATGCCTTTCCAAGCATTCCACTAACTCGTTATTTTTACCTGAGCCTTGCCACACTGACGTATCTTTCCACACGAAGCATCTTGCAGGGTCTGTTCAGATTCCACTTGTTATATGATTCTGCCTCTGCCTCAGATGGGAGTAATTCCCCTTCCTAAAGCCTCTGGAGTTGATTATCTCATATGGCAATGGCATTACCCTCTGTTAGCTTTTCCCTCCTTATAACCTATCTGTGATTGTGTCCTCTCGCCCTCCCTCTCCCCACCTCTCACCCCTCGGCTTTAATACCCGGCGCAGAACTTTGGTCAGGATTTACAACCAGGGCATCTCTGGGCTGCACGTGGCCCACAGAGAGGCTTTGTATGGTCTCTCATGCTTCAGAGTGTCCAGCTTACACGTGGAACTATGGGAAATTTCATTTAAAAATCTGAATTTCCAATTTCTTCTGAGGCAGCGAAAAATCTGACATGGGTATTCCTTCATCCTGCAACTGGCTCGGGCCAAGCATTTGAGGGTAAGCCTGTGTGCTGTCCTCTTTGCTTGCTGTTGAAGCCTGCTTTGAAGCATCACCGTGAATTCATGACTGCTTTTTTTTTTTTTTGTCCCCCCTCCACGGCAGAGGAATATTTATCCGTGCCCACATCTCTGTCAAAAGTGAGGCGACAAAGGAAAGCAAGAAGGCCACTGGATGGTTTCCAACATGGATTGGCCTTTGTAGGCATTTTGAGTCTGAGCTTTGTGGTAAAGTATGAAACTAAAGCACACAGTCTGTGTAGCCTTGGGTAGCCTCTGGATTCTATACCTGTTTTATCGCTTATTAACTCTGAAGCCCATAC
Organism: Panthera uncia; assembly: GCF_023721935.1. Lineage (NCBI taxonomy): Eukaryota > Metazoa > Chordata > Mammalia > Carnivora > Felidae > Panthera > Panthera uncia. The sequence continues at coordinate 187,780,406 of NC_064811.1, forward strand.
TTCTGGTCTCTTATCTCAAAAGTAGGAGTAATCCCAGGTAGTTCCTTTTGAGGATTAAGTAAGGCGAGTAAATAATAAATACTTCGCACATTATCTGTAGCATGGCAAACACACAGTAAATGATAGATATTATTACTATCCTTGCCATGTTAAAAGTTGAGAAATTCTTTTGAACTGAGCTCTCACGTAAGTGATCTTAACCAGCAGCACAGATTAGATTTGCTCGGCTGGCTGGAACTCATGAATTAATACTGTGAGTCATTCATTTAATACATATTTAATAGACAACGACTACGTACCTGGTATTATTCTAGACATTTGGTATTTATACTGTAAACAAAGCAGACCTATCCCCTGTTCTAATGGAGCTTACATACTGGAGGAGGAGACAATAAATACTACAAAAATAAATATATATTGTTATGATATTTAGATTTTTAAAAAAATTGTATTCATTTTTGAGAGAGAGAGAGAGACAGAGCACGAGCAGGGGAGGGGCAGAGAGAGAGGGAGACACAGAATCCGAAGCAGCTCCAGGCTCTGAGCTGTCAGCACAGAGCCCGACGTGGGGCTCGAACCCACGAACCACGAGATCATGACCTGAGCCGAAGCTGGACACTTAACCGCTAAGCTACCCAGGTGCCTCCCAAAATAAATACATATTATTATGCCAGGAACAGTATATGTTGTAAAAAGTAAGGCAAGGCAAAGGGACAGAGGAAAAAGGGAGGCGTGTACAATTTCACATAGTGGACTACAGAGTTGGCTTCAAGCAGGGGCATGAACGAAGTGAGGGCAAGAGCCACGGAGATGCTTGAGGGGAGGGCATTACTGGCAGCAGGGGCAGAGACCCCAAAGTGGAGAGTGCGGGGTGTTATGATCAATTACAAGGAGCCCACTCAGGGAGAGACAGATAGCTGGCGACTTTTCTAGGAGCCATATTATGTTGTAGGCCTCATGTGAATACTCAGGTTATCACTGTGATAAGAAAACCCTGGAATCCATATACACTATTTCTAAAGTTTATTTATTTATTTTGAGAGAGAGAGAGAGAGAGGGAGGGAGAGAGAGCGCACACACTAGCAGGGGAGGGGCAAAGATAGAGAATCCCAAGCAGGCTCTGCACTGTTAGCACAGAGGCCAACGCAGGGCTCGAACTCACAAACCGTGAGGTCGTGACCTGAGTCGAAATCAAGAGTCAGACATTCAATAGATTGAGCCACCCAGGCGCCCCGACCCTGGAATACTTGAATTGGATAATGTACATCTGTTTTGTCCTAAAAGCCCACTATGTGAATCATAGGCTGTGGGGAAGCTTGAGATCAGTCAGGACTGTGTTGCTATAGGCCTTGTGAGGGGCCAGGGGAGTGGAGGAGGGGATCAGATAACGAGGGCAGCAGCTTTGCTGGCGTATATGGGGTGTATGCAAAAGAAGAGAGCAAATGCTGACTCTTAGGTGTAAGAAACGGGCTGGACGGTGATGCGATTTATCGAGATTTAGAACACTGGAAGAGGGCCAAGTGTTTGAAGTAAGGGTGAAAGTGGATATCAAGAGTTCATTTCAGATATATTAAGTTTTACATGCCCAAAGAACACCTGAGAGGAAACGTTGGATAGACAGTTATATGGAAGTCTGGAGTTTCAGGGAAAGATTAGGGCCGGAGATAAAAATCTGGAGATCGTGGCATTGAAAGCCAGGGAATGGGTTGAAATCCTCTACCATGAAAAAGGAGAGGCATGAGACTTGAGCCCTTTGTGATCAGGCCTCAAGGGATCTATCAAATGACATGAGAAGGAGGGGCCCGTGCAGCAGGAGGAAACCCAGAGTTTGGCCATCAGTTGGGCCACAGACTGTTCACATCCTCGTAGGTGAGGGAGGCAAGCAAGTTCTCGGCGGTCTTGTGTTTTCAGACCAACAGCATCTTCCATGTGAAAGGACCCCTAGCAGTAATATTTTGCAAGTCTGGCACTTCTTAGACATCGGAACCGAGACTCGAGGAGGTTAATTACCCAAAGTCACCTTGTAATTGGTTTCAGTTGATTAGGGACCATGCCTTCAGCTGGAGTGATAAAGTACCTGGCCGGAGGGCAAGTAACCCATAATGAAGTTGGAATTGTTATCAGTCACTCCCATCGGCTGGGAAGGAGAGGGAGGAACCAGGGACAGTCAGGCGTCTGTTGTGGATCCTTTTCCTCAGAAACACTCCTTCCAAATGATCAGCCACGCCAAACCTGTATGAAGCCCTTTCAGTAGAAGGATACAATCCAGACAGTGGAAAGTTGCCAAATTAGAAGATCCACGTTCTCGTCGCCGAGATTTTTACTCTTCTAATTGATGGAAGAGCTGAACAATCTACAGCAAACATAAATTTTCACATAAAAACTAACCCAGAAGTGAGGTTTTTAAAAGTCAGGGTGTGCCTGGGTGGCTTAATCCAGTAGACTCTTGATCTCCGCTTAGGTTGTGATCTCGTGGTTGTGGAGTAGAGCCCTGCATTGCTCTCTGGGCTGAGTGTAGAGCCTGCTTGGGATTCTCTCTCTCCATCTCTCTCTCTCTCTCTCTGCCCCTCTCCTGCTTGTGCTCTCTCTCTCTCTCTCTCTCTCAGAGTAAATAAACACACTTTAAAAAGAAATTCACTTATTAAGTAGATCCTAAAGTAAGCAATGTGGATGCTTTCTTAAGAGAGTGCAGTGAACAGGTTCACTAGGGCAGGATTTGGCCTCCAATTAATATTTACTGAGCAAATTAATGCCTTCTGCTTGTTCTCAGGAAGAGACCATTAATGGGATAAAGCAACCTAACTGTGAAAGGACATAAGGATTTTCACAAGAATTTCAAATTATATTCATGCAGGTGATGCTGAAATTAATACCTATTGTAAAACAGAATTTTTTTTAATATTCTATGATAAATGACTACTTTCATGAAGCACTGTATCGCACGAAATTCCTTCTGTCCTAGAGCGCATACTTTATCTAAATGTGTGTGTGACAAGGACACTGACAGAAACTGAGTATGACTGTATTTGGGATCATTTTTTACTATTTTAGTGTTTTTTTTTTCTTTTCGTTCTTTCTTTTCTCTCTCTCTTTCTCTCTCTCTTTTGTTGTTTTGGTTTGTTTTCATTATTGATTGTTTTCATTTACTTGTTTTGTTTTATTTGGCCATAGTTGCTCCCTACATCGAAATCCATTCAATTTTTTGTGATGGCACGAAGGCAACCCTTTTCTCTCACATTGGAGAATGATTTAAAAAATGTAGCTATAAAATCTACATTAGTCCTCAACATCAAACAGATCTAAATTGTCGAAAAGGAAGAAATGAAACATCTGAGACTTTGAAAAATGACAGGATGTCCAAATTATGTGTGTGTGTGTGTGTATGTGAATAAGTATGTATACTCACATACACACACACATAGTTACCTCTTTATCTAGAACATATGGATTTACAGATTTTCATGCCAAGCCATACGTTTCTGTCTGGCATCATATGGCTCAAATATGATTAAAACTATCCAGTCCTGAGGCGTGCCTCTTTGTTATGTATTATCTAAATCATGTGAGAATTCCCATTAGAACCAGGGTTAAAAAAAAAAAAAAAGAACTGCTATAATGATCCTTTTTCAGTTTGCTTTAGGGAAGTGAAGAATGAGAAAACTTGATGGAAACATAAAAATTCACTTTATAATAATAATTGGATGATTCTTACATAACCAGTAGTTTTGGTGGCGTTTTATATGTTAATTCATGAATTTACACTAAATAAGATCCCAAAGTGGGAAAACATCGTGGTAAAACTCTATGATTTTAAATATAGCGGGCAGCTGGAAAGGGTGTAAATGTGTGTGATGCTCTGAGGGGTGTGTAAGGAGCTTTCAGCTGTGAGTATTTTTGGTAAATATCTGCAAATCATATAGAGAACATACCCTGATGGAAAGATCATGAAGCTTATAGACTCTCACCACCTCATGGATAAACTCCATGGAAAATCTCTCAAGTATTTCTTGTAGACAGGATGAGAGGCTCACCTACAGAACTTTTTTGGCCAACCTGGATTCCTTTCTCTTTCATTTGGTTATTCAGATACTGAATTGAGCCTCCAAAGTGGATCACAGTCTCCATGGCCCCATGGGAATAGCTGAAGTGGTGTCTTTGTTTTTATTTTTGTTTTTGTTGTTTTCTTGGCAGTGAAGGGATTGAAAGATTTGTTCGTGGAGTCTTACTAGCTGGCATAGGGGCAGAGGTGGCCACTCAATGAACTCACCAGTTGAATTCAACCATGGGATTCCATCTGATCCCATAATTCTGATTCATCATTACAGACAGACACATGTATTTTTTGGCACAGAGGTAGAATATACATGTGACTCCTCATAACAGTACAAGTTTCTTGGTTGTAGAAGGGTTGCAATTTGCAGGGGGGAAGCTTAATGTCAAATTCTTCTTGTCTCTTGCCACGACTGGGAAGGCATGCTTCAAGTCAGGATCCCTGGTCTCCTCTGTGTACTTCAAAATTGAACTCTAATCTTAACTGGGCACTGACACAAAAGCTATTGCCCGGGTCTCCTGGCAGAATATCATGCTCTGAACCATCGTAGGTGCACATCAGGCAATACACTCATCACGTGCTACCTCTTTGCATTCTGAAATATTCTTAGGTCAAACCCTATTTATAATTTGAATAGATGTCCACAGAGTTGCCCTCTACGATATGGAATATAAACTATTCTGATGGCATTGTGCATTTATCCATACTAAATGAAAATATGGGCAAATATGATATGGTCATTGCCAACTTATTCACATTGATTTTCTATCGCTGTACGCAGTAATAACGATGTATGGAAAATGTCTACTGATCGGATTGTAAAAATGGTAGCCCTGTGTTGCTTTGAGAGAGTCTGATGCCTTTAATTTTTACTCTTCTTTCTACTTTCTTCCAACTTGTCATCATATACAGAGGGTTTGCTGCTTATTTTCTCAAATTAATGAAAGCGACTTCTCATTGTGCTGACATATTAAGAGTGTTTTGAATGACTCTCCATGACCACAGGAACGAGAAATAACTTGGGATTCCCCTAAGAAGGGAATTATTTGAAAGAAAATTAAAAATAGGAAAGCCTACTTGCCATGGAGGATCTGATGGAGATGAGTTTGTGTGCATACACGGGCAGGTGCACAGAAACTCAGGCAGAAATGGATGCACACTCAGCGAGGTGATTTGCCACTTGAGGGAGAATAAAGAAACTAGCAATATCCAGGTGTTTACTTCCGTTCCCAGTGATGCTAGTGGAAGCTTTCCTTCTCCGGGGGAAAGCAAGGGAGCACACTTGGCCTGTGCTGAAATCACGGACAAGGACCGAAGCTTATTCTTTGTTGTACTTCACACTGAGTGCTTTACACACAGCAGAGGCCCAATTAATGCTTGTGGAATTGAATGTATTGAATTGCACTGGAGGGAAAAGAGGACTCAGGGGATTTGGGGGCTCCAAGAGTATATTGCAAGAGGATCGGTTTCAGGTAGAGACTCAAATGTTAAATCTCTGGATTTTTCTCTCCGGAACTGGAGATATGTATCTCCAAGGGCAACAAGAAACAGATCTACATATTGGAACTGCTGACATCGTCCATGATAGAGAATGGGCCACTTATACATGTTATTTCAAAGAACATACACATTTATCACTGCAACATGATTGTAATACAGCTTGAGCTGCTATTTATTTTCCTTTAGATTTTTATGAATTTTTGACAGATGAAAACCAAGAAAGGTGACCGAAAATGGGCATATTTTTCAGTTAGTAAATGAAAAAAGCTTATTCACTATATTTGAAGTTTAAGTGAAGCTATATTTAAATTTGAATTAATCTAAACAGCCAAAATATTTCCGGCATTGGCAAGAGAGCCTTCTTCAAAATGTTCCAGAAATCAATTAAGAATTAAGGTCTCCCTCAAATTTTGAAGACGTACTTATATTCGGGTTGTGATGAAACATCAAAAAATTTAACATGAAAGTTGTTGTTTTCATGAAATTATGAGTGCCAGAGAACACCTCTCTGCTAAATTAATTAGAACAGCAACTACAACAACCAGTACAAAATGAAGTGTTGGAAAATTTGTTCTAAAATGAAAAAAATAAAAAAAAAAGCCAGTGGGAAAAGATGAGGTTTTATTTCCACAATAAAATATACAGGGCAGTTGAGAAACTACTGGAGTCCTATATAAAAAAAGAACCGGATGAAATCTTTGTACACAGTTGTGTTGGTTTTCTTTTAGTTTTGTATATACTCTACCAACTATTTTTCTTTCTGTGTTTCTCTAAAATTCCTGCAGCTCTGAATTACCCTTTTATTTTTTCCATCTGAAAGCAAATAACTACAAAAAACCAAAACAGATTCGGTCTACCTAAGTCTTAAGGACACAAAGATGATATGTTTCTCAATATTTGATTTTTTGCTTCTCAGATATCAGGGGGACCTAGGACTAGTCTTTCATTAAATCTAGTAACTTTAGTTAAAAAAAAAAAAAAAAGAACAATACAAAAGTTGTTGTGAGCTAAGAGGCAGAGCATCAAAAGCAACTTATGAAAACTTCACAAGATTCCAAATCAATTTCTCTGAAAAACAAAACAAAACAAAACACTAGCTTGATAACTTGTGTTATTTTAACATCAAATCTTCGAAAATATTCAACATGGATATTTAAATATGTAGAACACTAAAGTCTCCATTAAAAGGCATAATACACTGAAGTGAAAATGTTGCTGTATCTTTTTTTTTGGTAGATTGTCCCCAGAGATGAGAATTTTTCAATGAAAAAAATAAAACAAATGTCATATGATACAATAAATATCATCCGATAATTTAGTGACGGCTCCATCTTTTCAACGGAATGTTCTTTCCTTTGAATCAGGAAGCAATAAAATAATTGTGTGGCAATATCTGAAAAACCATACTGTTATTGAAAAAAAATGTGGATGAAATATATTTAGGTGTGACTATCTTGAAATATTATTACAGGCTGAAAGTCTGGGCATTTGGAAATGGATATGCATCATGGATGAAAAATATGAAAGGAGGATTATTTCCCCAAAAGAAATTTAGGGAGGGATCTGGCCCAATATCATTCGGTTATAAGGAGATCTTATGTGACTTAATTAAGAGAGAAGAATGCCAGGAAGCTTAAGGAGTTGAAAGAGTTTGAATTTGCTGAGTAGAAACATCAATGTAGATTTCAGTGGGACTAGCAGATATTGTATGGATTATGAAAACTTGCCTTACCAGAGATGATAGTGATGTGGGAAACAAAAGCAGAAGGAAATGGCAGATAAAATTAAATTTCCTTATAACCTGCAGCCTATTGACAAATAACTTGAGGCAGGCAGAGTAAAACATGGCTCCCGGAACTCCTACTGTCTTAATGTTAATGCTTTGCTAGAGGGAAACACAACCTTAGCCTGACAATAGTTAGGCCTCCAGGATCCTGGGAGTCTTCTTTAGCATAGGAATCTATGGATTCCTCTGAAGTATATAATCAGTCTCTCAGAGTCCTTGGGGCCTGCTCTTCCTGCCCAGGGGTCCTGTGCTCGTGCCTTAATAAAATCACCTTTTTTTGCACCAAAGACGTCTCAAGAATTCTTTCTTGGCCATTGGCTTTGAACCCCCATCACTCCAAAACCTCATTAAATTTTTTTTTTTAACGTTTATTCATGTTTTGAGAGACAGAGCGCAAGCAGGGGAGGGGCAGAGAGAGAGGGAGACAGAATCCGAAGCAGGAGGCTCCAGGCTCTGAGCTGTCAGCGCAGAGCCCGGTGGGGTTTGAACCATGAACCCTGAGATCATGACCCACACTGAAGTCAGATGTCTAACCCACTGAGCCACCCAGGTGCCCCTCCAAAACCTCATTAATAGGAATTATACCCTTCACCTTTCTCGTTAACAATAAGAGGAAGTTTAAGCAATGGACCAATAAACCATCAACAGACGTTAGATATAAATAGAGCAGCGATGAGCAAAAATGTGGAACAAAACAGTGAAAATCCTAAAATAAAACAGAAACGGGTAACTATTATATTCTCTGTTGCTAAAACTACCACAAGTGAGTGTGTGTGTGCGTGTGCACGTGCGTGTGTGTTTAACCACAGACATATTGGCTTATCTACGACTGCTTTTCCAAATATTATATTTAAAAACAAGTGATGAAGTATCACTAAACTATTTTTAGTATGAACTGATCCTTTTCCATTTTCTCTTCTCAATGAAGTTGGATTGCATGAACTGAATACGGCTGCTTTACTTGATCTTATCAGACTACAGCAGATGAAGTGAGGATTTCTAATGGCACCTACGTCATTGACTACAGTCCTTGGAGAAATAAAATTGTTGATGAGTCATATGGCTACTAAGTTGCTCTAATACGATGACAGCTTCGATGGATATTTTGAAGCTAAAAGTCCATAATGATAGAACAAGTATTTTAAGCCTCCCCCCCTACTTTTTAATTTTTTGATTTTAGACAGAGAGAGTTTGCAAGCATGTGAGAAGTGGGAGAGGGAGAGGAAGAGGGAGAGGGACAGGGAGAGGGAGGGAGAGAACCTTAAGGAGGTTCCATGCCCGGTGTGTGGAACCCAATGTGGGGCTCAGTCCCACGGCCCTGGGATCATGACCTGAGCCGAAATCAAGAGTTGGACGCTTAATTGGCTAAGCCACCCAGGAGCCTCTAAGCCCATTTTTGTTGGAAACATAAGCATATACCTATTGAATCAGGTGAAAGAAAAAAAAAAAAGGATGCTTATGTTTCATGATTAGTATAATGCTGAAATCATTACAAGGTGCCAACATCAATAGAGTTATTAAATATGTTCTTTACACAAATCTCTCAGTACCACTGGACAGTACAGAAGTTTTCGATCCCCGAGAATGATTCCACAAACACTTGAAGTTGAAAGATAAGGCTCAGTATTTCCAGTGACCTCCACTTTTTCCAGATGTACATAATAGATTTTTTGAATCAAAGTCTTTGATCAAAGTTATGAATTTTTCTCTTGAAGTGCAAGCAAAGCTTTGGGAAAACTGCAATGCTTCTACAGTTTAACAGAGAATCAGTATCATAGGAATGCCTAGGTCAAAGGTGGACGGGCACATGGTTACTACGAAATCGGTTCAGAAGAGACTGATTGGATGTAGTTGCTTGCAAAGGTGTTCCTGGATACACTTAGCCAGGAAGAATGATAGAGAAGCTCTTCCTTTGACTGATAACACATTTCGTGCTCTTTGGTACGCCTTTACACTTGTGTCAAAGCTGAAATAAATGAGCTACGGATAAAAATGGGGTGAATATTGGAAGATGCCGGGAAGAATCGTTCCACTTAAACATTACACTTGCAGCAAAATAATTAGTTTGAAATGTTGAGTTCACACATTGAAATTCTAGGTTACAGACCTGGGGGCAGAACTAGTGGGAAAAAAAAAAAAAAAGCCAGTTTTGAAACTGGAAGCTGAAAGAGAGAAGGAACAATGAGCCTATTTGGGACTTTTTCAGAAGGGTGGATAGCAGGAGAAAAAGGAGAGACCTTTCTTAGCCAGTGAGGAATAATAAAGCTGCCCCAGGCAGGAAACAGGAATTTGCATTTTGGAGGGAGGACTTTCAAGAAGACGCTTCCCTCTTCCCCGGTGTGGAGAGCTACCTTGGGTTTTCTTAGATTGGTGTTTACCACTTGGAACTCATCCTGCAACAGGCTTGTGACTCCACAAATGATAACCACCAGGCGGGATGAAACAACACGCAGCTGCGTGAAGACTGAACATCCATGCTGCGGTGAGCAAAGGGTCTGGTGAGCTGGGGTCTGTTTAAAGACAGCGCTCCTTCAGAAAACCTGACCCAAGTGCTGTGGTGACAAAGAAAAAGGGGCTGGAAACCATAAGCCCTGTCCCTTCACTTACATACAATCCATCCCACCATCCAATAAACTTGTCCACTTTTAAGGAGACAGCCCCGGCATCTTTGCCCCTTGGTAAGAGTCTTCGCTCTTCCCGTGTGTGCACTCAGCGTGTTCCACGGCTCCAGAATGTTCAGACTTAAATTTTCCCATCTGGCTTTGAGAGACATCTGGGAAAAAGTTGGAGCTGCCATTTTCCAATATAAAGAACAGAAGCTAAATTTTAATTGTCAGAAATATCAGGGCGTTTTTGAGAACGTTATTCTCTACTTCAGTAAAACTTTTCAGTTCTTTTAAAACTTCTTTGCATGATATCTCAGAAACACGAATTTTAATTTTAAAAGGGATCATGATGAGCTTATTCAACACTTTCATTTTATAGGCAATGAAATGGAAGTCTAGAGGGATTAAGTGACTTGCCTTAGGTCATTTTCATAAAAATGGGAAAAAAAAAAGTCTTGAACTAATTCTCTAAATTTTAGATTGAGTGAAAAAAAAAAAAAAGACCATTTCTGTATTCACCTCCTAACAAATCACTCTCTCCATCTCCCCAAGTTCAAAGTTTGCTCTCTTCCAATGCTCAACATTCCCTTGATCCAGAACTTGGCTGTAAGTGGAGGGGAAGGGAAGCCTATCTATGGAAAAGTATATGCTAAAAGTAGTGCTTCCATTTTAAACACAATAGGAATAATAGTAGGAAAAGATTTGTGGGTAGAAAGTCAAAAAGTAAGCGCTGAAGTACAACGACCTTTCTTTAAAGAAGCCAAAGAAGCGAGGGTATGTAACAGACTTTCACTAATGGGGACGTGACTGAATAAAATAAATGAAAGTTTGAGGTGGGTATGGAAAGAGAGAGAGAAAGAGAAGATGTGTACAAAGAATACAGTCAGAGACTATTGCACATATAGAAACAAAGTATTGGGTGCTCGGGAAAGGGAGTATGCAGTAAATTAAGGTGTTTGCACTTTGTTACGTGCCTGTGTATGCCGAGTCAATATTTAACAATGCAATAGCTAACAGTAAATTATTTGGGATCGTGTGTATAGTGTGATCCATCAGGAAATTTACTATTTTGCTGATAGAATGATGTAAGCCCTTTTGAAATGCGTAAAAATGCTAATTTTGTTTAGGGTCTCACTAAAAGACACAGAGTAGCCGATTGATATGTATTTGTAAAATGCAACCACATTATTTCTACTGACAGGAAAGGAAATCTAACCGAGTTAATAAGTATTTATTCATTTAACAGTTTATGTGAATGTGTTAAACCTAACCTCCTGCTTATTAGAAATTACATTTTAGGTCAGGCAGAAGATCGCCCCATGTAATATTCTTGTTGAATGAATACATAACCCCTTGCAGACTGACTTTCTAAAGGAGACATCAATTGAAACGAGTGATTAAAGTTGACAATGGAATTGTACAAATGACCCTAATTAATGAATTTTCTAATCTTTTTCATGTTTGTGAACATCAGCTCCTGTTTGTACACCGTGTACATAAATATGCATGTGGAACAAGTGGAAACACTCATAATTGGATGCAAATGATGTTCTGAAGCCTATTCTGTGGCATCTGTGTGTTCTGACATATCATCGTATCTGAAACTGGGGAGAGTTCTCATGTCCTTTTTTGTTGCTGTTTTGTGTGCATGCGTGTGTGCGTGCGTGCGTGTGTGTGTGTGTGTGTGTGTGTTATTGTCATTGACTTGGCGACAGTTGACTTGGCAAAGACCCTAGCCAGATCTCTGATAAAAGCAACTATTTACAAAACATCAAATCTTCTTCTGCAGCTTTGGATTAAGGATTCTAACCTTAAAAAGTGAGTTCTACTCCCAAACACCCCTTCTCTTTGTAAATACGATAGAACGATGGCTATTTTGCTCATATTCCCTGACAGTAGTAAGATAACGTCACTCTTCAAATGAGTTCTTACTTATTGGTTACCTTTTGATGGGTTTATCGGCTGCCAGCAAATAATGGATAACTATTTGGTGAAGCCAGTCATGCCAGGCCTACAAATGAGAATATCCCTGTGTGCAGTCTGAGTATGACAGGTGAGTCTCACAGCGTGGACATTTGACAGAATTAGAACTGTTCCTAAGGCATGTGTCTGTCTCCTCAGCCCTCATATATTTAGGCTATAAAGTAATACTTTTCAACATGATGACCGGTCTGTATACGGGCTTAAAGGCTGATGGTACTATGTTATCAGGGACTTTGGGAATAACGCCATTGCCTCATATACAATTAATTAAGATCAGCTCATTAGCCAAAAACATTAGAAATTCATTGTCAGTGGTATTTTCTTTGCAGGTTTTCCGGTTTAAGCATTATCTTTCTGATCTGCTAGAACACATTTTTTTTTTTAACTTCTGCAAGATATGCAGAGGATTCATGACCCTGATTTTTTTTCTCCTACATATAAAACATAACATGTTATGTCTGATGCTTGTTCATTCGTATGTTTATGAGCAATAGAAATGCTTTGCTCCATATATAGTACTCTACAATGCATATTTTCAGAATGGGTGGGAAACTTATAAATTATTTCAAAAGTTTTAGTGAAACATCAGGAGGGTTAGACCATCTTGTGCTGCTGAAATATTTTAACCTATAGATGTGTTTTCTTAGTCTGAGTAAGCATTTATCAAGCGTAATACAAATCAAATGTAGAAATAGGCCCAAATAGTAACGAAAGCATTTTCCTTTCGTGTTCTCAAGAATACTTCATTTGACATTACTAGTTTCAAAAACTCACAAATACAAATGTCAATGAATTTTATATAAACAAAATTGCAAAGGCAAAAATCTTTGCATTCATTAACACCTAATTTGGAACTCACAAAATCCTGATGGGTCTGAAGAGGAATGGAGAGGTAGGTAAGTTCTGCCCTCACATTTTTCCAAATACATCCTGGATGTCTATAATTCATTAGTTACATTATTGTGGGATAATGGTCAGGTCTGCTCAACAGGTATGCAATTTTTATGGGCAGAAAAACACGAAATGAGTTCAGGGTGTAATTTAATGAGGACCGCATTTCTATATATTTGCTTAGAGTTACAGGAGAATGTAGACGTTAATTCTTACATTTACAGAACATCTTTTTTTTTTTTGTCATTTGAAACTCATTTTTATTCAGTCTTTTTAATTTAAGCGTGCTTTAATGTATTTATAATAAATGAGGGTACATATAAACCTTCCAGAACATCTCTGGGAATACGGAATTATATTAATAACACTCTTAATGTCATTTATTTGACATGGGATCTGATTATGCCATTAAAGACCTAGTTCCTCTGATACTCACACAGGGATTAGAAATAACTGAATTGGGGAAACAACCCAGAAACCAGGAATAGTTATTTTTAAATTCAATGGTAGAATTCACACTTTTAAAATGGTACAATTCACAGCTTCTCCTCTTTAGGAATGTTAAATCTTGTTTGAGAGGAAATTCATATATTCATGATGACTTAGAAAACAATTTGGAAGCAATTTATAAAATTTATAGAGAGTCTCAGCCTATACGTGTCATTGTGAGGCAATTCAGAAAATGAAAAAACAAATCACCAAGGGCTGGTGTTGGTTCAGGCAAACTTCGTGGAGAAGGCAAATGGTGCAGGTGTTAAAGGCGTGCAGGACTGTCAGTAGCAGGGAGAGGGGAGAGAAGTACAGAAGCTAAGGTCAAGGGGAGCATGTCGCACAGCAAGGCTGGCGACGAGCATCGAACAGAGGCAAGCAGTTCTAGGCAGAACATGGGAAGACTGAAAAAGCAAAATGGGGTCAGTTCAGACAGACTCCTCACGCTGGATCTTCTCCATTTGTCCTGTACGCTAACAGACTCTAGTCCTAACCTGGACAGCCAGCAAGAGATAAAGGGGTAACACACAGAACGTGGGTAGTCAACCCATGAGAAGGAGAAATGAAGGGATGATCATCCAAATAAGAAAAGTGGGAAGAAGGAAGCAAACTCAGAACTTTATGGAGGCTGTGCTCGAAGTGGCTCAGAGGGTGTGGGGCGAGGGGATACAATACCGGGGATTGCAAATCATGCGGCTCAGGGAACCAGGTCACGTGGAAGCTGTGACTAAGGCACACCAAGCCAGCTTAGGGTTGCTTTCTTGATGATCCCATCTCCTCGAGCTCCACTTCACAAGCATGGCCACCTGGTTGCACATGTTCTGTGAACAACTGGAAATAAATTAAGAATAAAGGTTGGAGGGGCGCCTGGGTGGCTCAGTGGGCTAAGCGTCTGACTCTTGATTTCCACTCAGGTCATGATCGCATGGGTTCCTGAGATGCAGCCCCAGGTGGGGCCCTGTGCTGGCAGTGGGGAACCTGCTTGGCATTCTGTCTCTGTCCCTCTCTGCCCATCCCCTACTTGTGCTCTTTCTCAAAATAAATAAACATTTTTTAAAAAGAATAAAGGTTTGAGCAGAAACAGTAAGTTTAATAATGAGTGTCTGTCGAGGCTGTCATTGAGAAGGCAAGAGTGGGTACGCAATCTAAGAAACTGGATAAGGACCAAAGAAAAGTAGAGAGCAGAAATGGAATCTTTGGGAATTTTATAAAAGAGATCTAGTGGGAAGAGAAGCACGAAAGGAAATAAAGAGAAAATAAGAAAGCAGAGCTAAGGGAAGGCTAGGAGAAGGTGGCTAAGAAGGAGAGCAGTGACCTGGGCAGAACTGCAGAGGTGGAGCGAGAAGAATATAAGGAAAGGCCATCTGGATGTAAGGTTCCTTATTCTACAGGGGTTGTAAAAAAAAAAAATGAGATTAGAAGAGCTGATTTGGGAGGGATCACTTAGCACAAATGTTAGTTTCTTAAAATGGCAAGGTTTCAATTTATATTTGAGATGCATTTTCCTCCTATTGGGGAGTGAGTAACCAACTCATTTCTGTTTCTTACTGGAATTTAGCACTTTAGCTGAACTAATTTAAGTTTTTGAGCTTATGAACAGCTGCAACTTTGTATTTAAATTTCATCTGCTCTCTGTCCTACTTAATGTTCCAGTAACAATCCATCTTACTTTCAAGTCTGACAATTTCATAAGGGTATTGACCACCCACAGAGAGTGTGCCTTCAAAAGGCAAAGCCCTTTAAGAGCTGTGTTGAGTGAAGCAAAAATGCTTAGATTGTAGTCAATACTATTAGAACCGAACTGGGATAAGAGTGCAGTGATTCAGAAGAATTAGTTCCATTATTTTTACTGATGCTTCAGGAAAGCAATAGCATCCAGGAAAACAATAGAATTTAGAGCATCGTGATGGTCATTGGGATACTATGCTCTACAATCGAGCATTCCCACTACAGAATTTCAGTACAAGTGCAGTTAAACACGTAGGACTGAAAACTGTACCAACTCTTCAGACGCTGAAGATTTTTCAGATAAATGGCTCAGGTTCCCTTAACTAAGAATAAAGGCAGGACTATATTCTCCTTGGTTATAACAGAGACTTCTGATAAGAATTGATTTTATTCTAATGATAGGACGGGACAGGGTTTAGTCTAACACATTAGAATAAATGGCTTGAGTTTAATCATCTTAAATGCAAAATTTTAAAAAAAGAACACAATGAATATTCACATTTAGATACCTCTTAATTCCAACATAAATCCTGTATATAAGAGACTGAGATTACAACTGATTTCTTTTCCTTCTTCCCACCGAACAGCTTTGTATTTAAGGAGTCTTTCTTTTTCTTTGAAAATCTGATTCCTATCCGTAAATGTTTCGAAATCAGAAGAGTGCTCCTTTAAATTCAGTCTGTTCCTGAAGTGACCCATATCTGGCCATCAGGTAACCTGTATCAGGTAGGACCGCATGTTCACAATCAACCCCAGCATGCACCCTTTGGGCTGATAACTAAAATGTGACAATTCTGATAATTAAACCACCTAAAGCCAGCGGCTGTCTTGCATTAATTCAAAACAGCTTAAGGTGAAACTCAGCGCACTATCCAATTACCTGAGACATGGAATATACCCTCTCAACCATGTTGGCGTGGCTTTCCTCGGATACACTGAACCTGATATCTGACAAAAACTGTAATTTAAACAAATAAAGGGGGTAGCGGATGGATCGTAGCCTGTTTCATCTAACTATGAGTTCCTCCGAAGACTTCTCTTGATTAGCAAGGCTGAGTAGGTCAGAGGATGACATTTTCCAATCAACCTAACATTCACGGAGAAATTATATTTTCCTGTATCATTCATTAAGAGCTAGTGGAGTTCGGATTTTTGGTTTACACGGAAAAAAAATCCCAATTAATTAAAATAATGAAGAAGAAAAACAAAAGCAAATTACTTTTATACTGGGGTAGAATTTTAACATTTATATACACGGATGCCACTAGCAGTAAAGGAAGTTAAGGATTTCAGCCCTCTTCCAAAATGCAACCAGAAAATACTACGATGGGAAGCACAGTTCCAAAGATTATAGCCTTATATATCTCTGTTGTTCAAAAGCATAGTCGAGAGAAATCGCATTAATTTTAGGATAAATTTCTCATTTTTTCCTATTCAGTGAATTGTTCACACCTATTCCCTACCATCAGTGCCACCATGAAAAATCGCATGGATTGTGCACCAGCAAATGCCCCGAAAGCATACTATGGAGAGACGGTGAATTTGCTTTCATTGGAATTTGTCCTTTTTACCTGAGCTTTCTCAGACAGCATGGCCGGGAAATGACAAACTACAGGTGAGCTTTATTTGGGAAACTGTTTAAAACTGTTGTGTAATTTTGGTAGCTTGTCTTTGTCTCACATGTGCTATAGAGTGTGTATATCATAAGCATGAAATAACTAAGAGTCAAATATCTGAGGTCCTTCAATCAGCGGAGGATCCTGGATAGTTTAAAAGAGAAGGAGTGATTGTAATTCAAGAATTTTGTGCCATATAGGAGCCTATTCTATGTGGTTCCCAATTTTGAAGCTGTATCTTGTCTTCAAAACGCCAAGGGGCATAAACTCATCAGGGGCACAGTGGAGTCTGAGAAGCTGATCAGAGAGTGTGCAGAGCAGATGTGGTATTTTTTTTTAGTGAATTATAGAGAAGGAAAGCAAATGTCCTTAGAAATACTTCAAGCAGTTGCGGGCATGATTGAAGGCATGATTCAAGGACGCGTCCACTCCAGGGCAGATTGGATAGAAGGGAACCAGAAGGACGATGAAGACAAGTAAAATGAAAACAGAGGACCTTTAGAGAACTAGGATAGACCTGTAGGCATTTAGATGAAAGGGTATCATAAATTTCCTTAGGAAGAGAAATTAGAAATATTCATTAGAAACATAATGTATTTCATTGAGTATACCATTATGGTTATGGTGAAACTACATTTAGTTATTAATCCATCTTCTATATTCTAAGTTATTTTTCTAGATGAAAAATGTCCTTTATTAAAAAAAAGTCATTTAGATACACATAATGATAGCTATTTAAATTGGGTAGATCCTACCTGAACTGAAGCTTCGAGACTGGAGTCCAGAACAGATAGTCTATTTTCACAGTGGCCACTGAAATTGAGTCTATCAGACTGGCACTTAAAGCAAATAAAGCAAGCAAGAAGAAAAACTTTTAAAGTGTACTGTATAAGAGCTCATGAAATAAAACAGGAAAGTATTTAAAGTATTTGCTGGGTTCTTGAGTGCCAAATTTCTTCAAGGTAGCTATTTTCTCTAACTTCCAGATTTTATTTACATTGGCTCAATGGAAAACTTTCCTCATAGTAAAGGACATTCAAGCAGGTGTCAGGCACTGAGAATAATGTCAGATATTAATTACCCAATTTAGAAATATCACTGAATTAAAATTGAATTAAACCGAATTAAAACTGATCATTAACCAAAAGTTTATTAGTGAAGTGTAACAGCAAACTTAATCTGGTAACAATGTAAGATTTTTTAAACCATTTTTTTTACTTTGAAGTTTTAATTGGAATATGAAATGAAGGCATATGAAATTAGGAAAAAAAATAGAAAATTAGAAAAAATAGGAAAAAAATCCAAGATATTTTCCTTAATAATGGTAATAGAGAGCTGAATATTCATGTTAAGTGCATGTCCATAAGGTACTTGATTTGTGTCATATATATTAGATATACAGATTACATGCATGTTATCATTGTAAATTAAAGAATCTAAAACCAAAAAAAATCCAAGAATTAAAAAATAATCCAAGAATTTAAATGGCTTAAATGCATTTAATTAGTGCATTTATATGTACGACACTAACATTTCTTTTAAAAGTTTGCTTCCAAATTAGAATACAATTGTATTTATTTCAATTTCTAGCTACTTCCAACATTATTAGCAAAACATAATGAAACATAAGTCGTAGGAGCAAAATGCTGTAAGAAATTTCTCTAACAGGTTGCTCTAGCTATTGAAGTGTTCCTATAAAGGAACACATATAAAGGACTATAAGGATATAAATCCTTATTTAGAAAAATAACAAGCTTACTTTCATTAAGTTCTTCAAATATTTTATCTCTAAGAAGGGTTTAGTGAAAATATATATCCTATTATTGTGTTAGCACGTCATAAAATGAGTGTGCCCAATAAAAAATATTTTATAACTTGTAGTTTTTGAAGTACTGAATTTTTAAATTAGCATTCAATGTGCATTTTGCAGTTTCAAGTTGATTAAAACATTGTTATTTGATACAAGTTTGGTCTCTGTGCAGTGTTTTTACTTGAATCAAATAAAATGGAGGCACACAGGACTGATTTTTTTCATGACCCAATAATCATCATTTTGCTTAAATCCTAATCACTGGTTTAAAAATCGTGCACCTCCACGCTCTGCGTGCTTTGTAGAGTTTCTTTCTAGACTGTACAAATGAGACAGAAGCTTCCAATGTCCAGAGCTCATGGACATTCTCAGGAAGCAAGTAGCTGTTCAGATCAAGAGGAAACAAAAGACAAACTTGCAATTATAAATTATACAAAGGGCAACATGAAAATATTTGGTAATTGTATTGATGAAATAGGAGTTCTGAGGAAGATGTCACATGAAACACATTAGATACCAAGATCTAGAAAGTGTGCAATTTTTGAAAAATAAATAAACAAACAAAAATAGGATTTTAAATTTTGTCTATAGAAGCCATAGGAAGACTTGATTACAAAGCAAATTCTAAGTCTGTGATACTGTGATGTAAGAAACAGATATTTGATCTTTGTCCCTGGTTCTTGGCACAGAGCACCTAAAAGTCTTGTAATTTGTTGAGTGATAGGGGTGAGAGGAGCATCTTTTGTGATCTATAATAAGCCCATTTCAACCATATCTCAGTTGATGGTAATAGATGACTGGTTGCTGAAAGCCTCAGGTAGGTAGCTTTAGGATGGGGGCTGGTTGTCAGAGGAACAAACCATATGATTAGGGGAGTAGCACTTTTAGTCCCATCTCCTGACCTCTGGGGAGAGGGGAGGGACTGGGATTTAGTTAATCACCAACTGCCAATGATTTAATCAGGCGTGCCTACATAATGGAACCTCCATAAAAGCCCTAATAGGTTCAGAGAGTTTCCAGGTTGGTGAATGCATTCATATACTGGGAGGGTGGTGCATCCTAAACCCTACGAGGACAAAAACTCCTGCACTAGGGACCCTTCTGGGTCTCACCCCATTTACCTCTTCATCTGGCTGTTCATTTGTATCCTTTATAATATCCTTTATGATAAACCAGTAATGGTAAGTAAAGTATTTCCCTGAGTTCTGTGAGTTGTCTGAGCAAATTATCAAATCTAAGGAAAGGGTCATGGGAAACCCTGATTTGTAGCAAGTTGGACAGAGTGTGGGTAACCTGGGGACCCACCAATTGCAACTGGCATGTGAAACTGGGGGAGAGTCTTGTGGGACCAAACCCTTAAAAGTGGGGACTGCATCTACTCTAGGTAGCTAGTGTCAGAACTGAATTCAATTGTAGGACACCCAGGTGGTGTCCACAGAGAATTAGAGAGTTGTTTGGTGTGGAAAACCCACACATTTGCTGTCAGAAATGTTATGGGTAGAGAAATAGTGTTTTCTTTTAAAGTCAAATTATAATAGATAAGGGAATGATACCAAAGTAAAATCTTGGGGCAAACAAAAATAATTGAACAAATGATGTGTCATTTGGGTACTCAAGAGGTTGGCAGATGCCACTTTAGAATCTTTTGCTAGTATTTTGACAACTCAAAAGACAGACAAAAACCTTTAGACGGAAAAGGTAAACTTATATCTTTAAAAGGACAGAATACAATGGAATATTATTCAGCCATATAAAGAAACAAAACTCTGATATATACTACAACATGGATGAATGTTGAAAAAATTATGCTAAGTGAAATAAGCCAGACACAAAAGCAAAATATTACATGACTCCACTTATTTGAGGTATACAGAATAGGGTAATGTATAGAGGCAGAAAGCTGAATATAGGTTTACTATAGGCTGGAAAGAGAGGGAATGAAATTATATTTTAATGGGTACAGAGTTTCTGTTTGGAATGGTAAAAAAAAAGTTCTGGAAATAGTGGTGATGGTTAAAACAGTGTGAATATATTTAATGTCACTGTATTGTATACTTAAAATAGTCAAAATGGTAAGTTTTATACTGCATATGTTTACCACAATAAAAAATTACTTTTTTTTTTAAAAGAAAGGTGGAATTCTTACAAATTATGGTCAGTTAATCTTGTTATTCCCATTTTCAAGACAAGAGATCTCGAACTAATTAGGCTAGCCAAATGATTACTTGGTTATCTGAGAAGCAAGGTTCTGTGTGATGTCCAATTGGTAAATAAAACTCTCAGTATGCCATAAAGAAATAATTCATCTAAAATTAAGTGTAAATAATGAGAATAGTTCCACAGGATTTTGTCTGCAGAACACAACTCTTTACTGTGTTTATCAAAATGTGTTATTTCCCCTGAGGGGCCAGTAGGCTTCCTCCTATCCATTAATGAGAACCTTATAACTGCACATGTTTCTATTTATTTCCTCTGGCTACCAGCAAGCTCAAACGGCATAGGATGCTCAGCAACTAGACTCCTCTTATGATTGGCATATTTATATTCTCCTTGTCCCTGGTACTAATCTTCTATATTTATAGTTTATTTCACTATAGGTTTCTAAAAAATTGGATATTGTCTCAAATTCTATGTGAAATGAGGTGGGTTGTAAAAAATAACAATGTAGTTTGATCAGTGGCATGGAATCTAATATTATGGGTATGCTCATTACATTTGCAGAACATGACTAACATGGAGAATTTGGATGAATTAATGAACGTCTCTTCAACTCAACTCAACGCAAAGAAACACACACACACACACACACACACACACACACACACACACAGGCACTTAGTACAAAATTTCGTGTCGGTTTCCTCCGTGCTACCCTTGGAGAGCCCCACAGTCTTGTTATAGAAACAGCCTTTTTACCCACTATTTGAAATGTTGGGTGAACTAGAGCAGTCATTAAACAAAAATATTCAATAAGTACAATTGCTTATGTGTACAAATGAAACAAAATCAAGCCATAACTTCAAATAGGGACAAAATCTCTAGGAATATGGATATATATATATTTTAAAAAGACCTAATATCATAGTTGAAAAGTTGCTGATTAACAATGCGCAAGGTGGGTCACTGTTCATTTCACTTTGGTGGTTGTTGTGAAATCATTCTACACCATGTTTCTCTTAATCGCACCTTTTGAGAGGCTCTGCAATCTGATATTTTAAGTAATTACCTTCGTGCTCATGACTCCAAGCTACATGTCCCATTTTCAACTTTTGCTAACCTATCAGACCAATTTGGAACAAACTGTGGGACTAGGTGACCAAACTGTTAAGTTATCACTGAAGTCCTTTCTAAAACAGAAGTCTTATTTTTCATATATATATATATATATATATATATATATATATA